>NC_081557.1:66775885-66928702 GCF_022355385.1 Mustela nigripes | reverse complement strand
CACAGTCCACCATTGAGTCCACCACAGTCCACAGTCCACCAGAGACTGAAGAAGTTATCCTGAACTGGTGGGAGCTCAAGAATTCAGGGCTTTATGGGGCCATGGAAACCTTTGCTCAGGACCACCGTCTGTAAACCAGATGGCTTAAGAGGAGTGACCTAAACTTTTTGAACCTCAGTTTCTCCATCTGAGGTGAGACTGTCAGTGGCTCTTTGGCCATAATAAGATTACATGTGTCAGCATGTTGGACTCTCTGCAGACAGGCTTTAAGCACAATATTATATTTTTTGATATCCCCAAGAGACAAAGGGTTTCAGCCACAACATGGTCCAGAAATGGCTTATGTCTCCAAGTCTTTAGGGGATTATTTAATTTTTATGAAAATTTTAATAGTTTCTCAGCCACTTTCAAAGATCTAATACTTTAGAGAATAACAGTGCTTTGGGGAAGAAAAAAACCACATTAAATCACTGACCTATGCAGCTTAGAGGTAACAAGCTCTAAGGCATTAGGAAAGACATAGAAAAATGGTATGTAAGAGCATACAGGCTGAATCAGAATTGAATTCCTCTTGAGTCATCTGATAGAAATTACTAGAATACAGAAAAGAGCCTTGGACTGAGATGTCAGGATACCCTCCTTTTAGATCCCATTCTGCCACTAAGAAAGTCTTCTTGGATACGTCTCTTTATCTAAGGGTCTCAGTTTCTTCTTCGGGATTAGAAAGGGTTTGAATGGATTTTGTTTCAGGGCCTTTCTCAGTGTAATATCTCAAGATCTGCTAGGGTCTGATGCCTATGGCTCCAGAGAAAATCCAGGAAACCATGAGAACAGCGACAAGGAGCAGACAATGCTGTGGTATTACCACTCACCATGCCACACCAAAGCAACAAGTTCTCAGCTTGGCTGAACCACTCCTCCTTGAGAGAGGGCCCTGTTTTTATTGCCACTGCCCTGCACGACAGTTCTTCTTCCTCCCAGAGTGGAGCCTGTGGGAGGGCAATGGCAATGGCAAGGGATTCTTAAGGATATGTGGACAGAATTCAGAAGGCCCATACACTTGCATTAAAGTGATCATTCTCTATCGCTCCATGCCAAATTACCTCACAACTTAGCATGAAACAACAGATATTTAATATCTCACGAGTTCTGTGGGGGCAGGGATCCAGGCATGGCTTAGCTGGCTGGCTATGCTCAAGGTTTCTCATTTCCCTGTTGAGTGGGGCTGCACCTTCATCTGAAGGCTCAAATGGAGGTAGGGTCCACTTTCAAGCTCCCTCATCTAGTTGCCAATAGGGATTCAGTCTTTTGTCATGTGGGCTTCTCATAGACCTACCTGGATATCATAGCTCTCTTCCCCAAGGTGAGTCATTCAAAGGAGGGAGAGAGAGTTCTATGCAAAGAATTGTGTCTCCCTGAAATCCATATGTTGATGTCCTAATCCTGATGTGACTGTATCTGGAGATGGGGCTTTTAGGAGATATTAAGTTAAATGAGGTCATAAGGTTGGGGTCCTGATTTAATAAGATTCGTGGTCTATAAGAAGAGGAAGACAGAGCTCTTTCTTTCTCTACTACATACACCAAGGAAAGAACATGTGAGCCTAAGGATGCAGGGAGGTCCTTACAGATTGATGTGAATGACACTCCCTTGAGTTTGTCCCATGAAGATGTAGGAATCTGCTAGCCCAGAGCTCTCAGCGTGCTTTTCTGTCTATACTTTGCTGAGAACTTATCTCCTCTCTTGACTTTTCTTCCCAGATCACTTTTCATGGCTCTCAGTAAGTGGCACATACACAAGGCTAGGATGAGTCAGAAGAGATTAAAAAACAATGGGAGAGATCCATGTAATGTGGTTTGGTAGAAAGATCTCTGCTTAACAACCCACATGGGTTATTTTTATGAACATTACTCAATAAATAATCTCTGCTCCTTCATAAGGAGCTACCCTCTTGGAACAAATAATGCTCCAAGATACGGGGCCAGTCATTCAGTTCCTCTGACAAGATTGGTGCTTTGGAAAAACAAATTCATTCCGGTATCTGCTCCATGAGAGCACAGCGCAGGAGCCATAATATCAACTCCCTCATTAAATACTCAGAAAATGAACCCCCAACATGAACAGCAAGTTTACATTATTATAGTGAATGACAGCACAAAATTAAGAATTCTGAGGGCTATGGCAATACAAATATTTGGGTCAAAATAGGAAAGTT
Source organism: Mustela nigripes (assembly GCF_022355385.1). NCBI lineage: Eukaryota > Metazoa > Chordata > Mammalia > Carnivora > Mustelidae > Mustela > Mustela nigripes. Next base: position 66,926,487 of record NC_081557.1, on the reverse strand, counting down.
CTGCCACAAGATCATCACTTTTTTCTGTCTCTTTCCTGTACTCTGTTAATATGAGGACCTAACCATTCACTTTAGAGGGAAAGGCATCATTCTGGAAGACTCTAAGAGAGACTTTCTGTATTTTCTGTTAATTCATTCCTTAATGTAATGCACCACCTACACAGCCCTCAATGGGAGAGGCATTTCTTCTCATTTCTTGGTGAATTCCTCTCATTTTTCTTTAAGCCCTTGAAGTGCACTCCCTGCTGGTTTTAATTATTATGTGTTATGGTGTGAACCTCTTTGGGTTCATCTTGCTGGGGCTTTTTGTGCCTCCTGGACCTGGATGTCTGTTTCCTTCCCTGGGTTAGTGAACTTGTTAGCTATTATTTCTTCAAATCAGTTTTCTACCCCTTTCTCTGTCTCTTCTCCTTCTGAGTCCCCTATAATGCAAATGTTATATGCAACATGCTTGATATTGTCCCAGAGGTCACTTAAACTACCCTCATTCTTTAAAATTCTGTTTTTGGCTCTTTAGTTTGGGTGCTTTCTGTTACCCTGTCTTGTAGCTCACCAATTCATTCCTCTGCATCATCTAATCTGATGCTGATTCCCTCTATTTTTCATTTCAGTTACTGTATTTTTTCAACTCTGACTGGTTCTCTTTTATATTTTCTATTTCTTTGTTAAAGTTCTCACTCTGTTCTTCCACTCTTCAGTCCAGTGAGGATCTTTTTGACCATTATTTTGAACTCCTTATCAGGTAGATTGCTTATTTCTGGTTCTTTTAATTTTAGGTTAAAAATTTTTTTTTTTCATTTGGATCATATTCCCTGCCATATCATTTTGTTGGCTCTCAGTGTTCTTTTTCTTCTCTTCTCTCTATCTCTCACTCTTTTTTTTTTTTTTAAAGATTTTATTTATTTGAGAGAGAGAGCATGAGCAAGGGGGGTGTAGGCAGAAAGTGAGGGAGAAGTAGACTCCCTGCTAAGCAGGGAGCCTGATGTGGGGGCTTGATCCCAGGACCCCAAGATCATGACCCAAGCAGAAGGCAGATGATTAATCAACTGAGCCATCCAGGCACCCCCTCTGTGTTTGTTTTTGTGTTAGGTGGATCAGCTGTGTCTCCCAGTCTTGAAGGAGTGGCCTTATGTAGAGGGCCCCTGCTGGTGTCCAGAATCAGGTACTACAGGGGTGTCGCCTGTGTGGACTGTGTGGCTGGGCCGTGACAGCTGTGGGTGCACTGGTGTGGCTAGCTGAGAGGTCCACCTATGGCCTCTGCTGGTGTGCTTGTGGGGAGGGCTACTCCCCTTCCACCCCTCCCCCTTTTCTCCTATGCCACGAGAGTCACTTTGGGTAATGGCCATGCTCCTACTTTTTAAATCCCAAAGCCACAACTCTAATTTTGGCCCTTGTGGTCTTTTTCAATACCCTCCTGGGAGCTTTCCTCACCTTCAATTTAGAGGCTTCTGTCAGATTAGCATTTCCCAAACCTAGAATTGATGAGTTCTTTTCTCAGAAGTACTCAGTAGCTCTTTTCCACTGATTGGTTTAAGTACACAATCCTGGCCTGTTTGAACCACCACAGTCAAGCCCAGATGACTTTTCTCATCTCATTTACTTCTTTCTATCCCGGCTAACATGATACTCTCCCAGTTATTGAGTTGGGTCCATATGTTCCAACTTCACAAGCTTATCCTCATGGTTCCTGTCTCCTAATGCCTTCCTACCCCTGCCTGTTGAAATCTTATTCGCTCTGGGAGCTCTGCCTTTTGTTAAATGTGTGTGTGCTCCTGATTCATGTTCTTCATTCGTGCATATGACCTGAGGCCTGGCACTGCATATTCCTCATCTTGGAGAATCTTGCGTTTCCTTCTGTAGTGTCTTCTACATAGCTACTCACTAAATTTCTGTTAAATTGAATGGAAAATAATTGTAATGTGTGTTATGAATCCCCAAGTTTCTCTGAAATCCCTAAAAGATGTTCCAACCCTTGCAGGAAATAGTCAATAAGAAAGAAGTAAGTGAGTTGCTTATTAGAACCTCTCTTTGTTTTATGTCCCCGGTCCATAACAGGAAGAATATGTCTTCTTGCATCTCAAATATGTTGGAAATTGTCCTCTCAATAAATCATGAGCTATAGCATATTTTGTAGAGCATGTTTACATTTTATTTTCATATAACTTTGCCTAAAATGGTTACAGACTTTAGCTCTGATATTCATCACTGCACGTTTCCTTTGTTAGCTTAGAAAACCCTCCAAATTAGAAAGCTGGACACAAACCCTATCTATATGAGGTAGACTAAATAGGGAGATATTAACCCCAAAGAGGTAGTACAACAAAAGGTCCCCTAATCTTTACTCAAAGGATCACATTTTTAAGCATGTTAGGTCATAAAGTCATGCCATTAGTTTATGGGATTGAGGATATTTCCATTTTACAGGAAGACTAAAGCTTTGATATTAAAATCTAGACAGTTGCCATACTATTTCTTAGAGCTCATAAAATGGGTGTTGAATTTATCTTGTCCTCCTCTGTTTTGATTTTGTTCCTAGTGTAGGCAATTATTCTAACATTAGTCTGGTTGTATTATGAATAATGAATTCAGCATAGGAAAGAGATGTTTGGCTAAAAGTAGTAATATTTTTTCAAATTAGAAAATCAGGCTATGAAAGTTTAGCAAGTCTATATAAAAGCTTTGAATTCATGAAGTTATAGAATCAGATTTCAGAGGAATATGCCCTTGTCTTTTCTCTGTAATTTACAGTGACTTAGTATATGCTGTAGCTAAATGGTGATGAAGTAATTTATATCTTCAGGTAAAAGAATATGCTGAACAAAAGAAGTTTCATGAACCAAACAGTCCCATCATCTACACAGATGGAGCCAATGTTCTTTCCTCGGACCAAAAACCAATTGGGGCGAATCTCAAGGGAATGGGCAACTGGGATGGATCTTTGTTTCATGAAAAAAGCCAATCTCAGAAAATGATAAACTATATAATCCTTTTTAAATAATGTTTTTGAAATAATAAAATTATATATATGGAGATTAATGGTTGCTGGCGGGTTAGAGTTTGGGAAGGAAGCACCAGGAGGAGGTTGGTGTGGTGATGAAGGGGTGACAGGGGGGAACCCTGTGATGGTGGTTACATGAAGCTACACAAGTGATAAAATTGTATAGAACTAGACACTCACACACACACATGCACACACCAAATCAGATAGTGTACTATATTATACAAGATGTCCTTACTGGGGGAAAGTGCTGGGTGAAAGGTACATGTGACTTTCTGTACATTTTTTTTTTTTTTGGCAACGGCCTATAAACCTCTTACTATTTCAAAATAAATTTTTTTAAAAAATCAGCTATTTTCTTGTCCCAAAGAGGCCCAGAGGGTTAGGCAGTAACATAAATTAATTAATTTATAATTAATTAATCAATTTATAATTAATTAAATTAATTAACTCAATTTATAACCAATCAAATTAATCAGTCAATTTAATTAATTAATTCATAGATAATTAATTAAATTAATGTTAATAATTAACATTAATCGAAGTGGCTGGAAATAGAGTGGGTAAGTGATGCTCCTGCTTCTCCTACAACTCCTGTCACTATGGAGCTGTGTACCTGAAGTCTTCTGAGGGCTGTTGCTGTTTTGATAATATGCTAGAAACTGGAATTTTGAATAAAAATCTCCTGATATTTATTGACAATGGGGTCAAACTTTTTAGAACACCATTAAGCCAAACTAAAGACACCAGAGGGCTGGATTCAGTCTCATGATGAATGTGCAAACTCAGCTTCGGCTCAGAGGTTCAACTTGGCCCCAAAATGAACTGTCCACTGGATGAGCTGGTGATCTCAGTACACAGTTCAAGCTCCTCTGTGGTCTGTCATGACAGATGAGAAAGAAAGTGTTCTGATCGGGCTGCTAAAGAAAATGGCCGAGGCCACACTGATGCCCAGGGACTCAGAGGAAGTTGGCTTGATGAGAGCTGAGACTGATGCCTCTGTTGTTGGAATTCCTCTGCAGGCTCTGGCCAGGACTGGCACACCCACTTCCTCGGCCTGAGACATGGTCAGGTGCCTACTCTGCATTTTCATGTGTTCATTTGTTTGTTTTAGCTATCTCGGTTCTTTTATTTTTTTTTTTTATAGCTCAATGAGTTGTACGAAAACTGAGAAATAGAAACCAGGTTGCTATGCTAGAATTTTTCGGAGACAGACACTACGGCTGGGGAAAGTTTATTACATGAGCAGCACTCACAACCTCAGGATCTACCTGAAGAGCTGAACGTGAGACTTTGGCTAATGAGTGCAAATGAGCAAAGGCAGGTGCTGATGAGATCATTATTCTGGTTTTGGTCCTTTCAAGGCTTTATCATCTCTTCCCAGCTAAAGGCCCAGAGTCTAGTCATCCCTCTGCCCCAACTCCCAACCTGGATGGCTGACTCAGAAGAAGCAAAAAGGAGGATGGAGCTAACTGTATGTTCTTCAGTACAAGCCACATCTGGGAGCCCGTAACATCCCCCCACTGTGCACTGGTCATGCTACCCTGTGCACTAATCAGGCTCCTTCGCTCTTCAATCTCTGGGAGACAGAACTGACCCAACTCCTTCATGAAGGAAATGAGTAGAAACATTTCAATTTTTAAAAATTAGGATTTTAATATAACTTAATTAAAAAAAATCAATCTTAACATTTTATCTATGGCTCAACTACACATTCTCAAATTTAAATTATTACAAGATTTATTTGCATAATTTCCATTTATGTTTTCCCCCCAGAAGTCTCCTCCTACAAGTCCAGAGAATTTTTTCTAATGATCCTTTAAAAAAGAGTATCTGTACAAGACAGCGGTGGAGCCAGGTGAGGGACATACATGAACCTGGGTGCTTGGGGCCTTGTTTTGGAAGGAACTTGAAATACAGTTACAAAGAGAAAAAAAAGAGTATCTGTAGGTACTCCATAATTATAAATCCCAAATGAGTCTTTTCCTGCTCACCAATTTTTTACCAAGCTTTACATAATATGCAGACTTTTAAAGGGTTGGTTCTTCGCCTGGAAAATTACGTTAATGAGATAAGAGCAATAATTTGAAGTAGCCACTAATTTCTTGAAGGGGAAATATGCAGAGACCCCAGGTTCTATGCTTGTTTTCAACTAATTATCATATATTTACTTTTCCATTAGTCCAATAATTTTTCTTTCAATTCAGAATTAAGCAATAAGACACTGAATTCTATAAAGGCCTGTTTAGCATCGCAGACACACCCCATCATTCTCTTGTCCTCTGATTTACAGCTCTTAAAATGCACACGCAAGAGGCTCTCTATATGCCCTTTTGTATTTACACTCCATCAGGCAGTCACCTCGATAACTTATGCATTCTCCAAAGGACTACCTGCAATTAACTCCCGTCTTCTCTAACCCACCATCTCATTATGCGAAGTCGACTTGAACACAAACTTTATTAGCAACTTTCACTTCAAATTCCTTCTTACTTCCACCACCCTCACTCTGCCTAGTAACGTCAGGATCTATGTGACCAAAAGACTATTGGAAAGCGGCAGTTAAAAAAAATTGACATTGGACCGGCAGCCCATTTAGTAATTGTTCTTTGCACTAGGGGGCTCTCCCATAAATCGCGATTGTCATATGTCAGCTGAAGCATGTGATGCAATTCTTTATAGAAATGGAAATGAATTCTTTTGGCCACGCAACACAGCATTTTAACTGTGTTCAGGAGGAATGGGCAAATAGGAAAGCTATTATTTTTATTCTAAAGGTTAAAAAAGCCAACAAATCCCAAACTCTTTGTTAAAAGGCAAGGACATTAAAAGCATCACTTCTTTAGATGCTGGGAAGTGGGGAGGACACCTTGCAGAGTTCTTGTGCACATGTGAAGTGTATCAGGAGAAGAGCTGACATGTGGTCATTGGTTTAATGCCAAGGAACCCAGGTCGGCTGGTGACACCAAAGGAAAGGTGAAGATATGCCAAGTGCATAAAACATGGAGGCATTCCATCAATGCAACTGACTTACCAACGTCAGGATCCACAGCTTGTACTCTGGTCAACAGGGCCTTAGTGGCTGTGTTCTCATAGACACAGGCATTGTAGTGGTCGGAAGAAAACACAGGTGGGTTATCATTCACGTCCTCCAGGATCAGGTGGATGTAGGACTGGCAGAACCTACCACCTCCGTCAGTGGCCCTGGCAGTCAGGCTGTACATGGGGACCCTTTCCCGGTCCAAGAGAGCCAAGGTTTTTAACTCACCTGTGAAAATAAATGGCCTGGCTTTTCAAAAAACCCTCTTTCTTTGAAGAGCCGAGAACCAAGTTTATAAAGAATCCCCAACACAGGAAGGAGCAATGACATTTGGCCCAGGTGTCTCATACTTCGAAAGACAGAGGAAATTCAATGTTAAGCACCAGGGAAACATTTATGGGATTCTCGAGGCAACAACAAATCAACTGTGTGGCCTTTAAATTAATTAATCCCATTGTGAAACCTCTGGTATCAGGATTTCCTTCTTTTGGCTACCTTGGAAGGCTCTATGCCCCTTGAAACCTCTGAAAACATGCTCTGGGGACCAGCAAAGCATGTCTCTAGATTTCTGCTCGATTTTCAGAAAAAACATAGCGAATGGATGAGCATCCTTAGTTCTCCTGTGGTTAGACATGTCAATAATCCACAGACCCAGAAGGGACTAGGTCTCTGCTTCCAGAGACTCAGTATCTTTTTACTCCATGTTTTAGAGGGAAACAATCAAAGCAGAAGCTGGTTTTAGCAGAAAAAGGTCTGGAAGGAATTCTGTCGTGATGGGGTAAGCCTGACTTGCCGAGATATAGAAGGGCCTGTGGTTGTTGGGGGGAGGACTCTTGGTGGAGGAATATTTGCAGAGTTTGGATCGGCAGGTAAGTCATGTCTGTACTTTATCCACTGGGTCATCTATGCTCGTGCTGGGGATCAGTCCCTGTGGAGACTCGAGGTGGTTGTTTAAATTTCAATGGACAATGGCAACGAGCAGAGACAGACCCGAATAAACGCGATTTGGGGAAAAGTATGACTCCTGAAGTATAATTATTGTTAAATACAATTAGTAGACCTTCTTCCAACCAAGCCATCTAGGCTTATAAAGCATTTCCTTCTGTGGACTCCTTGCTGAGGCCAGTTCTCAAACACGGTTTGGACTACTTCCTTCTCCTGCTCAGAAACTTCCAGGGGTTTTTCATTGGGGCCTCAGGGACCCCCCACGATTGGCCTGCAGTTCCTCCGCCCATCACCAGCCCTTCCACAACTCTTCTTGCCAGGGACAATGTCACAAGCGGCCCTCCCCGGCTGTGCTGTGCTCGCTGTTCCTGCTGCCGCTACGGCCTGCAGGAACCTACTTTCGTTTCTAGAATCCTGCCTCGTTTGAGATGCTAGCTCTTCTTTAAAACAGTTTCCTCTTCCCCCTTGTGAGAATATCAGTGCCTTTTTCCTCTGTGCCCAGATATAACTCCCTTAAAACCATTCTAGGATACTCATCTCATTCTGCCTTATTATTATTATTATTATTAGCTTACTGGTCTGTGTTTCCCACTGGCTTATGATATCCCGTGGACATGGCTGGTTCTGCAGCCTATCGCAGATATCCCATCAAGTGCTTTTATATCTACTAGTTACTCAATGAATGTTAGCTATTTAATAAATAATTGCTAGGTCTATGTAGCCAAGCAGTATATTTCCGTAGAGCTAAGTGCTTCCTAGTAGGACCCAGCTGACATGGGAGAGTGGCAGGGAGAAGCCATCATCTTTGGAGGCTCAATAGTTAGTTATTATTCATTAGGACCAAACACAACATTGGAAATGTGCAAATTATTCAGTCTTTACACCTCATTTAAAATTTGCCATTGGACGAGCCATCCAGTATACAGCACTGAAATGACATACCTCCAATAAGAAATGTCTTTTCCATTAGCTCTGGCCCTCAATGTGGGCATCTGCCGTTAACATACCCAACCTCTGACCTTATAAATTTTGCCTGAATATCAAGGCTAATCTGAGGGCTCATAGCTTTGGAGAAACTAGGCAGGAATATTTAATAAAAACCAGACAAGTGGTTTTTATTTTAATAAGCATTGGGAAGGGACCCAAAAGGGATTTCAAGAGAGAAAAACTCTTCCTTCCTATGCACTGCTGTCTGGTTTGCAACTTATATTTGTGATGTAACTCTATATTCTTTACAGAGCAGATGCCTAAATCAGCTATGAAAAACAGGAAAACCACATCTGATTACTTGATGCTAATAAATGTAAGGAAAGTCAGGGCAAATTTTATAGGCCAAATACATCTTCAGACACCAAGTGTGACTAGCATTTTTTAGGGTCCTAGAGAGCAAGGGCATCATATCAAAGTTCTTGTATGCTAACTACCCACTAGTGATGACACCACATGAGAATTCAACTTTTCTCACGGATTAGCAATGGCATTTCCCCAAGGAATACATTTCACCTTACCACTTTCTGGATCTAGAAAAAATTCATCATTTCCAGATCCATAGAGTGAGTATTGTATATCTCCATTGGACCCAATGTCGGCATCCTTGGCACTGACTTTCAGGATAATTTTATTTGACGGAATGTCTTCAGGAAATAATGCTGTATATGCAACCTGCCAAAGTAAAGAAAGGTAATGAAGTCATTAGTATTTGTGAGGCGATAGCCATCTTTCACATTATAAATGGTTTCTTTAAAAATGCATTCATATAATTTAGCTCTGGCTATTTCTCCCTTCACTACAGAGCTATCTTACAATATATGATGAAATGTGTATGTCTTTTGCCCTGCCCTAGTCCCCGGCCAATCTCATTCATTCGACAAATACTGATTGAGTCCCTCCATGTGCTAGGTACGATTTAGATGCTAGGACTACAAGGGTGAAGAAAGCAGACAAAGGTCCCGCCACGTGTTGATCACGATCCCCTTTTCTGTTAAGCACCAGGGATTCTTTGGATCCTTCCACTCTTTAAAGAGTTCCATGTCTGGCATTCGTATGATAGAGTCAATCTATTTGCAACGGTTTTCTAAGCTATAGACTACCAATATTGTCTCTTGGTCCACATAGTAAGGCAAAGGTAAATTAACAGTGATTTAAGTTCAGTAAAAAAGAAAATAAAATTTGCTACTGGTACCTTGTGCTGGCTGTCATGTTTTGTATTGTGATGGACAAGCTATTTCATGAATTGCCTGGAGACCTGGGTTCATAACCAACATTGCCACTAACCAGCTGTGCAAACTTATTAGAAAAACAATTTCTGCTTTTGAGTGGTCCATTTTTCTTTTATAGAATCAGTGATTTAGACCTAAGTCCTTTACGTCATTAGGTCTCTTATGATTCCTTAAACACTATTTAATTTTAAGGTTTTGTTTTGGGTTTTTTTTTTTTTTTGTTTTTTTTTTTTTGGAGGGTGGGCAAAATTAGGTATCTGAACTTCCCACCTATGCCTTTTCCTACCCTCTGGCATCCAAATGGAGCTCACTAATTTAAGGAGAAAAGCACAGAAAGGAGCTTGACCCTAAGGAGAAAAATGAAATGGGCTCTGATTTAATTTTAGAAGGGCAGAGTAAAAAGCAGCAATATATATAAGACATTTGCACATATCTCACCTGATCGCACACTGGGCTGTTGTCATTCACATCACTGACGGTCACTTCCACCATAGCCTGGGTGACAAAAAGCCCGTCGGTGGCAGTGATATTGAGGAAGTAAATGTCTTGTTCTTCTCTATCTAAAGGTCTCTTCACATAGACCTTCCATTCACTCTGCACCAGGCCCAGGGCAAACCTTCCTCGGGGGTTCCCTCCTATAGTGAAAAAAACATTTTTGAAGATGTGCAATGAAAAGCTTTGATCTACGCCTCCACTGAGAGGCCCGTGTGGGGTCATCCAGCTGGTCTGCCGATTGTATTGTTTACAAAACTGAAAAAAAAGACAGTCACTTCCTTCTGATTCTCTTGCAATAAAGCACGATATTTATATGCTTCACTTGTAAGGACTGTCAAACAGTAACTTTCCAAGAGAACAGAATGCACTAGAGAAGCTGGAGATGATCTCTTGTTTAGTCCCCCTGAAGGACAATCAAATTCAAACTGCGAACAATCAATCCTCTTCCCGGGATGATACAATTGTCTTTGCACTTTGTCTCAAGAGAGGATGTGATACACTATAGCTCTTGTTACCAAGACAATTTCATTAGCTGGTGATTATGCAATCAAGGGAAGGCAGTCAGTTCTATTAAGGAATCCTTTAATGAAAACTCTCTCATACAGCTTCGTGCATCTTACCAGCATGGGTGTTTGGGGGAAAAAAGTTTGCATGACAGAGGAAGACCCATCAGTATTAAATGGCCCAAACAAGGGGTCACGGAACAAGTGGTTCAAATATAAACGCTGCAATTAGATGAAATTTATCAGAGTGACGCTGGTGATCGCAGAAGAAAAGGAGAAGAGATGCAGTAGAACAGCTTTTTATGATACGACACCACCGACAGTGGTCCCAGCAATATGACTTCCCCACATCATTACGTTACCTGGAGACAAAAAGCTGCGTGGACAAGACAGGAAGAGGAAAGGAGAAGACAGCTGCTTTGACCTTCTAAAGTTAAAGAGGCAAACAGTGTCACTCACATCATGGAGGAAGGCTGCACAAGACTACTGGCAAGAAGCCCGAAAGCCAGTTAGATCAACACTATTTTCGTTGGGCATTTAACAAGTATCTATCACCTGCTCCAGTCCAGGCACTGTTCTGGGCAGTACGGCTAAAGCGGCGGACAAAACTGACACAAATCCCCGCTCCTGGGTTGGAGCGCACATTCTAGTGGGGGAAGACCGACCCTAAACAAATAAATAAGGAAAGCGTATATACTGCTTCCTGGCTGAGCGGAGCCATCTCAGCTTCTCACAGTGAATCTTTCAAGGAGCAGAGGGCCAAGACTTGGGTCCTGCCAGAGAGACTGAGGTGGAAGTACAGGAAATTTAGTGCCCCGCTGCACTTCTCACTGCTCAGGCGTGGGGCGGTGTCAGTCCAGGGGCCTCTGCCGTGGGGGGACAGCCGCGGGATAAATGAACCATATTGGGGGTAGACGGTACAGAAATGATGAGGGCCGTATATTCCTCTAGGGCAGTGGCTCTCAGCTGGAAGACCCCCCCCCCCGGGACATTTGTCAACATCTGGAGATATTTTTGAATGTCACAATAGCATCCCCCGGCGGGTGAGGATGGGGCTAACTGGAGTCTCTTGGGCAGCGGCCGGAGATGCTGCCAGGCATCCATCCTACAATGCACAGAGCGGCCACCGACAACAAAGACTCATCCAGTCCCAAATGTCAATAGCGTTGAGGTTGAAAAACCGGCTCTGGCAAGGCTCAGGGTCCTCCCTGGGATATCACTTTCCTTCACCACTGGCTAGGATTCAATTATGCTTCAGTTGAATATTACTTTAGCATGCACAAATTTAACCTCTTTCTTAAATGCTTTCAGTGCAGGCCCACATCTTTTGTTAAATAAAATGATTAATGGTCCTTTGTTAAACTGCGGCAGCACAGCCAAGTTGTGTTACATCAAGAGCAAAAGTTAAATCTAATTAAAATCGGTTGGTGGTTGGCAGGTCTAATAGTAACAGTAGCTTTAAGCTACTCTGTTCTTATTACTTTGGTAGAGTTGATGGGAGGGTCCCTTTAAATCATCCACTGACAATTCAGAGACGAAGGATAAATAATTAAAGCTGAACATTCAGCAAGCCTTTCCAATAGGAAAGTATCCCTCAGAATCTCTAAAAAGCTTTTTGTCTGAAACTGAATGCCAATAAATGCAAGTGACTCTTTGCTCACTTTTCTGCCCTTGCCACTACGGCTCCTGTCTTTTCTGCAGAAATATACATTTTAATGAAAAAAAGGGAAGACATCAGATAATGCACCAATGCATACAGAGTTTAAACAGAAAGCACCGTCAGGAAAATAGTTCCTGGAAGAAACAGGAGAGGAGTAATGCGGAAGAGTGCCTCTCCCAAGCACTGACACATGCTCTCCCGTGGATCTTATTCTGCAGTGATTAATTAACTTTCCCACTAACGTACTTAAGCAGATTCTGTGTCCTGAGGGCATTCTAATTAATTCATTTTTCACTTTGAATAATGTAGTTTTTCTAAAGGGAAGCCACCTGACTACAAGTATTGATGGATTCTTTAAAATCTTTTGGCACTTTGCTTATGTTCTGTCTTTGAATGTCACAACATCAAAATACTAGCTTTAAAACACTTCAATCGTTTTTAGGAAGACTACTCCTGTCCCACCAACCTTTCCACTTGCAGTTTCAAGCCAGTCACTCCCAGGAAGCTACCCCTGCTGAGTGACACTGACATGAAATCCTTTCCCCCTCGCAACAGTGACACTTTTTTGGTCCACTCTGGGTGACTTCCTTGATCTAGTTTGGCTTTTCCACTGAACTGCTACTTATTATCAGGAAAGACAAAAAAGGGATCCAAGAAAACTGAGTTATCAGGAGAAATACCCTTTGATTTAGAGTTATAACTTAAGAGTTTTAGTAAAAGGTCAAATCACGCCCTTTAATTGGTACAGGTATGTACGTGTGCAGGCATAGGAATTTTTAGCACTGGGAGAAACTTGTGAGTCAAGCTTACTGGGATCAGCTAGTTATTTATTTATTTTAGATTTTTTTTTCAAGATTTTATTTGTTTATTTGAGAGAGCATGGGGGCGGGCAGAGGAAGAGGGAAAAGCAAATTCTCGCTGGGCAGAGATCCTGATGCGGGGCTCGATCCCAAGACCCTGAGGTCATGACCTGAGATGAAGGCAGTTGGTTAACCAACTGAGCCACCCAGGAGCCCCAGCTATTTATTTTTCTTACCAATACAAGAAGTAGGATTAGAGTTAAAAATACATGTGCCCCACCCCAAAGCTGTTATTTTCATTTCTTCAAGTGAGATAATTGGCTGGACTCCTTCCTTCCTTCCTTTGACACACACACACACACACACACACACACACACACACACACACACAGAGAGAGAGAAGAGCACAAGCAGGGGGCATGGCAGGCAAAGGCAAAGGGAGAAGTGGGCTCCCCAGTAAGCAGGGAGCCCAATGCAGGGCTCCATCCCAGGATCCTGGATTATGACCTGAGCAGAAGGCAGCCACCTCACTGACTGAGCCACCTAGGCGCCCTGGCTGGACTCCTTTTTAAACGATATAGCAGCTCAAGGACTGGGTACCAATCTGGGTAATGTGTCATAGGTGAAGGAATGGACTCCAAACTAAGGCTCATTCAGCCACAACCAACAACTGAGAAGCCCTGCCCACTCAGAGATCTTTTACTCAGCCCCAGAAAGGTTTTATTACTCTAAACCCCCATCTCATCTCCCTTCTTCTCTCCAACTCTCACCTCCTGCCACTGCCCACCTTTCTTGGGAGAGCAGAGTACACAGAGTGAAAGCCAAGTGTGGCTGACTTACCCGTAATATGGTAGCTCACTTGGCGATTAATGTCGGAAGTGTCTCTGTCCCAAGTGCTGAGGACGGCTACCACCTCGCCAGGAGGATCACTCTCCTTCACATTCCCTCGGTACACCTCGTGGGCAAAGACTGGCGCATTGTCATTTATATCCGTCACCCTGACAGAGACCAAAGCTGTGGACGAAAGAGAGAAGGCCTCTCCAAGGTCAGAGGCCACCACAGAGAAGGTGAAGGTGGGATCTGTTTCGTGATCCAGGTCCTTCAAGGTACTGATCCAGCCTGTGTTGCTGTCAATGTTGAAGGCTTCCATGACCTTTTCAGGCTGGGAATCTGAGTGCAGGGAGTAAGTAACCTGCCCGTTGGCTCCCCAGTCCGCATCGATGGCTCTGACCTGTGTGAGTCTGGTGCCCACAGGCATCCCTTCCATTATGATCGTCTCGTAGCTGGAAGTTTCAAAGACTGGCTTGTTGTCATTCAAGTCCAGTACCTTGATATCTACATCCACAGTAAACACAATGTCTACCTTGTCCAGGGGTATGGTGGCTGCTACTTTAAAGTGGAATGCTGGGCTGACTTCATGATCGAGGCGTTTGTCAACCTTGATCGTGCCTGTTTCCTGCTCTATGATGAAGACACCCGCTTTGTTATTTTCTGGCCGTTCCCCATTAACTGTGCTGAACCTGACATTCTGACTGGGCAAAATCCTCAGGGTGTCCACCGTGCTCCCAATGGCTGTATCTTCTGAAACAGTGAAGGAATACTGAGACTGGGTGAATGAAGGCAAGGGCGTTTCAGGGGGCAGGACATGAATATAGACAGGGATAAGGGAGTGCTTTACTGGAATGCCCCCATCTACTGCTTTGACAAAGAATGACAGCACTGTGCTTTTCAGCTGGTTAAAATTGCCCTTAGTGACCATCCAGCCATTGTCAGGATCGATTTCTAGGAGGTCAGCCACAGAGACCGAGGCCTCGCTGTATAGAGAATAAGTAATCCTTGAATTTGCTCCATCATCTGGATCCATGGCTTGAACTTGAGTGACCAAGTGGCCTCTTCCAACGTCTGCCCTGACACTGGCTCTGTATTCCAATGTCATGAACTGGGGAGCATTGTCATTCTCATCCACAACGATCACTCTCACGGTGCAAAAGGTCGTCCTCCCTCCGCCATCGAGGGCCCTCAAAAAAATACTAATGTCTCCCTCCAGAGGGTTTTCCCGGTCAAGCCTCTCTGTTGTGATGACTTGTCCATTGCTGTCTATGAGGAATCGATCCTTGGCAAAGTCGTTGATGATGGCGTAGCTGATCTGCCCATATGGCCCAGGATCCCCATCTGTGGCTCGAACGTGAATGACCTTTGTCCCAGCGGCTGCATTCTCTCTCACCTCAGCTACGTAGGTGCTTTGGGAAAAGGTAGGGCTGTACAGGTTAGCCCCGAGTACCCTGATGTGCACCTGTGCAGTGCTAGTGAATAACCCATCAGAGACTGACACATTGAGACTGTACAAGGGCTCCATCCGCTGCTTCCGGTGGTTGGACAGGGTGATGACGCCACTCTTGCTGTCCATCAGAAAGCTGGTCCGGTCATTCCCAGATAAAATGCTATATTCCAAGCGGTCAAAATCAGAGCTGTCTGCATCAGAGGCTTGAACGCAGGTTACAAAATGGCCCCGGGGGGCTAATTCACTCACATATGATTCGTATATGAGCTGATTAAAAATGGGAGGGTTGTCATTTATGTCTGAGATATAGATATGAACCAAGACCTCACTGCTCAGTGATGGGAAGCCGTTATCTGTGGCTCTGACTTTCAAAATGCAGTGTTGCACTGACTCATGGTCCAGCATCCGCGCTGTCAGGATCAAGCCACTTGCGCTGTCTATGTGAAAATAATCTGTGCTGTTGTAAGTATCCTGGACGATCTGGTAATGTACCATTTTATTGTTTTCTGAGTCTGCATCAGTAGAGACAACTTGCAAAACAGGTGTTCCAATGAGAGAGGCTTCTGATAACGTCGTATTGTATGTGGGTTGATCGAAAATAGGGGGGTTGTCATTTACATCATTAACCAGTAAGTCAACAGTGACTTCAGCCCTGGCACCAGTAAGGGCATCACTGGCTCTTACTGTCAACTTGTAAACAGAGGTGATTTCATAATCCAAAGGGCTAACCACTTTCAGGACCCCAGTGTCAAAATCAATGTTAAACTGTTTATAAAGATCCCCATCAATAATGATGTATATGATGCCTTGGCCTTCTGGACTGGTGGCATTGATGCTTAGAATGGGGGTATCCATTCTAATGTCTTCATTGACTGATGCTGTATAAAAGGGCTTATCAAACACAGGCATCGCTTTGTTGACAATTGTGATGGGAAGTTCTACAGAGGTGGATAAAGAGGGTTTTCCACCATCTTTGGCTAGGATGGTGACTTCATACTCAATGTTGGACAAGTCAGAGTTGAATGCTTCTTTTAAAATAACGTTCCCTGAATTAGGATTAATCTCAAAGTGGCCATAGTCATCCTGTAGTACATAGGTCACTTCTCCATTTGCACCTTTATCTTTGTCAATGGCTGTCACCTGGTAAATTAGAGTCCCGGGCTCAGCATCAACTTGCACAGCAGCATAGTAAGGGAGGCCCACAAAGACTGGAGAATTGTCATTGATGTCTTCAATGTTAACCCTGACCACCACTCTAGCCACACGCAGATGGTCCAGCTCTCGGCTGGCTTCCACCACCAGCTCGTATAACTCTTGTTCTTCACGGTCAAAGGGGACTCCAGTGGTCTGAATGACCCCTGAGGTAGATTTTATCTTGAACTTATTTCCTGGGTTTAAGATGCTGTATTTTAAGGGCTCATTAAGGCGATTTCCAATGGCATTGACAATAGCAACTTTGGTTATGTTAGTGTTGTTCTCTGAAATTGAGGTCGAGTAAAAGCTTTGTGTAAAGTGGAGGCCGCTATCCATGGCTTCTTTAACCAAGATGGTGACCATGGATGTACTGTAGAACTTTCCATCAGACACTTTAGCTATCAACATGTAGTGATCTTTGGAGAGGTTGTTGTTTTTTATGGTGAGCACTCCACTATTTGAGTCAATTAAGAAATGATCCAAGCTACCTTCCATTAAGCTATATGTCAGTTCTGGGGGCACCTCGGAGTCAGGATCTGTGGCACTAACTTTCAAAACCTCCACTCCAACGTAGGTGGGTAGAAGTAAGACAGTCTCAAACACAGCCTGGGTGAAAACAGGTGGGTTATCATTCACATCCATTACCTCTATGTTGACTTCAACAGGACTCTCTGCTGTCAGCTGGGGGCTGCCACTATCTCTCACGTGGACATGGAAATGGAAATGGGCAATAGTTTCATGGTCCAGGTTGGCAATTGTTCTGATTGCACCTGTACTGGAGTCCACTGTAAAGAACTTCTTGGCCGTGGACTCTACAATCTGATACACCAGCAAAGCATTCCGGTTGCTGTCGGCATCAGTGGCTCGAATCACCAGCGGACTATTATCTGAGCTCCTGACAATGCTATTGACTGGGGCAGCTTCACTCAGACTGCCTGAATATTCAGAAAAGAGAAAAACTGGGGCATTATCATTTTCATCAACGATCTGAATATTGACTGTGGCATTGGAAGCCATGCCTGCCATGTTAGTGGCCTGAACGATGAGCTGGTAGGAGGAAGTACGCTCATAATCCAGTGCCTTCCGGGTGGTGATGACTCCAGAATATGGATTTATGGTAAAGATCCCATCAACGTTTCCATCTTTGACTTCATAAATGAGGGTAGATTGACTGATGGCAGCGATTAGAATGACTGA
This sequence comes from Mustela nigripes, assembly GCF_022355385.1. NCBI lineage: Eukaryota > Metazoa > Chordata > Mammalia > Carnivora > Mustelidae > Mustela > Mustela nigripes. The sequence goes on along the minus strand of NC_081557.1, from coordinate 66,909,155 downwards.
TGTTCCAATATCAACATTTTCATTTACTTCTGCTTGGTAGTCTTTGTGAGTGAACTTGGGGTGAGAGTTATCAGACATGGTAACAGAAATGCGCACAATTGCAGTGGCAGACATTGGCGGGGAACCCTGGTCTGTGACTTTGACCGACAGGACAAACTGACCCGTTGTTGTCATGTCTGGTTCTTTGGAAACGGTGATGATGCCCAGGACTGGTTCGATCTTAAATGTGTTCCCAGTGTTCCCTAAAATACAGAGATAAATGGAGAAATAAGTCACATATCATGTTTTGAAGATTAATTTTTCATCTAAAGGATACTTCGCAGCAACATGGCAAGTTGAAAGCAATTATTTATATTTGTTCCATCTCATTCTGAAATAGAATGAAAGCCTTCTCTTTTAGGGGTATTCAAAAGCAACTGAAGTGAGTTTTTTAAGTAAAATTGTGAATTTCAGGTCAGTATCCTTAGGTCAGAATTTCAGGTGGTGTTAACACCACCACCACCACAAGATTGTGTACAATGCCACTGTTCAAAATGGATTTTTGCCTAAACCAGTGCCATAGTCTATGTTTCATGTTATGAGAAAGACATTTGTAGGAGCTGTTTCAGAATATTATCCCACAGATTATCCCAAAGGTGGGCTTTGCTATATTTCACCCTATCAAAACCAACTTCACTCCAAACACTACTTTGGTGAGTGGTGGTCTTTTGTTTGGGTCTGAAGGACTCTTCCCAAGCTGTTTGCTCTGTAAGTTGTCAGGATATTTTCTGCTACCCTTATGTTGTTCACCCCCTCAAACCCCAAAAGACACACGTGCATGCACACACTTAAAACTAGACGTAAAAATTATAAGGCCATTCCTCCAATCTGTAACTGTCCCATTTGCTAAGTACCAGAGAGGTTTCCGGTGACGTAGTGAACTGCCAATCATCTAAACCAACCTTAAAACCCAAAACTGGAGGCATCATCCTCCTGAAGCCGAGGAACCGGCAATGGGAAGCTCAGATGGGAAGGGCTATGAACCATGATGCCTCAGACGTTTAGCGCCTCACGTCTGAAACATGCAGTGGTGTGGAGTCTGAGATCGCTGAGAGATGAAGATAATGAGAGAGGAGCAGAGAGTGATCAACACGAGGTCTGAAGAATGTAAAGAACCTGGCTGAAAAGTAGTGGACAGTGTTATGCAGAATCCTTCACCAAGCTGCTTTTGCTGCTCTCATCAGGCTTTCTGATACTTCCCCAAGAGCACACATGCTTTCCTGTCTAGATTCTTTGAAAACAAAGTGAAAAATCTTGGTCATTCAGTTATAGCTGCCTTTTTTTTTTTTTTTTTTTCCCTGCTTGAAGTACAGCAGTATCACAGACACAGAGATGGTTTAAATGTCATTATTGTTAAGACCGGCTCCCTTCCTGATGGCACTTATATGTATCTCCTGAGATGTGCAGCAAATACAGCTGTATACATACTTCTTACAATGTACTTATTCATTAAACTTTTCCATGTCCGAGAATAAAAAACTCATCTTTCTATAAAACCTGCTTATTTTTAAACAATTAAGTTATTTTATTTTTTAAAAGATGTATTTATTTAGAGGGTGAAAGCATGAGCAGGGAGTGGGGCACAGGAAGAGGGAGAGGGAGAGAGAGAGAAAATCCTCAAGCAGACTCCTGCTGAGCGTGGAGCCCGACTTGGGGCTCCATCCCAGGAACCTGAGATCATGATCTGAGCTAAAATCAGGAGTTGGCTGCTTAACTGACTGAGCCAGCCAGGTGCCCTCAAGAATTAATTTAACAAACAAGAACAGGATTCCAGCCCCCACATGTGAGTACCGCATAGTGTCCTCTTCCGTGTCAGCATGATAGTTTTTCCTTGCCACCTGAACATGAGCACTTTGTGAGGTCAACATAAAGTTCAATGATCTCATGAGTAATCGTGCAAACTTTCAATAAATAATGGAACTGAGCGTGAGTTCAACGTCTGATTCATAGACCCTTGCAAGGAGACAGGAATCATTTCACATCAGCATATCCGGGAGGAAAATGTAGAGATTATAGAGATAATGGGGCCAACAGTCAACCCCAACTGATAAATGCAAGAAAGTCAAGTGTGTCTGTGTTCCTTGATTGTGGAGTCCCTCTGCTGCGGAATCTCCAGCCAAGTCCTCCCTTTCTGCAGACCCAGCACATTTCTTCATGCCCAGCAGGACGTACATGGCAGGGACCAAGGGGAGCTAGCTTCCGGTTTCAAGTAGAACTTCATAACCCTGCTGCCCCACAGCTGCTCACCTGCCTGGCATACCACTCTGGGCTGCTGCTCTTGGACAGCAGGTCGAAAGTGGGCTCTTGGCCTCTTCCCCTCTTCAACATACTCCCTACCCATTTTCTTAGCATCTGCTTCCTGCTTATTCTCTCCGGCTAGCGTCTGCTTATTTCCTTGGAATCTACAGCTTTTTGTAGACTTTTGGCAGCTGAGCAAAAGCTGGGCTTATCTTACATATCATGACTTATTTAGAATGTAGCACAGTTTGGCACAAAGATGGTGTTCAGTAAATATGTATTAAATGATCGAGAGGAGAGGTAGATCTGAAGAAAGATTGTTAGTCTTCTGTCTGTATGCCCCTTGGGATCCAAGAGGCCCCCGTTGTAACTTAGTTCTTAGTCCTCGTGTCTCCTGTTTTGGAGCCACTCACGAGCCGTTGTGGCGCGAAGGAGAAACCTGAACCAAATACAGGAACTGAAGCTCCACACTCAAATATCCCCTTAGTTCTGTGGGCCCAGATAAAAGCTTCCATAGTTACTTCCAAGGCCAGGCAGGGGTTAGGAAGCATACGGCCCACCAGTAAGCAGAGGTCTGGAAGAGAACCTACGGAAAATATACACTCTACACAACCCCCTGTCATTTATTTCACAATGTTGTGGCATCTGGGTCCTCCCTTTCTCCTACCAGGATCAGGGAAGGAACTGGCTTGGCCAGGAGCAGTCCAGGGCTTGTGGAGGTCTGTCTGTCCACAAAGGAGCCCCAGGACCACTTGGGACTTACTGTGTACACTGAAATCCTCATTATCTTCCTACACAAACAATCAGAGGTTGGTTTTTTCTTTAGTTTTTTTAGTTACCGATCATTTCTATGAGTTTCTGGAAATACGAGTTTTCTACAGAAAAGATGTTTTAAGAAAAAAACTTTTCTCTCTATTTTTAGTCAGCAGTTAAAGGAACGACGGAATCCATTGTCTACCCATAGCACCAGGCCTCAGCGTGTGGCTGTGGAAAGATAAGGAAAGTGGTTTTGTCAGCAGGATGGGATATGGCACTCGTGCATCTCCTCAGAACTTCCCAATTGGCTTAGAAGTTATCTGCCTAACTAGGAGACTGTAAATAGTAGCCTTAATGACAAATACAAAATCAAGCAGACACCGTAGACAATGTTTAAGAAATGCTAAATAAAAAAAAAACAGAAATCAAACTCCCTACCTCAGTGAGCACAGGGATATGGAAAAATGTAGGCACGTGGATGAATACCAGGAAAAGAAAAATATATCTAAGATTAGGAAAAAACTGTGGAAAGAGTCCAAAGAGCTCCTGGATCAGGCGATACTTTCTGTGACATTATTTAAACATTTGTGTTTTTAAAAAGAAGCTTTCTTACATTATTTGTGGAACTAGAAGAACAAGGATTATATAATTAAATAATTAAAATTTTCTGTGGTAAACAACAGATGCCAAATAGCACTTAAAAAAATACTGGTCAGGCTTTAGGTTAGAAGAAAATTCCCTAAATATCTACAAAAGAAACAAGTGAAGTTGCTTGGGGCAACTGGCTGTTTTGAACTACTCTCTTTTATTTCTCTACCTTTTTTTTTTTTTTTTTTTTCTTTGTATAGAGCTTAGCTTCAACGCTGATACAATGTGGGTGCCTAATACAGGAAATAGTTTTAGATTATCATTTGTTGCAGTGGCTTTTGTATAAAGAAGATGGTTGGCTTTTCTTTCTCTAATATTTTTTAGTCCCAAACTGTCATTCTAGCATTCATATTTTAATTCAACCACTCACAAAAATGCTCCACATTTAAATCATGGGAAAGAGGCCTTTCCAGCACTGGCATAAAAGGAGACATCATTTGGCATTATGCACGACAGACATAATGTTGCAGAACATTTTGGAAATACGTGGCTTGAATATTCAAAAAAAAAAAAAGACTGAAGAGGGGAAGGGAAAATAAGGGGTATTTGTAATTGTTAGGTTCATAGTCTCATCCCTCGCTTGGACAATCATCTCTTCTGTCATAAATGTTTTGTTCCTGTCCATCCTCAAACCATCAGGGAAGTAGAGTCTGGCCTTAAGAATGTCAAAACTGATTTTAAAAATCTCAGATTTAACAGAATGTGAGCCTGTATGAATTCATCTGTCTGCTTAAGCAGGCAGTTCAGTATCTCCCATCGAGACATGTAGGATTCAATTCATGGAACAGCCTGGCAGCCCCCAGGAGATGGGAGACTTTGGTTATTTTCGTCTGAGGCCATGGCTTGTTGACCTATCGGTAAAAGCCACTGAGCTTACCATGCACTTCTTCTCTTTCCTCCATTCCATAAAAATCCAAGAACACCACCGAGAACACCATCAAAGGGAACTCTTTCCTCACCGTGAGTGCTGGAAAACGTATTACCAAAAATGCCAAGAACTTGATAGAGCCATCATCACGCAGCTGGGGCAGTGGCTTGGCCACACAATGCTTTTGGAGCCATTCCAGGGTGACTATGTGAATTTCACATGGTGATAAACACTGCAGAGGGTCAAAAGCCATGCATTATGTTGCAATCTGTGCAACAGCTCTCACCTGCTTCTATGGTATATATGAGTTCTGCATTTTCCCCTTTGTCTTTGTCCAGAGCGGTCACTTGCAGAACAGCTGATCCCAGAGCAGCCGATTCAAACACAGATGCTTCATACAGCGGGTTGGTGAAATAGGGACTGTGATCATTAGCATCTTCCACATTCACAATGACGCGGGCCAAGTTTCTCCGATAAGGAAACTCCTGATCTCTGACCTTTAGGCAAAATACAAGAAGTGGTAGGACTAAAATCTTAAGTTGCAAGGAACTTGCACGGCTATGTCTGTAGCAAACAGAAAATGGGGTAGGTCACGGAAAGTGCTTGATGCCATCCCAGGCACGGGGCAGGGCCACGCTAAGTGATGGTGCTACCAGGGGAGGGTGCTAATGGTGAGCAAACTGAGAGCCGTGGCCACACCCATTTCATGATGACTGGCCCGTGGCCTGTGTTCAGCCTGTGTTCGTGGAGCTGCCACAGCACTTTCCTCTGAACCACCGCCCACAGCTGGTCCCCTCTTGTTCATGTATCTAGCTGCTAATGGAGTGGTGGATGGACGCTTTTCTGAAAGGGACACTCGAACGTTCAGTGAGAGAACTCATAAATGCAAAGCAGGCATTGCCCTCCATTCATTCATTCAACAAACATTTATTGTCACCTATTATCTGTCAAGTCCTGGCTTTGCTTTGGGGGTTCAGCAGTGATTCAGATCTGGTCCTTGCCCTCCAGATGCTAACAGGTGGGTGGGGGATAGAAACAAGCAAATGGGTAGGAGGCCTGGTGGTGAGTGCCGGAATGGGAGGGAGTCATAAGAAGCAGATAACCGGGCGCTCAGCTTCTTGGAAGAGGTAACAAAAATAAGTAGAAATGGCCAAACGGTGGTGTGGGCAGCATGTTTCAGGCAAGGACAGCCTCCAAGGCAAGGCCCAGGACTGAGAGAGAACCCTGATTCCCAGGAAAATGAACCAAACCTTAGTTTCTAAAACGCCAGACCCCCCTTGTGACTTCACTGAGCCATCTGACTGCTTTAAAGCCTCCCCTGGTTTGCATATGCCAGAAACTTGCAAATAATCAACCCTTTAACCCTCACTGTGTGATTTCGCTATAATTTTATGTTGCGCTAATCAAATGTGTGCCTTGCGTTTGTTCAATTTTAGACTCCATAACTTCAGAGAGATGTGGAGAAATTAGAAAGCAGACTGAGGAGAGCCATCAAAGTAAAAGGGCTTTTCAGAAATAGTACCTAGAAGGAATGAGCAAAAGGACTAAAATGGCTTAGCACGGAGAAAGGCAGCCTAAAGGACATGTTTGCGCTAAATAATCCATTACAGCCATGACAAATGATACAGGGTGACCAAACTGAATTTTGAGTTTGTTAAGGAAAGCATGAACAGAAATGCATTGAGTCGTGAGGATGGAGTTAGTCCTTGGCATACGGTTTCTGCCCCTGAATAAAGCTCATGCAAAAACAACGGGGTGAGTGTGCTCAGTCCTCCTGCATGTAGACTGGCCTGCCACACCCAGGGACCAAGCTGACCTCTGTATTTGGGGATTATTGAGACCTAGGTCTGCTCTAGTGGAATGTCCAAGGGTACAGAAGTTTTGTCTCTTTCCCATTCCCAGGGTTTAGAATGGTGCTTGGTACACCGTAAGTGCTGGAGAAATATCTGTTGAAGGAATGAGAGGGTGGATCGGATCATCCCTCTGAGTCTCTCTTGCTCCTCCCACCTGGGGTGGGTCGGGGCGGGAGGATGTTTCTCAGCTGGAAACTTCCAAGGGCATGGTCTTCTTCCTCTGGCCCAGGAGTGTTTCCAGACTTGGGGAGAAGGAAGAGTAGTGCTTAGAGGAACATCACTTCCAGCTGCTAGGAAACTGGTAGCATCTTAACATGTTTTAAAAGCAATCAGTACCCAAGGTTTAGTCTGTGTCTCAAGAAACTTAGGGGGTCTGTTAAGCAGGGGCTGTGCGATTTCCCCCAGGTTTCTTGGGTGGTCAAAGGGATAGATTTTGGTCAATAAACTAGTCAAGGATGTTTCTTATCAATCTCTACTTCTCATTTATGTGAACTAAGAAAATTCCATTTTAAAATTAAAGCAACTTCCACATAATTTGGAGGTCCCATGAACCCAAATTCAAACTTAATGAACACTCTCCGCAGGCTTTGGTATGTTTTGAGATCTGTTTTGGGTGGCGGTATTTACGACTAGATCCAACGCCAGTGCAGTAATAAATCAGTCTTCTAAATGCTTCCAAGGACTGAGCAAGGCATATTTTGAGTAAATGATTACCCTTGTGATTAACTTCTCAAGGAACTTCTTTTAAACTTTTCCACAGAATCTTCTGGATGAGAACCAATATCATAGCCTGGAAGATTTACCGCAACATGGCCTGTTCCTTCTCTTCCAAGTCAGCCTGTCAGCAGCCACTGTTGCAGAACTCATCTACTCTTTCAGTCTGGCATAAATATCTGGTCACTCCAGGAGAGTAGCCATTTTGTCCTCAGGGAGATAAAAAGGCAGAAACAAAGGTGGCCCTGCTGTGAGAAGACCAAATTCACTCCTACTTACAACATTTAAGGGCCCCGTACTTCTGAAGACCAAGGGTGACAGACTGTGTTAGGAGAGCGCAATAGCAGTGTGGTCCTACCATGATGTTGAGGATATGCTTGTCCTGGGCCTCGTGGTCCAGCCTCTCAGCAGTGTAGAGCACGCCAGTGCTAGGGTCAATCCGGAATTTCCTCATGCTGGCCGAGTCGATGCTACTGTGGACAGTGTAGCTCAGTTTGTGCTTCTCGTCTCTATCTGTGGCTTCAATCTGCAAGATCTCTGTATCTGGAAGCACGTCCTCAGAGATTGTGACATCGTAATTCGGCTGAGAGAATTCTGGGCCATTATCGTTATTATCCAGCACTTTGATAAATACCTATAGTTAAAAGAAGACAAGAGTGATGGTGAATGCCAATTCACTCATTGCTAATAAAGAGGCCCTCTCCCTCTCTCCTCCCTCCATGTCCTTGGAGCCCAGCTTCCAGTAGTAGCTATCTCAATATGTAGGAAGATCTCATATGAAAACATTCCATAATTAGAGGCTGACAATAAACCAGTAGTTCACATAAGCAGGAACATAAACTATGAGCTAATCAATATTCTCACTATTAATTGAACAGCTGAGACAGGCCCCTGGGAGTGATAAAGCCATGGACTATCTCAGGCATAATGTAAGAGATCACAAGGTGACCTTAGTCTGGTATGTTTCTATTATCTTAAGTTTTATTATGAGCTCCTTCAAGTGGATGCAACATGGAAACAACGATGGGATAGTAAGACTAATAATGAGGCAGAGGAAGGGGAAGCACAAACACAGGTGTGGTTTTCTCAGAGCAATCAGAACTCAACTGCAGGGGCCCCACACAGTGGTTCTTCTTCAAATGGGAGACATCTGGCGAAGAGCATGGTACTGATGATGGTGAAAATAGGGCATTCCCAAGTTTTTTTCTTTCCTTTTTTTTTTTTTTTAAGAGTTTATTCATTTATTTGACAGAGAAAGAAAAAGAGTGCGAGCACAAGCAGGGGGAAAGAGAGAGAGAGAAGCTCCATCCGAGGACCCTGGGATCATGACCTGAGCTGAAAGCAGACCCTTTACCGACTAAGCCTCCCAGGTGCCCAAGTTGTTTTTTTTTTAATAAGGCATTTTCTTACAAAACATTTCAGGCAGACATAAATAAGTAATAGTAATAAAATAACCAAGTCATAGTTTAATGAACCCTCACATATTCATAGCTCAGCTTTGATGGTGATCAATTTATGGCTAATCTTGTTTTATATATGTACTTATTCATCCCTGTCTGCTCCCCATTTTTTTTTTAAAGATTTTATTTATTTATTTGACAGAGAGAGATCACAAGTAGGCAGAGAGGAAGGCAGAGAGAGAGAGAGGAGGAAGCAGACTCCCTGCTGACCAGAGAGCCCGATGCGGGACTTGATCCCAGGACCCTGAGATCATGACCTGAGCCGAAGGCAGCAGCTTAACCCACTGAGCCACCCAGGCGCCCCTGCTCCCCATTTTAGTTTGAAGCAAATCCCATCTTTTCAGTATGTATCTTTAAAAGATAGGGACCCTTACTATGAACACACAAACACATACACACTACCATTACTGCACCTAAACCAAGAAAACAATAATTTCTTAATATTAAATATTCAGGGTGTTCATAGTTCTATAATTTTTTAGGGTGTTAGGTATATTTATAAAAACAAACATATTTTAAAAAATCAGGACATGTAAATAAGGTCCAAACATTACATTTGGTTGGTATGTCCTTTAATTATCTTTTAATTTATAGGTTCCCCTTCTGTCTCCTTTTATTTCCTTGCAATTTTTATGTTGTTGCTGCTGGTGGTAAACAAACTGTACCATTTTCTCTTAAGGTGTCACAGCCCAAATTTTGTTCATTCTTCCCATGTCCCTTTGTTTTCTGTATTTCTTACAAACTGCTAGTTTGATCTAGGAGACTTGATAAGATTCACATTCAATTTCCTTTCTCTTCCTTTTTTTTTTTTTTTGACAAAAAAAAAATTTCTAATGAGTGAGACAGTATATTTCCATCTGGATATATATACTATCTATTTATCATCCTTGTTTGTGGTATTAACAACCACTGAAGATCATTACAGAGATAATATTTGTTTATTAAAAATATGAAATGGTAATGTTTTATTCCTCATTTCTTTGGTAGAGTAGTTCTAAAAAGAAACTTCTTTCCAATTACGTGGTTTATTCTGAAGGACAATTTATGTAGTAAAGTCATAACTAATATTTCATTCTTTGCCTTCGTTTACTACTTCAAAATAACAAATTGGTTCTCCAACTCATTATTTTTTTTTTCAAGCATTGGTGTGAGTGCATGAGTTTAATCAGATGATATATTTCTGTCTGTTGCAGGTACTATACTTACTGATGCACAAATGGCCCTTCCTTGGCCAGTGGGAGCCTCTTCAAGTTGGCCTTTGAGATCTTTCAACACAATTCTTAAAGTCTTTGATAGCTTCTTTGCTTTCTAATAATTGCTACTGGTGACTTTTTCCAGGGTCACCTTGTACATTTTCTGACTCAGTCTTACATTATCCATTTCTCTCTCCAAAAATTATTGATTTCTTTTTAGTTAGAAAATGGTGCTAGGAATGATCATGGCTATTGGATTTGCTATTGTATTTAGCTTTTTTCAGTGGATGGTCAGCAAAGGTCTTTTGTTGTTAATAATCATTTCAGGAGTTCATACTGACACTTCCAATTCAAAATTAGGGTATCATGTTTTTTACTTAATCTCATTCTTTTTATATTTGTATCCCATGCTGAAATCTCAACCTAAAATTTCTCATGCTGACTGACATCATCACAATTATTCACTGTTTTATATGAAATACATGCACACAAGCCTCAAATTATAATACAATATTGGTACTGCAATTACATTACAACTATGATCATTCAAAAGCAATTTAATATTATTTTTAGTTCTTTTGGTCTTTGAGATTTATCGCACTAGGGATATATAGTCACATTAGGATGTTTAAAGTCACAAGAGTTCTTTGTGTAGCTATGCCATCAACATATATATGTTCATTTGCTTCCATTTACTTTCAAATTTCAAACTTGTTTTAATATTGAATTTTGTTTTACATTTTATGTAAAAGTACCAACGTCAAATTTACAAAAACAGTATAATTAAAGTAGTTTAGCTTCTGTCTCTTTCCCCCTCATCCTATTCACTTCTTTTCTTATAGGTAATGATATTTTTTAAAGATTTATTTATTTATTTGAGAGATAGAGACAGAGAAAGGGTGGGAGGGGGACAGGGGCAGAGGGAGAGAGAATCTCAAGCAGACTCTGCCCTGAGCCCGGAGCCCCAGCTTGATCTCATGACCCTGAGATCATGACCTGAGCCAAAACCAAGAGTTGGTTGCTTAATTGACTGGCCACCCAGGCACCCACCCCCCAGGTGCCCCCGGTGAATGATTTTTAAAAGTTTAATGTTACGTTTTATCCATCTCTTTCACTAATATAAACATATTGTATACATTTCCCCAACCCCTGCCCCCCACCCTGGGCACACTGACATGCTATGTCACTTAACATCATATCAATGATTCTCAACTGAGGATGACTTTGTCCCTAAGGGGATATTTCGCAATATCTGGAGAGATTTTTCGTTGTCCAGTTGGGAGTTGGGGTGTTCCTGGAATCTAATGGATAGGGGGCAGCGATGCTGCTAAACATCCTACAATGTACAGGCTTGTGCTCGCAACAAAGAACGATCTGACCTGAAACATCAATAGTGTCACTGTTGAGAAACTCTGCATTATCATATTCTAAAGACTAACCCACACCATACAGAGATACTCTTCCAGTGAGTAGGTGGGTCACAGTTTATTCAACCATTCCTCTACTGATGCTCACGTAAAATGTTTCCAATTTTCACTCTTAGAAAGAATGAGCAAAGAGAAGTCTTGGGCCCGGGTCTTTTTATATTATGCTTGGGTCCCTACAATTATGAGTGTTGGATCAAAGGATAAGTGCTTATATAGTTTTGCTAGTTATTTCCATATTCCTCTTCCAGAAAGTTTTATTAATTTGTATTCCCATAGCAATATATAAGAATGGCTGTCTTCCATAGCTTTGCCAACAGCATACATACTCAAACTTTTGTATTTTTTGCCAATCTGATGGATAAAAAATAGCATTTCAGTGTACTTGTAATTTGTCTTTCTCTTATTATGAGGATGAGCATCTTTTCATATGTTTAAGAGTCATTTGCATTTCTTTTTCTGTGAAAATTGTATCAGCTCATTCTTTTATGGGTTAGATGGCCTTTTACTTCTTTATTTTTGGAAGCATGGTGATATAAATTGCAAATATGTTTTCAATTTTTGTCAACTTAACTTCATTTTGCTATGGTGATTTTTTTTTTTTTTTTTGCGGGGGGCATGCAAAAGCTTTTATTTTTATTTTCATGGAATTGAATACATAAGTCTTTTCCCTTATCATTTCTGGAAGCTGAGTCATAGTTTAGAATATTTTGTGCACTTTCAGGTTACAGGTGAATACACTCATTTTTAAAAAAAATAGCACTTGCACGTTTCCTTTTCTTACATTTTCTACTCCATTTGGAACTTTTCCAATATTACGTGAGGAATGGATCCAGTTTTATTTTTTCCACATGGCTTTCCCTTTATTTTAATACCACTTTTTACAAGACCATCAAATTCCCACTGATTTGAGAAGCTTTTATTGTATGCTAAAGCTACATATGCAAATGGTATATGGATTTTCTATTGTGTTTCATTGTTTATTTGTCTTTTCATATGTCAATATAAAATATTTCAATTAAAAAGGCTTTACAGAATGTATTAACTGGAAAAGTTAGGCCCTTTCTTTGTTCTTCTTAAGGGTTTTCCAGGCTATGCTTACTTTGTTGTTCTTCAAAATGAATTTTATAATTGACTGGTATAGCACCTGACAAAAAATTGATAGTGTTTTAAATTGCTTTATGGCAAAAGGATAGGTTAACTCTAGGAGAACTGATCCTTTATGATGGAGTCTTCCTATCCAAGGACATAGTTTGTCTTTTTTCATTTATTCTGCTCTATGGTTTCATTTTTCAGGGATGTTTTAGTTTTCCTCAAATAGTTTTTGTTTTGTTTTGTTTTAAGAATTACTTATTTATTTAAGAGACTGAGAGAGCATGTGTGCAGAGGGAGGGGCAGAGGGAGAAGAGGAGAGAGAGAGCCTCTCCAACCAACAGCACTGTAAGTCATGCCTGAATGAAGCCCATCGAACACACATATTTTCTTTTCAGGCACATTACGTCCTTCTTGCACTTGGGAACACTAGATTGCACTTCAGTACTACGTTTTGGGGTCTTTCAAATCATGAGATTACCAACACAGAACACAAAATGCAAAAAAATGTGGCACTAAATAGACTGCAAATAGGACACTTGTACATAGTATGAGAGCTGAGACAAGATGGTGGAACATTACCTCGTTCAGCAATAGCAGGGAAAATATTTTGCTGCTCTGCACATGTCAGGGAATGAACACGGGGTGCTGAGAACGTTGATTTTGGGATTATAGATAAATTTCAGAGATTATCAATGCATACCCAGCATCTAGCTCAGGGATGGATACTTCACAGGCACTCGATAAATATCATAGTTAAATATTTGGTATCTTGGTACATGTAGGTACTTTAGGCATAGATTGAGATACCACAATTATATCACAAAATCTTTGATACCACAGATTTTATTCTCTTAGGCCATGATCCAGGTGAAATGATGATTATAAAGATGATGATGATGATCATAATATTAATAGTATAATTTAATAATAACAATGACAACAATAAAACTATTACACATTGTAGTAATAATAATAGCAGCAATTAGATCAATGATGATATACTTTCTTTTATTTTTACAGTACTTAACAAAAGCTCCTTTATTTTTGTTGAGTTTTCTTGAATTGGGGACTATCTTAATTATTAAAAGCACTGAGGGGTGCCTGGGTGGCTCAGTTGGTTAAGTGTCTGACCCTTGATTTTGGCTGGTTGTGGGATACAGTCCCACGTCTCGCTCTGCGCTGGGCATGGAGCCTGCTTGGGATTCTCTCTCTCCCTCTCCATCTGCCCCTCCCCCGCCTCCAGCTCTTGCTTGGGTGTGAAAGGACTCTCCCCAAAACAAACCAAACCAAAACAAAACCACCCAAACTCCTATATCCAAAATGCACAAACCCCAGGGAGTCCATGTTGAAGGATTACATTTTTTTTACCTTTTTTCTTTATAAATTTTATAACACAGATTGCTTTACCTCATCTATTTGCACTGGCTAATAATTGTAGCACAATGTTAAATTGTAGTGAAGATGGTCACCTTCTTGTCTTATTACTGACTAGCAGGAAAACTTTTACCAATTGTCCTTGAAAAGTAATATGCAGGCATTTGGCTGCATTCTACAAAATTATTTACTTTTTAAAATAAATGTGGTCAGACCACCGCTCCCCCTATAAATTTCTGCACGGTCATTCACTTTGGTGCATATAAGCTTTTCTGAAGAAAAGAAAAGGGCAGTGCTATGACCTCTGTGTCAGGAAGACTTGCCCACAGAGTGAGTCTGACATGGGAACAAGATTTGCCTGGAGTTTATGGAAAAAAAAAAAAAAAAAGGAGGGGGGAAGCAAGAAGTGTGCTGTGAGTTTTAGGTATTGTTTCTAATCTTCACTGTATTTGGAAGTCATACTAGATTCTTTGATTGCCAATTCTTCCTTTTAAAAAGTTCAAGTTAACTTAGTCAAGATGCTAAAATATTTGTGTTCACAGAAGCAGTTATATTAACGGAATAAAAAAGCCTTTCCAGCCAGCAAGGCTGCCCTGACCTTTACGAAGTTTCTAAGTTGACGTGCTCCTGAAAAGCTTGCCTCTTTCTGCTTGCTTTGTCTTGAGCCTAATCTACAGTCAGAACAAGTGTTTCTCTGTCAAAGACTTCCTTTTCCTCATTTGCTTTTTATTTCCCACAGTTGGGGCCATTTGTGAGCTCCTGAACTAACAAACAAAGCAAAGTAACCCTCAAAGACGTTGTGCTCAAAATGGTAATTGAAAGGCCTAAGGAAGTACAATGGAATCAAAGTGGGAGGAAACCTGAATGTAGGAAGTCTCTTCAGAGCTGGATTCAATGCTGCTCCCCACAAACACTTTGGGTTTTGCAGGCTCATCGAAGCTAAGTTTGGGTAGATGCCAAGCCTGGCTTTACAAAGGCTCATGGAATGGAGTGTCCATGGGGTGTGTTAGAGGGTAAGGCCTCCGTCTTTTATGAGAACCAATTAAGTCTTAAATTACCGAACCTCTGTTATGCCCCTCTTGGCATTTCAAAACCATACTTAAAATACTCAATGGTTGTGATGTCAAAGGTAGTGCCCCTTTTAATCTCCCCAGGTTTACAAGTCTTGTATTTGAACGTGTATATAGAAAAAAATGTCGATATGTTTGTTTAACAATGTATCAATCCATATCATATATGTGTCTTAAACTTTATGGTCCCCAGGGTATTAATGGGAAAAATGAGAATCAGAGAAGTCAGAGGTTATGCCCAAAGTACCAATGGCAAGGCTAGACTTAAACTTGGTCATATGGAGTCAAATTTGACACTCATTCCATTATATCATTTCCATATACCCTTAAATTATATACACACTAATTATAAAAGCACTAACATGTATGTGAACAATTACATGTGCAAATATTATATGCTTTGCTATACAGTAATCCTAACTGACATGAGAGATAATTGACATGATCATTGTCATTTGGGGAATATTAATCGTAGGATTATTCTAAATAGAAAGTTCCCTGCTGCCTTTAAAATTGGAATCCATCTTCAAAAATTAATTTACTTGTAAGTTGTTGGGCACAGATCTATGACATATAGTGAACTTTTATCATTACTATTTTTTTTTTTTAACAGAAAGTCCCACCTTGAGTGCTGTGAAATGTGTAAACCTGGTGATTCACAGACCTGTACCCCTGGGGTTGACAGTACATTATATATTTAAAAATATTAAAAAAAAAATAAGAAAGTCCCACCTTAGGTTTGGCCTGCTGCCTTTTTTTTTTTTTTAAATCTCTATGTTAATTGTACTAGTTCCAGTATTTTCCTAATGTAAATGTATAAGGAGGCTCGTGGCTACTTCCTTTCTCACCTACTAAGAGGGAGATGACACTAAAGAAAAGAAATGAAAAGCTTTGACAACGAAGGTATCCCTTGGGAGTTCCTTCATCTAGGGAATCACGGAGCAGCTTTGGCAAAAGGATTCATTCCTATCCTCACCGGCCTTTGAGCAGGTATAAGGTAGAGGGAAAGGGTAAGACAGAGTCTAAGTCTTCAGGACAAAGTCTGCTTTTTGAGGAAGAAGGCCAGTTAGGAACTCTCAACACATCCCTTAGAGACAAAAGAATGGAATCCTCACGGCTGTGGAGGGCAAGGTCCACCCAGGGAACGTTAACCAGGCTAACCAAGGCTAACCAAGGCTAACCAGACCTTTCAGTCCCAGTGCATACACTCTTTTGGTAGAAAACCTCTCTGGCTCATTAACTCAATTAACTGCTTTTGTGGAACTGAAGAACTTTGGAGATTATCTGAAAGAGATTTTTAATCTCAGGTTTGGCTATGGAGCATACAAATACAAACTGATTTTCATATCTTTATAAATCAAAGCAAGACTTGAATAAGAAAAGCATATTAAAATCACAAAAGCATAAATCACAAGCCCCTGAATCAAATCAATGTAATTTTTATATTATTATTTGGGCATGAATATCTCTGCTGTCTTTCATGAATAACAATGAAAGGCGCACACACAGTATCTTATAGCTATCAGGTATATTATTCCAATTTTAAGTTGAGGATTAGACTAATAATAACAGCTGCATATGTCCAGCACATCACAGATCTTGAGATAGCTCAAAAAATCTTATTTTATTCTGATAATAACCTATAAAGTATGGAAGGTGTTATCCCCATTCTACAGAAGAAGCTGAGTCTCACAAAGACAGTACTACCTTTCATGAAAACAAAGACAAGAACTGGTTCAGTGCTGACTTGAACTTGGGTCATCTGATTCAAGGTCAGTGCTCCTTCCTTTATACCAGATGCTGCCACTAATGAATCATATATTCTGTATAGAAGTGTAGGGAAAAGTTTCTGAAATCTGATTTTGAGAAGGAAAAAGTGGGTTTGGACCTCGTTACCTGTGTACGCCGAGGATAGCCACCCAACCCATGTGTGTGCCAGTTTCTCACTAGAAAAGTAAGTGTAGTGATAATACTTGATTTAACTATTCCCAGTAAGACAGGAAAATAAAACAAGAAAGAAGCTTGGTTAAGTGTCATTAGTCAAAGACCAGGCATTATATATTACTATATATTTCTATCCATTGGTCCTTTGGAAGAGCCTTGTTCTGCATTTATTTAAATTTGTTATGAAGATGCAGTAGCTCAGATGGACTTGATAGATGTATGGGGAAGGTTTTTAAAACCTGTAATTTCTCATTCTTGGTAATGTGTGTATCTGTGGCACATAAACGCATCTGGCTAAGTGGAGGCTCTGAGGAGACTGGGATATTTTGCTCTCTCCCCAGCATGTCTGGCTGGCTATGAGACATTCTACTAGTCACAGGTGGCACTGTGTTCCCCAGGCAGCAATCGTAACAGGTGTCCCCCTCATAACCAGGAGAGTCAGGTGGATTTCTCTGGCTAAGTGTTCTAAGGTGGCTACTTTAGATCAGGTAGTAAAGATTTACCCTTGCTTTTGAGAGGCGGCTCAGGGCAGTGGTTGAGAGAGAAGGTTCTGGAATCTAGCTACCTACCTCTGAATCCCGACCTACTCAAGTTACATAAACTTGCTTTGCTCAGTTTCCTTTTCTGCAAAATGAAGATGACAACAGTTTCTTATTTCTAACATAACAAATGACCACAAACCTGGTTTAAAACAACACCCATTTGTTATTGCCTGCCTTGGCAAGTCAGAAGTTTGAGTACAGTGTGGCTCACTTGTTCATGAGACTCTTACATAGAGTCCCACGAAGCCAAAATGAAGAAGTCAGCGGGGATGTGTTCCTTTCTGGAAGTTTCTGGGGGTGAGTCAGCTCCAGCTCATTCAGGTTATTAACCAAATTGAGTGCCTTGAGGTGAGAGGCCCGAGGTTCCCGTTTCCTTGTGGGCTGTCAGCTAGAGCCCCTTTCAGCACCTCAAGGCTACCTTCGTTCCTTGCCATGTTGTCCCCCCCCCCCAACTGAACTAGTGATGAGGTTTCAAATCATCTCACATTTGGAATCTCTGACATCCCCCTTCGCTGCCTCTCTTCCTATGCCAGCTGGAGAAACTCATCTTACGTGCTCATTTAGTACATCTGAATCTTTAGAACTCGAAATCTGCAGAATCTTTTTATATTCTGTACTCACGCTAGGGAATCTCAGTAAGGAAAAGGATATTTATTGGCCACCAGGCACAAGAATCCTACAAGTTGGGACAAAAGAACAAAAAGGAAGAAGAAGGGAGGGTTTTCATGTAGACACAGAGATCCCTGAGGCTCGGAGAGAGATGACATTTGTGAAGTGAAATTCTACATGTTGTTTCTGGCTGATTTGAAGCCCTTGTCATAGATGTTTTATGATTCCAAAGGAACAAAGGAAAGAAAAGTTCCCAAAGGAAAAACTGAACAGGTGTTTTGGGCTACAAAACATTGATTTAGTTATATGGTGAAGGGTACTGTTTGATGATGGAATCATGAAGTTGGCCTTGGGTCATGGGTTGGAGTGTGCTTTAGTGATTTCTAAAAGAAATCTAGAATGCCTTTTCTTTACCAAAACATCTTTTTGTAATAATGTCCTTGATACTGAGGGCTTTGACTAATTGAGAGAACTCCTTCTGTCTTTATTGTCAGAGGTTCTGTGGCAAATGTGAGCAGAGGCCTGGATTGACATAGGATGGACAGGGACTGGGTGGGTGTTCAGGCCCAAACACAGCCTTATGGACAGAGTAATGATTTTCTGGTGATAATAATGATGACACACAAGTTTATACTTTGGAAATGGTTAGTTCTCACTTCTTGAGACCCTGGAGACACAGAGTGACTTGGAAGGTTTTGACAAGAAAATCTCTTGCTATCCTTCATTAACCTACTTAGCTCGCCCTTGCCAAAGGAAACCTCCAAGTTCACCCCCATTCTCCCACTTTCCCATCTGCTCTAGAGATATGTATGTTAGTCTGAACTAAAAATCAGCCAACGTAGGACTTGAACAATGTGTACATTCAAAGTCTGATAATATATGCTTCCAAGTTAACTTTTAAAGAGTGTGTGCCTATCAGTCATCTGGTTTTAAAATTCTGAATCACTGTGACCTCAGGCATCTAGCATAGCTCCTAGCACATGGTACAAACCCGAGAAATACTTGTGGAATACGCGCTGTTCAGTGATTTCTCATCTGGTCCTAATGAAAGTCTAAAAGAAAAGTTTCATTGATAATTTTTTTTTCAGTTAACACGAATCAGTTGTGTGCTTTCAAGATCCGGCATATCTGCCATACAGACCCTGCTAGCTGTGTCCAACCTACCATTCGCTCACTCATTGTAAACATATTTCATGTGTATCTAGAATATTCTGGGCACACACCAACTTACCGTTTCATTCAATTGTTGTAAAACCCTGGAGAAAAGTGTGGGAATGAATATGGCTCCATGCTCTATTTGTATTTTACTCAACTCCGTCTTGTGTTTTTAAGTGGTGCTAAAAAGTTGAGGTTGACTATGCTAAGAACTGGCGAATTCCAAAAGTGAATGAGCGATAAAGACTTAGCAATACTGCAAGTGGGTTGTTTTTGTTTTGCTTTTTTTTTTTTTTTTAAAGATTGTATTTATATATTTGACAGACAGAGATCACAAGTAGGTGGGGAGGGAGGCAGAGAGAGAGAGGGGAAAGCAGCCTCCCCACTGAGTAGAGAGCCCGATGCGGGGTTTGATCCCAGGACCCTGGGATCATGACCTGAGCCGAAGGCAGAGGCTTTAATCCACTGAGCTACCCAGGTACCCCACAAGTGGGTTGTTTTTGTCTTAGTCTTTGGGGCTTGCTTTTAGATTGAGTCCCTAGGATCCCTACCATGCTGTCTTTTCCAGGAGTCTGTATTTTAGCCTTGAAAATCCTCGAAAGCAGTGCAGATTTAAGTAGGACAGCCATATAATTTATTGTCCCAACTGGGGTAATTTTAAGAGTGAATGGGATAATTATTAGTCGTTACACTGGTGCAACAGGTGTCAGTGGGCATCTCGTAGGTAGTCAGGGCTGTACAGCGTCCTAGGGAGAAGACATGGATTGAAGGATACAGAGACATCACACAGTGGCTGCCATGTCTTCTGCACATGATGCCCCTTTCTGGGGGTCCATTAATTTGAGTGAAAAGTAAAAGGTAAAGTAAACAAAGGCAAAAAGTAAAGAAGTAAAAGTGAGAACAAATCCTACTGTTTCTTTAAAATTTCACTATTTTATGATTATGCAGAACCTCAAAGGAGAAAGTCTCATCGTAGTTTTGAAACCACTTCAAACTTAGGGGCAGCACATGAAAAGATCCCCCTCTCTCCTTTTTAAACCTGCATAGTTACAAGAGCTTACATCATGTTTTCAACAAATTCACACTTGCTAACTTTGGGATTGGCAATGATTTCATCTTCACGTCCTGAAGCATTGCGTTGAGGAGTCTCAGAACATAATTTGGGCTGAAAAGAAGGACCATGATTGATGAGTGATGGCATCTGGGGTTGTGAGAAAAGGAGAGAGAAGGTAGAGAGAATGGAAGGGGTATAGGACAAGTGTGTATGCCAGTCCTAATATAGAAGACAAAAAAAATCTTGTATTTGGGGTAAATCTTCCCCCGCTGATATCTAACCCTGTTTTAATTTCACCCAGAGATTTTCTTCTCATCCTTGCTCTGAATGCTATTTCATCAACACTCACATGCCAAAGTCCGAGCAGTGGTCCTCACCCCTGGCTGCTTGTTAGTTAGAATCCTATAGGATCTCTGCAGGTAGGGCCCAGGCTTCACTCGTTTTAATACCCTATGTTCCACGACCAGGGGATTCCACTGAGCAGCTGGGATGAAGGACCACTGGCACAGAGACTAGAACCAGAGATGGGATGCAGGGCACCCAAATCTCAGTCCTTGTACTTAATGAAGTCTGTGTGACCTTGAACATATAACTCATCTGAGTTTGTGGAATTAACTTGGACTCCTTGGTGTGTCTAGCTCTAACTCTCTGAGACTGAAAAGTGAAAAGGTGAAGAATATAATGGTGTGTTGACTCAGATGATGTACATGTCCTCTTCTATGTAAATTCAAGGAAAGCTGACTTTGTTGTCTAAGAGGGCAATCTACAGTCAATGATCAGGAAGAAAATACTTATCACTCTTCCATGCATGAACAGTCACAGCTAAGTTATACAATATCATTGATAGAATCCTTTCCCAGGTTGTTCTCTCCTATGCTTTTGCTTTTTTTTTTTTTTTTTTTTTTTAATAACAGTAGAAAACCATGGGCAACATTTACAAATTCCAATACATTCTTTAATCACTTGCACCACTGACATTAGCAGATCGTTGGGCATTCTCACCATTTAGTAATTTGACATCTTACCTGAGTGACAGCAACATTTGTCCCATCGGTGACTTCCACACTCATATTATAGACGGACCTCTGTTCTGCATCCAAAGGTTTTGCAATGACAATGGTCCCGACACCCTTCTCTGCGTCAAAAGAGCTGTCAAAATTCCCCCCTGATGATTTCACAAAAACAACACAAAATTAGCATATGTGAGAAGTTATTACATCTGTTGAAGCATATAGCTTTAAAGGGAGATCTCATATAGAAATATTTTTTGACAGGCATCCCCATGGTTCAATTTTATACATCTTAAATGGGACCTCTTTATTTCCAACTTAATTTGTATTTCCAAACACAGCCTCTACACTGCATAACAAATGTCACAAAAAAGGATGTATTGCAAAGAAAAACCTCAGCACTAATGGTAAAGAAGTAAAGCATAACCTGACTCAGTAAAATATTTAGAAAGCTTAAGGCCCTCCCCCTTGTGGTTTTTCTGCTAAGAATTTCTAGACCTTTCTGCTTTTTCTAAAATAGATTAAATTCGAAGTAAATAAGTAGTCCAGTTATTAACAAAACTGTGTAGACATTCTTAAATCTAGGATTGATGGTAAACATTTGGTTGATAGAATTCAGATTCCCTCCAGTAGATGTCAGAAATAAAAGTATAAATAGTAGAAAATAAGAAAAAGGACCAAAAAATTGAGTTTCAAGTAAAAAACTTTGTATCTGCAAGTTGGGGTGTTTATAGAAATTTTTTTTTGGCCATTTTGACAGTGTGAATTATTTTTGTCCCCCATAAGTAGCAAGTTTATGGGAGATTTATAAAATGAAATCTGGAAGGAAGTAGAAGAATACCTCAGTTTATGTGATATCACTCATAAAGCAATCAGTACAAAAGTTTAAAAAACTTTCCTCTCCAGTCTGTCGGACCAAGTACAGCCCACAATCTGTGAACAATGTGCAAAGACAACACAGGCTATTTTGAAATTACTGTAGCTGTTTCCATCTCTGTGAACTAAAATGTGGTTTATGATCTTTCCCAAAATGATTTTTTTCTCTTTTTAAGGAGGAGAAAAGATAATGGTATAAATGCTGGACTGACTTTAATTAAATATCAGTACATGTTCACAAGTTCTATTTATTTTAGTCTGAAATTTCACGATGTCAATTAATTTTGTTCTTGGATAGTAATTTTATTTAGCTACAGCACAGAGGGCAATGCTTTCACTGAATTTCATATTTTAGGAAAGAAATCTTGGCTTCTCTTATGTTCACCATACTCTGCATTTCATTTTGTGGATCAATGAAAAATACCATATACAATTTCTATGATACTACAATTACAAATGAGTGAATGACTGACTTCAGAGAAAGGAGAATTTAACCTGAATTAGTAGAATGGGATGTACGGTGACACAAAATAAATCATATGGTTTTCTTAAAAAAAAAAAACAAAACACCAGTGGTATATATTTCAAATACTTATTGCTTGCAGCTGTCATATACACTTAAGATTATTTAATTGCTAGAGGGAACATAATTGCCCTTGACATTTAATTAAAGTTATGGAGATACAGGGGGACCACAGAATTACTTGGAGATGATATATTTTTCAAAAATTTCATCTAAAAAGAGACTCATCTTCCAATTAATATCTTTAATTGATTTACTGAGGAGCACTTAATGTTAACTCCAAAAAAAAAAAAAAAAATCTTTTGAAGAACAGGAGAAGGAGAATGGGGAGGAAATCAGGGAAGCAAACCTCAGGTCACTGTTTCTCTTTCGAAGGGAGTGCTTCCTGTTGAAAACTACATGAAATAAAATGTAAGGCTGTTTCAAGCACCTTGAACTACCACCCTAATGAGCAAAGAAAAATCATTTGCTATCATCTAGTACATTCTGAAAAAAAACTTTGTCACAGAAAGTTTCAAAGGAAGGACATCAAAGACGTCAGACCTGTGTGGAAGGGTATACTGCCATTTCCTGGGCTGTTTTGGGTGGGTGCTACTTCATATTTTAAATCACATTTAAAATCATTTTTCGCATGTTTTCCTAACCAGGTTGTTTACTTTCTTAAATATGAAAACACATTATTTTGGGGGGGGGGCAGGATTAGGATCTAGGAAAAAAAGATCATCCTGCTATGTCAATTAATTTCAGAAGGTGGAAAGTGGTAGGTCAGGGCAAAACAGAAATTATGCAAATTATAAAACTTTGGTTTGCTCCCGTTTAAAGATGCACGAAAATGAAATGCAGAGAACAGACAAGCCAAGATTTCCAACTTCAGTTCCTGCTTAAATGGGGCAATCCTATGTGCTCTCTCTCACTGCCTGGGATGCCCATTTTCCTCAGGGCCCTGTGCTGAAAGACATAATCATTTCACGGGCCGAGTGGCATAAAAGTTGCATAGTTTACAAATGGCATATAGATTGTGTTTTCTTATCAGTCATTTTTCATATGAAAAAACATTTTTGGCTACTTTAAGGGATATGATTTTTTTAAGTTCTCTCTCTTCCTTTTGCTGTGTGTGTGTGATTGGGTGTATGTGTGTGTATCTCCCTCACATCCCGTTACTGTTTCCAATACTCTAGAAACTTCTAAAAGGGTGGGAGATAGACAAATGAAAGGCAGGTCAAGGCGAGCTTGAGAGACAGGGTCTGTGAAGTGTCTCTCAGCCCGTCAATATGGTGAGCAGCCTTTGAGAGTTGCTTCCAGAGCTTGTGCTCCGAGTTAAACCAAGACTGCATGTGAAAAGAGGCTCCCCAAATCTTCCCTTGATTTTAAATTGAATTTCTGACAAGGGAGGCAGAATCCAGACCAGCAGTGCACCATCAACCCTCACACAATTTAATAAGCTACCACTTAGGCATCCAGTTCATGAACGACTCTGTATCTCTCCCCCAGGGCTCATTTCTCAGGCTCCCTTTTAGCCTGAAAGGTGATTTCATTTCATGGGGAACCACGGCCAATTCATCTGGGGTGAGACTATCAAATGGAAGGAGTCTTTTCTCACTAGCAGCATTCTGTTTCAACAAGATGTGCTTCCTCAGAGCCAGTAACACAACATGCAAAGCCAGAGTGTGCTAGTGCAGCAGCGTTAGGCTAAACGAAAGGTGGGGGACAGGGGAGGACACCGCCGAGCTGGTCTGAGCTTCAACAAAGTGGGAAATTAGAAAAGTCACAGCCTGAATGTTGCTGCGGGGGTGTGCGGCAGAGATGGTTAAAAGCGAGGTTGTGAACAGCCCACATAACAGATAGTTCATGTCAGGAACATGGCTCTGTGACCATTTTTGGTCAAGACGGGTGTAATAGAGTAAACGAAGAGCAGAAGAGGAGGGTTGGGTTTCTCTTGGATTCTCAAGTTAAACATAACAAGTCAGAATATCCTAAAAAGCTTCAAAAATGGGACAGGGGTGAAAATACTTGAAGCCAGCAGTTACCGCTTAACTATGCTGGGCAGCAGGGCACTGGCCTGTGATCTGGTCAAGCCTTTCTTTAAAGAAGGGTACAAAATGTCACCATGTCTCCATAATGAGATCCAATGGCGGGTACCCTACCGCCTCCCCTTTAGAGAAGCTTCCAGGCCCGGCCCCTAGCATATGATTCCGTTCCACTCTGTGTGTAATTGTAAAAACACCAACCGAAATCTAGTAGTCACCAAGGGGGGAAGTGTTATGTGAGAGGCTTCCAAAACACCGAGCTGCTGAATCTCAATGAATTAAGGGAGTCGTTCACAAGCTGTTCATTCAAGTTCGGCATGTACGTCGAACTTAAGGAAAAATGCTAAACACCGATTATGGTTTGATCATGAATAATTTTCTGTCTTGGAATGAAGCAAGCACAATATGGGGCTGAAAAGGATATTTACATGGAAGGCAGGAGATGCTGGGTAGAGGTCAGGAAACAGTGGTAGGAAGGAAAATCCTTCTAGAATCTGGTTTAAAATTCATTTTCTTAAAATAATTGATGTACGAGGTGCTTTTGGCACTTTTTATTATTTCGCTGAAACCTCTTCAGATGTGCTCCTATGGTCTGTAATGTCACTATGGAGAAACGGGAGGGCTTTGGGGGATCAAATTAGGGACAGAGTGCAGAATAGGAGAAATGAAGTATTTGAGGTCCACTGAATGTCTTTGAGCAAATACTACTCTAATGGGTACGCAACTGTGTTAGAAATGGTACACAGACATGGCTTCTCTCAGGAGGGCTGGGTAAGAGTTTTGGGATAAGGAAACATGGTTGCTTGATTAGAAAAGACTCAGTCTATTGTCAGAGACCAGACCTGCTATTAGCGCTACCAAAGAGTTTCACTTGCCCACTTGATCCAACTCTAAGGGATGGCTCCACTTGGGGACAAGGCTCGAGAAGGACAGATGTAAGCTCATGTGATGAAAGCAGCCCAGAACCCAAAGTCTGTAGGAATCTATGACCATGTATGAGCGAAGGTGATCTTTATATACCTACAACATGGACAGGCCTTTGGCTAGAGCTGGACCTATGTGATAGCTTGCACCATCAGAGAATTGTTTTCAAGGAAAATAAGCAAGATATTTCAAGTGCTTTCTGTCCCCAAGAAAAACCATTTTCCTAACCGAAGTACCAAGTAAAAAGCAAGAAGAGTGGGTGGCAGCATTCACCATCAAACTGTGGGTGAAGTGGAATTGTTTGAAGTGTATAATAATGGTGGTCTTTACAATACAAATATTTGCCATTGGGATAAAGATATGTGGAATGAGCTGCAAACCAGATTGCCTGCACATTAAAAAGAATGTAAATCAAGGAGCTGCTGAGTTGAATCATAGTCTCCTGAGAAGTGTGAAGATATGTGATAAAAACCACAAAGGATTATGGGTTATTTTTGTTCCCTTCATTTCTCTTTTAACACAGAGAAGGAACATGCTGTGCATTGGGCTGTTTAAACACAGAACAGCTGAACTTTATGGTGTTTCCTTTTAATTACAGCTTTCTTTACTGGGTTACAAGTAGGGCTTCTGTTTCTGGAAGCTGAAGAGGGTTCCGCTACATAATATTGTAAGCAGTGGTCTCTTCGGAGGAACAGGAAAGTGACTGGCTGATCTGTGGTAAAGGGGTCCACACTTGGGAATGAGATCTCTCTTGCTATAGTTTTTGTGAATTTATATTACGGTGGGAGGAAAAGGAATGCGGTTAAACAAGAATCGGGTAGATCTGGAAATATGGAAATGAGGAGACTACACTCCCAGGGGGAAAAGCATGCAGAAACACTATATCTGCTTACTTAATGAGAATTCGTTTGTTACGGGCATCTGTAAACTTCAAGTGCTCGGCCAGGATGCTGAAAGCTCTGGAATGTCTTGTATAGGTGTCTAGGTGCCCTAGGTGTATAATGGAACCAGGTCTTGACTGTCTTGGAAGAGTTGCTGAGTATTTACCTAAGCAAGACCGCAGCTTCAATATGAGATCTCATTTTAGATCTATGCTAATGGTATATGCCAATATTCCACTATAGTATATTGCCAAATTTCTTAAACATCAGGAAGCCGTGTTCCCTATCTTTTCCCTCTGAGTTAGCTTGGCTGAGGAAGACACTCAGTTACCAAAGGGAAAAGAGAGTAGAGTCTGGATGGTCAAGGATAACTATGCAAGAAATACTGAAAGTGAGAAGGAAACATCTGAATATGATAAAGAAAACAATAGATTTTTAGAGAAGGGAAAGGCATTGTCAGCAGATTGAAAAAAAAAAAAAAAGACTCTGTTCGATTAGAAAGGATTCTAAAAAGGGGGATTTGGTGGAAGGGAGACCATATTGATTGTGAGAGCCACCACAGCACCTGGGGATAAGATTTAATGTCTGTGGTGAAACAGAATCGGTGTTTCAAGATATTGTTGGCTGGATGTGGGGATGGAAATAAAATCATGTTCTGTTTGGGAACTGGGCCCAGTAATTTCAGTTTGCAGAAGAAGCTCAGCTAGAGGTGACCCGATCTACAGTGAAATCTCTGTGATGGAAGCATCTAGACTAGAGGGACAACGCTGTAGGTTTTTGTTAAGAGAACTGACACCAAGAGGATTAGGAGGAGGGTGGCATTTAGAAACAGGAAGGTGGAGAAACATGAAAACTGGTGCTATGTTTTTGATGATTCCTGGCTATGTATTTGGGGCAGCCTGAAGGATTCCATCCAGGGAGGTTAGTCACCTATAAACTGCCCCTCTCTTCTTGGGATAGTTCTCATTTTGTCCACGGTGCCATGGTTGCTAAGGCTGGGAATATAGCAGAAGGTCATGCTAACTCTGGATTGGTCTCAAGAGGTGCTAGTAGGGCTAATAATTGGCTGCCTGGAGCATCTCCATGGGTCACCACTGTTTATCCCACTCACCCTGAAGCAATCAACACAAGCATGGGCAGGAGGAAGGGATGAGGAGACAAAGGCCTTGACTGTTAAGAATGGAGACTGGATCAACACAAATGAAAAGACACCATTGCCCTGAAAATGCTAATGTGAAAACATGCAGGTAAGGTGACATGCAGCATTACCAGCATTACTACACACAAACACACACGCAGGAAGGCTGAGGAATTGCAAACTGATCAGGATATCTGGGATCAAATGGCTATTGGGACTGAATGTCAGAGAAAAGTGTGCTTGGAGGATTTTTTGAAGTGGGTACATGTGAGGTAGGGCAGGGGGGATGGTAGCAGGCTGCGTCACGGGGCAGGACATTGCATGTGTGGATCACACAAGGGGGTGAAGCAGTGCTGTTGGGTGTAGAGGAGCTTGTCAACTGGAGTGTCAGGGGAGGAGGAAGATGAACGGGTGGCTAATGAGAGACACTAAGCCCTCCCACAGCAAAGGACAGCAATGCCAAGAGCCCTGCTGCCTGCTGGATTTTGACTACACTCTTCTCTGGGCTATTTACTTATTTCTTAAAAGATTTATTTATTTATTTTAGAGAGAGAGAGACAGACAGACAGACAGACAGACATCAGGGGAGAGGGGCAGAGGGAGAAGAGAATCTTAACTAGATGTCATGCTGTGTGCAGAGCCTGATGCAGGACTCCATCCCACAAGCCTGAGATCGTGACTTGACCTGAAACCAAGAGTCTGACACATAACCGACAGGTGCCCCTGGGCTATTTAAGAGAAATCCCTTTTGCACATGCCCCTGGAGGCCTGGCACCAGGGACACAGGGAGAAAGTGAGATGCGTTTCCCGTGACTCCAGTTGGAAGTGGCAGTGAAGGAACCACCAAAGGGGATGGCATAGAGAACGAGGTGATGCGCGCGCGCCGTTCTCTGTTTCACTAAGAAAGAAGCAGCATCAGAGAAAAACTTAATGGACCGAAAACTACTGAGAAGATACAGACTCAAAGACATCTTTCACGGATCAGAAGAGGTTCCATTTCAAATGCTTTAAGTGGAGATGAAGAAGGAGTTGAAAGCTTGGAATGAGGATGGCCAGGTACAGGGATGGTAGATTTAATGCCAACCAAGCAAAACAGAGACATTCTACCGGCATTCCAGCAAATGAAATAATGCAGAAAACACGCCTATCTGGGGGAGTTCAAAGGACCTTCTATGGAGGTTTGATTGGAGGCCAGGGGGCATTCTTTTTCTGTGCCTCATTAAAACAGATGTGGAATGTTCTCAATGCTTTCTGCAGATCCAGCCATTCCTGGGAAGAGGGATAGGATCTTGCCCATCCCATCCAGGCAGGGACATGTGGAGGGAAATGATTCCCCCAGACCAGGTCTCTGGATTTCTGGTCTCCCACAAAGAAGCGTGGGAAGTCAGCTCCAGCTCGACCCGGCGTCCAGTCCGGGGTCGGCATCCTCTCCCTGCTGTCTCCTATGAGCTCTGGCCCATTCTGGTTCCTGGTCCTTGGCACTTATTTGCCCTGCCCTGCCTCTCCTTGCCTGTGTGTGGGGGGACAGGGGTGCTCCTTTGCCCTCTCCTTTTGCAGCCTGCTGTGCTTGCTTGCTTGCTTTCAAGGAATGTAAAGGTTGGCTCCCACGGTCTGTTCTGCACGCTTCCATCTGCTTTCTCTATTCCGTTCTCGTAGGAAGCGCTCACTGGCTATATATCTAGGTTCCATTTCCTGCCTTTCCTTTTGTGGACAGCAGCCAGGGACCCTCTTGGTGGAGCTTTTAGGTCTATGAATGGCACTACTGCTGCAAAATAGAGGTGTTGGGAAAAATTTTAATTCTTTTTTCCAATTGGAAAAGGCCCCATCACATAACCCAACCTACCAAATGATAGAAACAAAACAACCAAAAGCCCATATACCTCAAAAGCAGAGAAAAAAATAATTTTTTAAGTAAATCAAAACCACCCCTCCCCCAAATCCAAACCCCATCAAACCTCAAACAAAGGAGTCAGTGGATTCGAGTAATGCAATAGTTGTTAGAGGCATTGTATGAAATCTGTGGGCTGCCCTTGAGCCTGTCATAGGCAGTTATGAAAGATGTAATTTAATTTGCTTTAAAAAAAAAACCGTAAAAGGCAGATTGGATAGCTGTATTTTAGCAAATGTGTGTGCACTAAGGGTACCTTCTGTTGAACAGTTCTGCCCACAAGCTGTCTGTAGAATATAGAACATCTCTCGAGCATGCTTGCCACCTTGAAGCAGGGCAGTCGGGAGCAGAAAAAAAAAAAAGAACAGAATGCAGAAAAAAGGTGAAGAAAAGAGAGAAATGAAGGACAGCAAGTCTAGTACCATCAATACATTTAGAAATGAGATTAGCCAAGTGTGACAATAGAATTTAAATGACACACAGAAAGACATTAAGATTGCAGTAAATAACATACTATGGAAAATCCAGCCAAAGAGCACTTTCTGTTCAGCTTAGCTACAGAGTTGGAAAGAAAGCACAGGTCGATTATTCATTTTACTGGCTCTTTTGCATTCCAGCACTATACATCTTTTCATCTTAGCACTAATTGTTAGTGGGTTGTTTTTTTATTTTTGTATTTTTTGTATTTCTTGGTATTTTTTGCATTTTTTTTGGCTAGTTACTCCAGTCCGTGATTACATTGCCCATTACTGCTCTGGAGGACTCGAACTTACCAACTATGTCAAACCACAGAGGGGTGTTAGCTGGCTGCACAGACACCACCCCTACAATCTCGGTGACTCTATCGCTTTCCATGACTGTGAAGTTATAAAACGGCTCGTCAAAAGTCAGCGGTATAGGTGAAGGGGGTGGTTTCTTAATCCATTCAATGTGGAGGCGGGCCGTGGAGGATTTCTGTGGGCGCCCATTGTCCACTGCCTTTATCTACTCACATATGGAGAGAACATAGAAAGAGGTCTTAGAGCTCAGATCCCTGTGGAAATTGGGGTCTGTCCCTCATCCATCGTGGGCCCAAGAATCCCTCCTCATCACGGTGTCCGCAAGGGGAAAGGATGGCAGAGTCTGGGGAGAATGTGCTCAGGAATCAGGGGACACAACTGAGTCATGTTGGGGGGGGGTCCCATACCACATTCACTGGAAGGTGATCTGAACCACCACCAACTTTACAGATGTGGAAAACTTGAAAAACAGAAGATGCACTTACCATTTGTAGTGTTTTATGGGCATGACTGATAGTCACATAAGTAGGAATAGCTCATTTGATTCCTTGTACCTCTGGTGGTGATGCTTGAAAGGGAATAAAGTGCGCCGTGAATCCTTAAGTGTGGATGAGAATGTGTGTGGTCGTGTTGTGCGGCTCCTTCCTTCTGCTTTATTCTGGGGAAAGCACTGTGTTCACTCAGAATCCGAGGAAGGTGAGGGGATAGGTGTGGGAAAGGCAGCAGCTTTGCTCACACTGCCTTGGAAGCCCCTCAGATAGGCCAACTCTGAAGGGGCAAACAACTCTT
Organism: Mustela nigripes; assembly: GCF_022355385.1. NCBI lineage: Eukaryota > Metazoa > Chordata > Mammalia > Carnivora > Mustelidae > Mustela > Mustela nigripes. Next base: position 66,878,284 of record NC_081557.1, on the reverse strand, counting down.
TTGGTGAAAGCATGGGTTCCTGGAGACAGCGGGATGGGGAGGAGGGTTTTAATGACTCTTCCCTATGGTCTTATATAAGCACTGAAGAAAGCAGTTCTGCCCACTCAGCTGTGCAGGGTGAACTGCTATGTTGACCTGGACTTCAATGACGGTTCAAGTTCAACAAGCAAAAACCACGGACAGAAAATTTTTAAAAATCAATACATTAAAAAAAAAAAAAGGATTTTAAAATATCACATCTTAAAAATAACACGTACAAGTGCATGGTCACTTGTTACAGCCTTTAAAAACAGTGACAATTCACAGCACCCAAATGCCATGGAATCATGACAACCACTTTGCCCCAGAAATTTCCTGTGGGACAGAAGACCTACGAGGATTTATGTCTTCTTAGGTCAGGTTTCCTAGGAGCAGGGTCTGAGACAGGGATTTGAGTACAAATTGTTTTGGGTGGAAGTGTTCTTGGGACAAAGGCACTGAATGAAGCAGGATGAACAGGAGAAAGAAGGTAAACATAGGTGTGGTCTCAGCTGAAGTTTAACCTCAGCCTGATCCCATGGGGGGTTCTGAATCCTCAGTTGTACTGCTGGGTTGAATCCACCTGGAGGCAAGGGGTCCGCTTTTTGTACCACTTAGTCATTGGCTATGGGCTGCTGGCCTGGGATGGGAGTGTGTAACCTCCTGGGTCAAGAAGGTCAGCCAAGGATGATTCTCTCTAGAAGGGGGAAAATATGAGCCCTTAGCAGCCAACACTCTACAGCAGTTGGGGCATAGCTGCACCAGCCTATGGGGATCTGGCGGGGGCACAAACAGTATCCACTACAGTTTGTCCATCCAGTCTTCAAAGTCTCCCATTGTCACACAACTAGAGTAACACACATTACATCAGAGCTGCTAATGGTAGAAAGAGGGTCACTTCTCTGTTATCTTCTTTTCTCTGCCCACAGTTCTAGATAGGTTATTGAGCAGGGAAAGAAACCCAAGTCCAGACCATAAGACGGTAAAGACAAATTAAGGAACTCAGACCATCCTTTAAAATAATACAGGACTGACTCTATACAACAGAGAAGGCTACAAACTAAGAGAAGGATGGCAGATGGAGCTGACTCTTGACAGCTGTTGGGACACTGGCAAGGACCCATCACTCATAAGGATGATCCATCCCCTTTCTGGCCTAGATGCTACCTTTCTAAAGTGTTGGGGGGTGGTGAGAGCAGGTGGTACTTTTAGATACAGGAATTCTAAGTCTCTATTTGAGATAGTGCTCATTTTTTAAAAAAAATTCTCTAACAATGAAGAATGTAGTCATTTCTTACTTAAGTTTTTTCACTTTGGCAGCTTATGTAGAATAAGCATAGCTAAGATTCGTGTCTCAATTTTCTCGGCTAAATTCATGTCCTATTACACTGTCAATGATTACAAGAGTTGTTTTCTTTGGGAAGTGAATGATATGTTGGGTGGTAGGTGTAACATGTCACTCTCGTGTTCCCCTACCCTCAATTTTCATCTATGCTGAGTACCTTACAATGGTTTAAGGCTGTAGGAAGTGTGGCTGAGTATGTGACGGGGCAGGCTGTGTACTGGAGATGGAGGAGGTTTGCTGATAGGACACAACCGAAGGAAATGGTCTCATTATTTAAAAATTTCACTGAAGGAGAAAGTAGTAGTCTTCCACAGCCATGTGGCTGTACTTCTCACTCTAAAGATTTATTACTCAAATGCATATACATGAGGAAGAAAGAAAGTCCCCCCTTCCCATGAATATTACTGAGGTTCAGAAAGATCTTACCGTTAGGATGTCATAACTCCCTGCTGTAAACTGCTTTCTGGAAGAAACCATGCCAGTTTTAGGGTCAATAAAAAACTTTCCATCATCATTCCCATCCACGATACTGTAGGAGATTTCTGCATTGGGGCCTTCATCTCTGTCAAACGCAAAAGCCCTATAAATGGGTTCTCCCCTTTTTTTCCGGTCACGTTCTGGCAGCTTGATCTGGTAGACCTTCTCTGGGAACTGTGGTTTATTGTCATTTTCATCCAAAACCTGAACCACCACCCAAATTGTGGACTGTTTTGGAGAGGAACCGCCATCTGTCACGGTCACCTGAGTTTTGAAAGAGAAAGCATTTTGCAATCAGAATGGAGAAAACCCTTTCTTGCCACTCCTCCCTCCGGCTGCCCACAAAAGGCCTCTTCTGTGCCTTAGGGCAGCTCAACTTTTCTTATTCCTGTCGTTCATAGTCAATGTATAACTTTTCATAGTTCATCTATAAAAGCAGGGACTGTTCTACATCCAGTAATGGAAATCCTTGCTGAAACGGTGGGAGGAAAGCAGAGTTCTCATTGTGCTGTGGAGTGGAGAGGGAGAGGAAAATAAGACTGACTTTACAAAACGTACTAGCTTATATAAGCTTATGGTCATGAAGTATGACCCTCGACAGACACAAAAAACCGTATCATCATTAGTACATGTTAACCAATGGGCATTTCTTCTAATTCTTGGACAATGATATCACCATCTTCCAATTTCATGGAAAATTTGTGAGTTTTGCACTGCCACTATACAAAAGGAAAACCGAAATATATGCTTCATAATTTTGATGGCTCATCGTAAGTACATTTAACAGTTATAATACATTTTTTTTTAATAGTAACAAAATAATGGCTTTTCCTCTCTGGGAAACTTGAGGGGGATGGACACTTCTTTCTGCATCTCTGAGGTGCTATTCTTACGAGTGTCTGGGAAAACTGAGAGAGAGGAGAGAAATGAAAAGGAGACGTGGTGTCTTGGTCATCTTCTTCTTGGTCATAGTGATAATAATTACTATCATAGAAATACTTGTACGTGGGGATGGGGACACTGTTCATAAAGCACTCTTGCATACGTTGTATCACTCACTTTCCAAAACACCTTCTTCACTAAGTGGAGGTTTACTTGTTCCTATTTGAGAGATGAGTAAACAAAGCCTCAAAGGCCCCTCTTGTTACCAAGAGTCAAAGCCAGATATTAAGTTTTTGGCAAATCTTAATGTTCTGTGTGACCACAAACCTGGAAGAACCTGTGTTTCTTCTTTAAATCATTACCTAGAATAAGACAGCTTATTCCTACAAAATACATATTTGGAGGCTGGAAGGAACATGAAGACGTACTCGGCACCAAAAGGAGAAAAACAGCAGTAAACTACAGCACCTGGTCATCCAGTTTTTCACCTAATAAAGCAACCTGACAGGAATAATGGAAACAAAGGCCAGAAACGTGCAAAAACAAATTAAAGGCTTTTTGCAAAATGGAACTGCAGTGTAGTTCAGTTTCTCTTCTTGCAAGCCGCCTAGGAGAACGGCTTTAATAGACTTAAGATAAATTTTCATAGGAGTTCTTGCTTTCTTTGAGAAATCAATCAAGTTTCCTTCTAAAGTTATTTTCCCAATTGGTTTGTTATGTTTCACAAAAGATCACGTTGGGACCACTATGTGCCAGCGCTTGATTTTGACTCCTGAGATTTTCCCGGACACGCTGAGCTCTAAATGTTACACTCCCAGGTGAGCCGTGTTGACCAAAACACATTGATTTCTTGGCCGCTCCACTTCCCTGCCTCTCTTTCCTCCTTGAACAGCCTCCTTCCGACGCCAGACAGCTCTTGCGGTCTTCACTGTGCACAAAATCACCTCCTCATAGCGTCTCAAGAAATCCCCTGCAGTGGGCTCGAGACGGGGCCCTGGGGCTGGTTCAGGGCCACGTGGCTGCCAAGGAAAGCAGAGGCCCTCCTGCCTGCAGTTCACCACTCACTCAAGGATCCTGCTGCTGTAAAAATGGTTTCTTTTGGGGGCGCCTGGGTGGCTCAGTCGGTTAAGAATCTGCTTCGATGCTGGTTATTATCTCAGAGTCCCGGGATTGAGGCCCAGATCGAGCCTCAGATCGAGTCTGCTTCTCTCTCTGCCCCTCACTCCCCTTGTGCTCTGTCTCTCACTCTCTCTTTCTATAACAAGTACCTAAAATACTTTTAAAGAATGCTTTCTTTTGGGGTAGAGCTGGATTTATACACCCAGGTGTTCCAGATGTCTGCTTAGCAGGGAAAGGTGGGTCCCCACAACCTCATCTCACCTCAAGCACCCCGCTGTCTTGCTCTCTCAGTCCACAAAGGCATCCTTGGGTCCTCCAGGGAGCAACAGCTCTTCCCTCTAGGGCTTTTGCACACCCCGCCCTCTCTTGCTGGAGTGCTCTTCCCGTCCCTTCCCCTCCGTCTTGCCTCCTCATCCCCGAGGTCCAGCTGAAATGTCATTTCTTCAGGGGTGCCTTCTCTGAGCCCACAGACCAAGCGCCATCCTCCTGCCCCCCTCGCATCCCTTCCTGAAGCGTACGCTTTACATTACCCTATACTTTTCTTTTGTCGCGCTCTTTTGGAAAGTAAATAAATACAATCTTCTTCGTCTGGGCTGATAAGCTGTGTACGGGCAAAACAGACTTTGCCTGGTCTGCTCGCTGCTCTCACTCCTGCGTCAAGCCACGCAGGTCGAACGTGCGCCACAAAGGCTTATTTACTGAATCAGACTCTAACTCTGGTCTTACTTGGGCAACCTCTTCAGCCAAAGCAGACTCGCCTTATAAAACTGGCAGAGACCATTCGAGGCCCTTTTTACAACAGAGCCCAGCTGCCTTTCCGGCCTTCTGGCCTGGAGCTCCTCCGTCTTATCCATGGCTTCCAGCACCCGCTGTAGCTGATCCTTCTTCAACGTGTGTGCCTGTGCCTGTGCCGGAGGCTTATTCTCCATAGCTGACCAGTATGTCCAACTATATGCCAGCAATCTATTCTCTGGACCTCTCATGTTACAGACTGAAAGCATTACCTTCAAACCTCCCCCCTCTCCTGTTTTGCTTCTCTGTGAAGGACACCCCCCACCTACTTCCACGCTCGTTTGTCCCAGAACCCCGGGCATCCACCGAGAGTCCTTTCTAGAGTCCTGTTCTTGCTCTCCACATCCAGCTGAGCTTGGGAGGCCAGCAGGTGCACATTTTCTGACACACTGCCGCAGAATAGACCTGTTGTGCACCCTGCTTGGACTGCTGCAGTAGCCTCCTGGTCTCCCTGTCTCCAACCTTCATCTTTGTTGTAAAGTTATTTCTTCCTTAAAAATCTGATCATGTCACTGACCTTGGATGACACCCTTCCGGGGCTCCTTGAAGACAAGGATCTGGCCAGACTTACTTATTACTGTGCCTTATCCATCCCTTTCCAGCCTCTGTGCCCGGTTACACTGTGAGCCTGGGAGGTTCTGAGTATGCCATGTTCTTAACATCCCCATTCCTCTGTACAGCTGACTGTCTGCACGGAATGCCTTCTCTTGGGAATATGCGTGACTCATTCTAGAAGCTTCAGTTCCAACACTCCTTCTCCGAAGTCAATCCTGCCTCTGGCGGACAGATGGAGGCACCCTCACCATGTTCCCACTCCACTGTGTGCATAACTCCAGGACATAGTAATTATCATCTGTGTTTTCCAGTGTCTGTACGCTTGTCAGTCTCCACTCAAGCCTTCCAGAACAACCCTAGGTCAGGGATTGTCTCTTATTCATTGTTATGTTCTGGTACCCTATGCAGCCCCACGTCAAATAAATGTTGTTAAATGAAATTAAGAATTAATTTATCTAAAACTCTTCCTTATGATAATAAGTGGAGGAAACATTCAGACACTGAAAAGTCTCTGTTTCTTCATCTGTAAAAACAATGAAGAGATGGATAACATACAATCCCTAAGTGTTTCTTGCTTTATGAATCTAGGAATGGGGGTTAGACAGAGCTAGTACAACTTTCATACCCACCGGACATCACGAGCACATCACCAATCCCATGATTACTCATAGTGATTTCTAGCCACTTCTCAAACTGTGCTGGTCATTGCAGACACTTATCTACAATCTACTGAAGTGATCTATTCATGTGTTTTGGCTCTTTCAACAGGCTCAGAGGCAGGGACCTTGACTTTTTCATCCTTGCTGTAACCTAGTGTACTCTCAGTAAATGCTTGCTCAATGACTACGTCATTTCTGACCTCAGAGTCTTCATTTCCATTTTTTATTTCTCTAGACCCACTCATGTGTCCAGCTCTGTTTGTACCTGGAATATCAATCATCAATGATTCCATCAGCTTTTTAGACTTTATTTTTCCGTGTTGCCTTAGGGCTCAGCCCACTAGCTGGAATCAGTCTCTGTGGAAAAGGAGTAGCAGCACCGGGGACCAAAGCAAAACTAACATAAGTCCCCACCATCTCTCCACTGAGCCATTTTTCATTAACGATGAATTCTATTGTTTAGAAAACTCTCCCCTCTTGCTCTGCCACAATGCAACAGGGGAATACCAAGCCATCCTAACCTGGATTTTCTGTTCTCATCAATGATCAATAATCAGTGGTTTGGCAATTAATCAAAGCCTGAAAGACTCATTTCTTTAGGTGGTTACAGCGAGCACCTAACAAAAGGAACCACAACGCAAGCAGTTCCACTGAAAGTACAGTCCAATCCATTTCATTTTCCTGTGGTGTCCTTGGGGTCTGTGATTATCAGGTAGAACCAGAGGAAATCAACACACCCCAGTGGATTATAACGATAAAACCACAAAGAGGAACATGTTTATATGTCTATCTCTGGAAGATGCAAAAGCTTTATAAGACCAAAAATGGATGGACATGGAGAATTCTGGATTCAAGGCAGCTGGTGAAAGCCACGCTTCTTACTCACTGAAATTTCCTGATGTTTTTGTATTTATGGTCTCTTTCCCTACAGTAGAATAGAAGTATGGATGCTGTCTGAGTGTGGAGACCTTGGGTCTTGTCCACTACCTTGTCCCTGGGGATTATTGAAAGTATCTGAAAATATATTAAATATTTCTAAAATGGAAAGTCCAATTCTGACATTCTCCTTAACTATTAATTAATCATAAATGGCTATTTCCAGGCCGTTACACTTGGCATTGTAAACCTCTCTTCAGGGATCACATATCCTTCTTCCTATACTTTGGATCTTATCCTTGACATTTTCTCATTATCAGACATATATTTAACTCACAATCATATTTATTGAATGTCTTCCTTTATTAGAATATGAGCTCCATGTGCATTGGCATTCGTCTATTTTGTTCACCCATGAATTCCTGGCACGCAAGTATTCAACAAATATTCATTCAACAAATGAAGTTTTCATCCAGTGCCATGTAGTTACACGGCAGTTTAACTTTTCGAGGGAAATTGGGAGATAACACCAACCAACAAACCACCCAACAAAAATTCTGGATTCATACTAAATTCACCTTTCTTGCTTGCCCCAAATCTTCTATAATATTCTGGACCTTCTATAATATTCTGAGACCATGAACTGGCCTCAGTTTACATGCTTTCAATAAGACACACTCACTGCCTTAGGAAGCGGTCTATTGGTTTGTTTGACAGGTTCATTGTTCCCAAAGCTCTTTCTAATACTGAACCTGAATCTAGCTGCCTGTCATTAGCCCAGACTGCCTGTCGCTTCCCAAAGACCAGGTTTACCTTTTGTAACTATACAGAAAAAGTCAAATTTCTCTTGCACCTTGTCTTGATAATCTGCTGCTGTGTAACCCAAAACTCAGGGGCTTAACTAACCCATAATAATTTATTTATCTCTCCTGGCTTCTAGGGCTGAACGGGGATGTTCTTACTTGGGGTCTCTCATAAGCAACTGCAGTCCCAGGGAGCTGGGTCTGTAGGTCACTGGACATGTCTATTGGTTGACACTAGCCACTGCTGGGACCACAGCTGGGGCTGAGCCTATGCTTCCTTGCAACACGATGGCTGGGTTCCTTTCATTATTTCCTTTCATTCCTTTGATTGTTCAAACAGTCTCATGAGATAGATTACACCTATTTGATAAAGAACTTTAATTTAAGAACTTGTCCTGGGTCACAGTGCTCTTAAGTGGAAGAGATTGTTTTAACCCTGGCAGTTCGGTTCTAAACCAGGGAATTGGCAAACTATAGCCCCGAGGCCAAAACCTGGCTGCCTGTTTGTATAAATAAAGTTTTATTGGGATACAGCCACACACTCATTAACATGTAACCTGGAGCTGCTCTCCTGCTATAAATACAAGAGTCCAAAGGTTGAGGCAGAGACACTGTGGGTCCCAAAGCCAGAATAGATGCTATAGTTACTATTTGGCTCTCTACATAAAGAATTTGCTGAGCTCTGTTGTAAACCTTATGTTCTGCCGCGTCTTTGGTTACAGGGCTCTCACTTAACAGTATGCCTGCTTTGCTCAGTCCTTTGCGTGGTGATTTACGTTGTCCCTACTTTTTACAGGAATCTGGTAGACATCGCCGCTTGGATTCTACAGCTAGTAAGACAGTGGGGCTCAGAAGTTAAGTGAGGAATTTTTGCAAGGCCACTCAGCCAGTAAGTGACAAAACACAGGTTCGCACCCAAGTCAGTTTGGCGTCACAGCTCATGCTCTTTTCCCCACCCTGCAGAGTCTCCGGAGAAGCATCTGTTAACCATCTGTTTGAAACTCCCTCTCCAAACATGGCTCCAGATCAACACCGAGCTCGGAGCCCTGCTTCTAGAATCCAGCTTTTCCCTCCTTTGAAAACTGGGACCATCTTGGACGGGCCTTGGTCTTTTGGCACCTTTCCTGTTCTCAACTGCTGAAAAACTGCCACCAGGTCTTGGGCGGCAGCTGCGACTTCCTTCGGTTGTCTGACTTGAGACGCAAACTTCTTCAGCGCAGTTCTGTCTCCTGCTATTTTCCTACAGTTCTGAGCCCTCAGTTCCCGCTCAAAATCTGCTCTCCCCTCCTCGCTGATAAAGGAGCCCAGGCAGGAGGGGAGGGGGAGGGGAGGGCTTCAGCTTCTCTGTTACCTCTTATTTATCCTGCACTCAGTGATGTTCCTCTGGGCAGGACTCTTCCAAGTGCTTACAGACACTAACCCATTTGTCCTCATGCCCCGGGGGAAGGAAGGTGGGGGGATGATCCCCGAACTACAGGTTATAGACAGGCAGGGAAAGGTGAAGTAGAATAGATTCCACCCAGTCCAGGGTCTGTGCCCCCAACCACGACCCTCTGCTGCCTGTCCCCTAAATGCTTACACCAACTCGCGGGTGTGGCTACACTCCTGCCTCTGAATGTGTTCCAATCCATCCTTCCAATGGCCTCAGCACATCCTAGCAAGACATCAACGGTTTCCTCTTTGCAGTGCAGGTGGCGTCAGCAGTCCCGAAACAGAGCCCTTATCCTACCAGTCCATCTGCCCACAGTCTAGGCTGATCACGCCCCAAATACCAAGTATCTCTACGTTCACACGTCGCTGCCACATACTTTCTCCCCGTCCTGGCAATACCCCTTCTTCCCGAGTACTTTGCGTCCTTATGCTGAGTCTCCTGATTTCTAGGAGCTATTTTTTGCCCCTGAAATTCTTCTAAGGCAGAAGACAAAGCTCAAAGGGGATTTATGTTTCTCTCCTCCATCTCATTATGAAAAGTCTCAGGAACTAGCTCATAGATTGGTGTGAGGAAGAAATCTAAAGATAAAGCCATTTAGACCAAGGCAGAGCTTCCAACCACGTGACAAGTAGGTTTCAGATATCCTGTGACACTGAACTTCTTAACTCTTGGGTAGATGAGTGTGACCTTACAGAGCTGGATCCCCGGGGCTGGTCATCTCTGGCTGGGGTTAGCCTTTCTCTTTACCTGGCAGTCTTGTACAAATATTATCATCTTCTTTGTGCACCATAATGGGACAAAGGTTATGAAGCCTGTAATCAATTACTAATAATGTTACCCTTCTCTTGGCTCTGATGACATTTTAAAGCAGTATGCCTAGGGCGGTCACTGGGTGCAAAGGACACATTCTTTATGCAAAGGATTTTAGATGCTATGGCTGTTACAATTAATTCCAGTGAGGATGCCTATCTATTTTCATGCTTTTCTCACAAGACCAGTTGTGGATAGCAATGCTCTTACCCTCTATGTCTCTATTCTTGATCATCAAGGGTAGGCAAACAGATGGAAGGGGACCCACTATTGAGTATTTTCTTTTCCCTATAACATTCTCATATGCACTGAAGAGCCTCAGAGCAAAGAAACTGGCTTTCCTTACCCTTACACACAGCAAAGCACAGAGTCACTAGACACTAAGAGAACTCACAAGTAAGTGGGAGTTTAGACATCATTCTGGTTCATTCCGCCCGCTTTACAGATGAGGAAACAGGTCTAGACAGATGAGCTTCTTAGACCAACATCGTATTACTGGCAATAACCTTAATTTTTCCAAGACATTGGCTCCAGAATTCCAAGCCGCCTTTTGAGCTTCAAGTGATGCCTCGTGTTCATAACTTCTCAGCTGTGTGATTTCAATATTGCAGAGGTTTTAATTTCGGTATTTTTCAAAATGCTACATGCTTTTAAAAAAGAAGAGATGTGTTTAGAGGAGAGGCTCTGTTTACTTTCGTCTTCAAAATGTTTCCCAAACATTAAAAACTTAATCTTCTCAAGAAAGTAGAGAAGTTGAAAACAGCTTTATCTCCTCCCTACCAGGGGAGAAACAGAGAAATGACCTCCTTCAAGTATACCACGGCACTGAGTAGTCATGTGGGGGTCAGAATCCAGACCTGTCTGCTAGTGGGCTCAGATGACTGCACTGTTGGGAAGACAAGTGTTTCCTTCCATTTCTGGAGAGGAAACTATGTACAAACACTAAATTAAGGGTAGGTCTTGAAGGAGGAACAGCTCTTGAAGATAAACCTTCTGAAAGGTAAAAATGATTGAGCTAAAATTAACCTGTACTATCTCCCATATTTTCCTTTGAGGGAAAGAAATAAAAAGCCCGTTTTATACCACCTGCCCTCGGTTTTATTACATGTGATTTCTCTGACTTGACCTATCAGTTGGCATTAAGAAATCATCTGGAGGCGCTCTAGTCACTCACCATCCTGCCTAGGTACAGCTGAGGGACATGTTCTCTGGACTGTGGAAGATTCGTGTCCCTGCGCTTTCCAGTTTCCAGTAAGTCAGGTACTTCAGGAGGTGTATTCAGTTGAATATCTTCGTGGAATGGTTTGTTTTTTACGGGAAAAGTCTTCCTTTGAAATAAGGAAAAGGAGGGAATGAGGAAAAAAAGGAAACAAGGGAAGAAGGAAGAGATGAGAGGAAGGACGCAGGAAAGGAGAGAAAAAGTACAGAGTGAGGGAGGTAAGAAAAGATAGGGAGGAAGGATGTAGGAAGGGCAGGCACGCAGGTAGCGTCCTGCGAAGAGGTGAATCTAGGAGGCACCAGGCAGCTTTCTGAAGAGAATGGGGTGTGTTCCCTTTCACATAAGGAAGGCTGGTTACAAAGGCATGGAAACGAGAAAATCTATTCACTGAGGGGTCGGGTTAGCAATCTTTCAGGGATCAGATGATGTTAATCTGATGAGAGTTTACTCTAAACTATTTTCTAGAAAGTTTGCTCTGAAAAGTTAAAAGCACAAACCAGAGGGGCATCCTGATCCCTGGAACCTAGGTCTTGGGGTCACTGAATCATGCTGTTCATTTTTGCACGCTCTCTCTTTGTCCCAAGATGTCACATTATTGGGGGGCCCCCAGGACAAATCTGCTCACGATCCACCCAGAGACCCCTTGTGAGCACTTGTGGCCTGTCTTCTGCAGGGCGTGGGTTCCCATAAGTCTGTGAGCCATTCCAGGGGCTGGCCCACACTAGCACACAGTGGGTCCTCAAAAAACATTTGTTGGTTGGATGCATGTGGGAACCTTGCATCTCAGGACAGTGAAGGTACCTTTTCACTGCCATGTTTAGACCCAGCGATTTCTAAATGGCTGCTTTTTTAGAAAGATCCTTGACCAATTCGCTTTGGCAGTGGCTGCTAAGATTATAAAGCTTTGTCCAAATCTCTTCTTGGCACTTCAGGAAATAAAGTATTTCCCAGCCTGACATCTCTTAAAGCTTTTTTTCCCTGCAGAGAGGTACACATCAGCTACTAATCTCATCACATTTCCATTTCCTTCCAGGCTCATCTGCTCATCATTTTCTATTCATAAAACTTGCTTGATTCTAATCTTCCCGATCAGCAGGAACTAAACACCTCCTCCAAGTTTCTTTAGAATGATGGTGATTACCACACATGTGCTAACTCCCCCTTTCAAACAGATGGGTCCAATCTATGTGCCCACATGTGGGCCGTTAAGAAAGTTCTGCTACGAACTAAGATGTGACATCATATTAGCCCCAGGACTCAATCCCCGATACCATTTCGTAATTCCCCCGACATTAAGGCCTTCGTCCGTATACTATTCCACATCCCCTTCTCTGTGAAACCGAATCCACCAGGTATGAATTACCGTGTGAAGTGTATATTGGTAGCCTCCCTACTTCCCAGCACCGGACCTCACACTTTATGTTACTTCTATCCTGCAGACTCTCGCGCCTTTAGCTCCACTGATGATGTTTTTTTGGATTTCAATGCTAACACTTACACCAGACACCAGATTTTTGGTCTTTCTTCCCACAATCAAGACTTAATGCAAAATAAATAAATAAATAAATAAAGATATTGTTCTCATTACTAGCTCAGGAGAAAGCTTTGCTCCTCTCGCTTGGTAATTCAGCATGGGTTTGTATGACAACTCAGCAGGTCCTTTAACAAACTTTATCTACCTAAAAATACGAATTTTAAATCAATCTACTTAAAAAAAAATTAGGCCCAAGGATATGTATGAAAGCACATATAGACTACTGTAAAAGTCATGAAGAAATTGGTGGCCCAGAGATAGAATTTTCCTAGGCCCATGGAGGGTAGTACAAAAATTTCTGCCAACATTCATAACTAGAGAGGTTTCATATAAAAATTCCAATTCTCAGCTTCTCCTGAAAACTCAGAAGGACCAGCCCATCATCTCTCTCCTCTGTTCCTGATGTTTCAGCCACGTCAATATCATTCAACAACATCGTGCAGAAATTTTTCTTCGAATGCAGAAATACTTCTTACTGCCCATATTCTTATCAAAAATGGTTATAAAGGATAGATGGAGAATTCTGCATATTCAAAGACAAATGGAAGAGAGCACATTTCTTTCGTAAGCGAAGTACGTTCCTGTAAGCTTCATATGCAAACACTCTGCTGCTATCCCTCACTCACTTACGATGCCAGAGTGGGCTCTGCCGACATTTGAGCTTGTAACCCTTGGTTCAAGGTCTTGGTAAAAATCTTTCTGTATGGATAGGATGTATGTTTTGATATGTTTCAGAGATAAAACTGTAGCTCTTGGCAGAGACCAGAGCAAGGGGAGTTGAACATACGTCATTCCTACTCCGGGTATGAGGATTTCAGGCACTATGATTTTATAAAAATCTAAAGAACTTTCCAAAAAAAAAAAAAAAGAAAGAAAGAAAGAAAAAGAAAAGAAAAACAACTTAAGGCATCTTTAGCCCTACAGTCACCTAGACAACAAATATGAGTCATCTGGAACACTTCTCTAGCCCTCCTCCCATATCTCATCAGTCATTAACGAGGGACATTGCCAGGGGTGAATCAGAAATAGGTGAAGATGGGGGGCGGCTTTGCACCAGGATGCAGGACTTAGAAACAAAGTGTGGGTGGGCTTTGGTGGTGATCCGTGACCGCCTCGGCCAAGTGTCTCTGAGCAGGGCACCACCTGTGTCATTCTAATAGCAGCCCTGACAATTCTACCTCTGAAGGGTCAGTTGTATCTCTCAGTTCTTTCTTCTCCCTTCTTGGGGTCAGGCTCTCATTATCTCCTCCCTAAATCATCTTGTGCCAGTCTTCAGCCTGGTTGCCCTGCCTCTAGTTTTGCCTTATCTCAGTCCATTCTTTAGAAGACTGGAGAATCTTCTAGCAAGAAATTCAGATGATGTCGGTCCCCTGCTGAGAGGACTTCAGGGACTGCCCACTGCTTAAAGCAAATCTAATAAAATGTGTCATGGAGAACATCGGTCCTGCAATGAGCTTGCCTTAAAAAGAGAGGGTCCAGGATTCCAGAAGCCTGAAGAACACTGCAGGTAGAGCTTTCTGAGTGAAACGAAAGCAAAGAGGCTGGTTTAATTTTGTTTAAATCTCTGTGTCCCAAGCTTATGTGACAATAAGATCCTTTCGTTGAGCGATGCTTATTAACATCCTTTAGACTTGATATTTCAAGGAACGTACTTTGGGAAGTGCTGACTTAACAAGACAAAGCCCACACTCTTCAGGATTAACATGTGAGATTCTTTAGTATTGATACAGCCTGTTACTGCTACTCTCAGCTTCTAGTTTTTACCCAGTCTTTACCTGAAGTTCTTCCTCTTAAGATTTTACTTATTTATCTGAGAGAGAGAGAGAGAGAGAGAGAGAGAGCGCAGGGGAAACAGCAGAGGGAGCAGGAGAAGCAAGCTCAATCCCAGGACCCTGAGATCATGACCTGAGCCGAAGGCAGCTGCTTAACTGACTGAGCCACCCAGATGTCCCCATACCTGAAGTTTTAATCACAGAGTACATTGTTTCAACACACATAAGCCAGTGCTTTACAACATGCCTTGTTTTAGACAAACTGGATATACGGTGGTGAGCAACGTGGGCTCCCTTCTCTCGGGAAGCTCCCAGTCTACTTCTTCCAACATGGGACATGTACTTCAATGCCCTTTTGCCTTTGATTGGGATTCCCACTTCATAGAATCCCCTTTGTTCCCTTTTTCTTATAATTCTTGTAAAATCCTTCAAGGCCGGATGCAAACGTCTGTTCCTTTATGACACCTTCTCAGAGACCAGGCTCAAATTCCTTCCTTTTTATGACTCACTTGTCTCACTGATCACATATCTAATTATTATGTCTGTCCTCCTTAACACCCTTGCATTGAACGAGCGTCACTTCCCCGGCGGTGAAGACATGTCACATCAATCACGATATTGGCAGCACCAGGCACGATGTGCTGATATATAATAAATGCTAAACTAACATCAGTTCCCTTAGGTTTTCACAACAGGGATCAGGAATGCAGCTCTGGATTGGTGAAGGAATTATTTATCCTGCTTTGTTTTCCTACTTCTAACAGCATGTTATTTTAATTTTGAGTCATAGTAAAGATCTTAGATTGCCAGTAAATTAGGATAAATTAGGAAGATATCCTGTTGGTTAGAAACAAGCATTATTCATTATCCCATCAACAGAGCTATTAAAAATCCTGCATACTCTTATATTTATCGCACGACAGGTAGGGTTTGTTTTTTGCACATAATAAAATTAAAATCCCTGGGGAAGCATGTCTCAGGATGCAGCTACTAAAAGAGAAAGATGGGTCATCTTAGATACTTAAAGTATCCTAATTACTTTCTCAAGATGAAAGGGAGTATAGGGAAGTTTTAAATAAAGATCAAGTCATTAGACTTACATGGATTCGGAAAGAGAAACTTGACAATGAACATAATGGTCAATAGGCAATATTTAGGAAGTCTCATAATGTATCCGTATTCAGCACATTTACCAGATGTGCAGTTATGTTCATCCAGTTCTTGCCTTCCAGGACAATATAAACACGTCCACCCAGTCCCAGGTCTGAACTATATTCTTCTTCGAGAAGAAGAATTTCTATCAAACCGCCTGAAATCGCTCATTTCTATCAAACTGCCTGAAAACTATTTGTGAGTTCCCCAAGGGCAGGAACTTTCTTTCCATTCTCAGGACCTAGAATGGGATGGATGAAAGCAATGTAGGGAAAAGTAAACTGCCAAAGATATGGAAACTCGAATAAAACAAACAGCAATGAAATAATTCCATGCTGTATCCAGAAAAGGAAACCTAAGCACGCATGTAAAATATAAATCCCACCCATCAAATGAAAAGCCTGGAAATGTTAATAAGGTAGTAAGGAATTAAAAAAGCAAAGACATGGGTGCTCTAGGAACCTTTTTGGTTAAAAATTCTTGGGTATTTGAATGACTGGTGCAAAATAAAAAGTACGACTGTCTTCTTTCTAAGGATTTACATGTTTTGTTTTGTTTTTCTTAAAACTCTTCTCCCAGAAATAAAGGGAGAAAAAAATGCCAAGTTGTCTTCTGACCCTGAAATCAACTAGACTCAGAAATCCAATAACTTGAGACAATGAATAATCACCTGCAAGAATAATTAGAAGAAATAAAAGCCTAAAACTTGCACTCTGCTCCCAGTCCACACTCATCTGTTTAAATTCCATTTAAAATGATTCTTCACTTTTTACTTTTTCAACATTGGAGGCAGAGGGCTCAGCAAGAACATTCTCATCGTCATGCCCCAGAGGCAGCTCTCCCCACCAAGCCTGAGTAATGTAAAAAACAGTGGCTGGTGAACTTTCTGCCCACGTCAAAAGCAAAATAGATTAAATGTGTTAAATCGTGGAAGATAAATGAGAGTCACACTGCCCCAGGAGTCAATTAAAAATGTATAACTCAAGTTGCGCATCTGTAAACTCTAGAGATCGTCGTTTTGCCCACGCAAAAATATTGAAAAGTCATTTGAAATGCAAGGCCTTCCATAAGTACTCAGTTTCTCTGCTGGGTGAAAATGGAATACAGTAGTTTTTACAGATGACCCTCTACGACGTTGAATTTTTATTCTCAGAGTACGATTGTGATGATCAAATATGACTCCCTACTATGTGCTCTGTTCACACAGGCCAGAGTCGTCCCCGTGCTTAACAGATATACCCTCTTTGTTCATTTTATGAACCAGGGCATAACATTGCCAGGACAGCTCTCCCTTCCTTCCTCTCTCTTCTCCCCAAACCTTCCTCTCAGACGATCAGGCCTACAAGCACCTATGTGTGAAAGAGATCCCTGGTGGGCAGCACTGTGAGTCATGAATAATGACTATCTCTTTGTAAGACGCTACTTAGCAGGCAGCTGAAACTATTCTGACTTTATGGCAAAAGCTCTCAGGGAAATACATTCCCAAACCATGTTTCAGCATGTGAGAGGCAGCAGGGGTTGCCAAGCGCTTGGCAAGATTCACCACCACAACGCACACTCAGGGAAGGTTGAGTGATTTGCTCCAAGCGTCCTGAAAAATCTCATTCCAGATTTTAACATGTAACTTTGCAAGTGAGCATCTTTCTTTTCCTTCTGGTTTTGTCAAAGGAGTATGTCAAGGATTCCAATAGCTGACCAATGTAAGAAACAATATTTCACTAAAACATACGGAGAATGTCCTAGCAGCCTTCCACGACAATAAAAGGAACCAGTGTATAAAGCTTCCAAATTGAGTAGACTTTCACCAGAACGAAAAACTCTGTAGAAAGCTTATGATAAAAATGATTTTTTGAATAGACTTAAAGGCGATGAAGATTTCTTTTGATCAAAAAGAGTTATTGGTTTCCATGCTCCAATGAATAGGCCCATTACCAAAATATACAGGCTCACAGCCTTCCCCAGAAATCTCTAGAAATGATACAAATAAAAGATCACATGAGACATCAAGTAATTGTGTTGGCAGCAGTTGAAGGCTCCCAGGTGATGACATATGGTTGTTATCCAGGTTCTGGTCCTTTTTGGTCTTGAAATCCATTGGTCAGGGGTCCAGGACTCACCACTGAAATCAGAGCAGGCTGAGTATGGACGACCTGTGTGCCCTCATCCAGCTGTTCCCCTGACATACTTCGGGTCCTCAGGCCAGCTCCAGTCTTAGTGTTCTTTCTCAGTGCCTTGTGGAGTTTGTGGGTCTGCCATCAGGGGTGACTTATTACTGAAAACCATAGGGTGACAGGGACCCTTCATATTCCGGGCCCCTAACCCACTCAATAATGATATTGAGGCCACGTCTTTCATGCCACGCCTTCAGAGCACTTTCATATCTGTGATCTCATTTGATTCTCCCAACAATTTGACAAGGGAAATTGGTCAAGCAGGATTAATTCCATTTGATAGCTGATGGAAGACTGAGCAAGGTCAAAAGCTTTTTCTAAAGTCACTCAGCTCGTGGGTGACAGCATGGTCTCAAAAGACATAGCACTTTGTAAAATCCAGGCTAATGCTCCCACATCCTCCTAGACTCAGAGGGCTTGAGCTCAAGTTCATGGACACTTGGAAAAACCAGCTAACAGTGAGGAAGTATCGTCTTCATATATTTATATGAATATATATATTCATATATTTCCTAGTCTCATATATATAATTCATATATTTACTAGTCTCAATCTGAAATATGTATTTTTTAAAGATATCATTTATTCATTTCACAGTGGGAGAGAGAGAGAGAGAGATCACAGGCAGGGGGAGGGGCAGAGGGAGAAGCAGACTTCCTGCTGAGCAAGGAGCCCGATGCAGGACTCCATCCCAGAACCCCGGGATCATGACCCGAGCCAAAGGCAGATGCTTAACTAACTGAGCCACACAGGAGCCCTGAAATACGCATTTTATGTTCAATAATTACTCCTTGGGGACCTGCAATATGAAAGCACTGTGGGGGACAGAGGGATGAATACATCCAAAAACATGGTCTCTGCCCCTACATGAGCTTGCCACCCAGAAGAGGTAACAGGCATGTTTACAAATAAGGAAGAGATAATGGAAGTGGGAAGAGCTCGATTATGTTGGTTGTATACCAAAGTCCTCAGTCCAAAAATTCCTAATGGCAACATCAATCCTATGGTACCATTTTAAATGCCACTCAAATGTCCTGGGGAACCTGGTGTTTTGAAGGAATGCCTTCTACGTTTGGAAAATCGAAGTCCTGGAAAAGGAATCTGTATCATTGAGTTCTCTTTTTAAAAGTGATTATGGAATTCAGCCTTATAAAATGGGATGTTTTTAAATCTATCTGGGGTGATGTATTTGTGTTGTTTTGGAGGGCTGCCCAGAGGGTTTCTTAAGGTTCTCCTTGCCCTTAGGACGTATATTTCTCACAAAATGCTACAGAAGAAAAGATCATAGGTTTTACACATCTTTTTTTATAGGTTTATTGGATACCAGGTTTATTTGCTACTTGTTCCCTGCACCTCTGCCCCTCCCCTATCCCTGTGTTGGTGTGAACAAGGCAGCACGTTGTTCCAGCTGTTTCTCTTAGCCTTCTTAGATGTCGGTTTCTGGGGGGCCCAACACTGAGGACAGCCAGGCAAGAAGCACCAGAGTTCTTGGCATTGTCACATAGCTGAACAGTTCCTAACCCGGCATGGCTCCTGGACTTTGAGTTATGCGAGTAATGCATATTCTGGCCTCGAGATTATTCTTCCCAAACGCCAGTAACTAATTCTACGAAATTTTATTTTATCATCATCATTTTTCCAAAGATTTATTTATTTATTTATTTATTACACACACACACCCCACAAGTATGCAGAGAGAGGGGAAAGCAGGCTCTCTGCTGAGCAGAGAGCCCAAAGCAGGATTCGATCCCACGCCCTGAGATCATGACCTGAGCCAAAGTCAGAGGCTTAACCGACTGAGCCTCCCAGCCGCCCCAAATTCCATTAAATTTTAAAAAGCTGACTGAGATAGATTGGGAATTCTGACTGCTTATGCTTAGTAATTCTGTGTAAAAATGAAGCTAATCAGGTAAATTCTTATCTAATGACTGGGTTATCCACTTTCGTTACTCACATAACTATCTCTTGTGTTCCTTTATAAATAAACTTTTCTACATAGACAGTGATGCAGACGTGTTCATATAGGTGGCTGAAGAAGGTCTTTCGGCTGAGGTCCTTAACCTGCCTTTGCATTGCTGTAGGTACGGATTAGAATCAAATTACTTGCCTCTGACATCACCACATTATAAAAGAACAAAGTGCCCTTTGCTCTCCTAGACCACCAATCCTGTGCCTGCCCAGACAGAAACCCTGTTTGTAATGAAAGGACCCCAGCTGAATGGAAATCAGAGACCAAAATCACAGGCTGGTCTATCCTCTTTGTTACAGAGTGTAATCAGTAGACCCCACGGATTACTCGAAATTCCAATTTCTTCCCCCTCTGCTGACAGTACACTTCATCTTCTGCTTTTCCAAACATTTTGAATTGTGACAGAGAATTCGGTGAGGCATTACGGTTTCGGTCTTCTGAAAGCTGCAATTAAATACCCTGTAAGTGGATGTCACTTTGCCACCTTTTTGGAAAGGTATAAGAGAAAAAAAAAAAAACAAAAAGCACAACAACTAGCCATCAGAGGAAAAGAATTCATAGTTAAGGTTGTTCTTCTTCAACCACATTTTGTTGTCTTTTTATGGCAACAAAGGTCTGCAATCGGTCTGGTTCCAGCTTACTAAAGACATCGATGACATGGGCGGGGGTGGGGGGATTGAATCTCCATTTTACATGGAGTAGAGAGGGAAAAAAAAAAAAATAAAAGACCACCCTAGAAGTGACTAAAATTGCATGGGACGTTATAGCGCAAACAGTAGGAATCTTTCCTTTTCGAAAGGGGATGGTGTTGCTATATGTATGACTTTCTTTTTAAAGACAAAATTTCTACACTATCAGTAGCTAAATGACGCTTGGGTGCTTTCTGGAGAGGATACTTTCTGTTCTGCTAGGACAATGCTAATAACCTTGAGTAGCAATTCACAGAGATGCAGGTGTCTGAAAATGATTTTGTTCTTTCACCAGTCTTTGGAGGGGGTCTGACCAAATACCTAAAGGGCCAACTGGCATGATTTATCTTCTATTACTCAACAATTCTGCCTCTGAACGCCATTCTTCTACTCCATGTCACTCTTCTGCTGTGTAATAGGACTGAACTGAATCAATGGGAACCACTTTCATGGGTTTCTGAACGCAGTCTGGTGGCCCATGGGTGAGGAATGACATGTGTTCGGTGGAGGGTGCACATCTGGGCTTGGGGACCACGGCTGGGGTCAGGAAAGTCACTATCTTGTTCATTTCACGAAGCGGGTGGGCTGGGCTCCCCCCCAGCTCAGGCTCTCTGCTGGGGCCTTTCCAACAGCAGCTCCAGACGGAGACATGAAACATCAGAGTCAGCACAGACAAGTTAGCAGCCAAAAATTGATGAGGCTTCTCCAGGACGTGAAAGAGTAACTTGGTCTGTAACTAGGGAACTGTGTGGAAGTGTTCAGTGGGATTACTGTACCTTCAAAGGGCCATGTTGGAGAAAGAGAACAGTGCTTCTGGATCATGTGGGCTTGTGTCCCATTCAGAGTTTTCCCACTATGTCCAAGCTGCACCACCCTTCAGCAGATTGTTTAAATTATGTCTCAGTATCTATAGCTATTAAATGGGAAGAGTAAAATCACCTCCCAGAGAGTTTTCTGGAGTTAATGAAATATTGTATGCAGTCTTCAACAAACAGTTTTTAGAGCACTAGCTACCTTCCCCATAGCCACTGGGGACACAAAGGTGCAAATCTTCCATCTCTGCTCCCAGGAGTCTTCCCCCCCACAGCACTGCAAAATGATTACCACCGTAGCTTAGCTCCACCCCCTGATCACATCACATAATTACCATTTTCTTTTTTGTGGGGGTGAGAACATTTAGGATTTAGTCTCTCAGCAACTTTCAAGTATATAATACAGTATTTCCAGAGAAGACACCTAAATGGCCAACAGGTGCATGAAAATGTGTTCACTAACCACCGAAAATGCAATCAGAGCCAGAATGAGCTATCACCCCATGCCTGTTGGAATGGCTACCCTCAAAAGACAAGAGATAACAAGTGTTGGTGAGGGTGTGGAGAGAAGAAATGCTTTTGCACTGTTGGTGGGAATGTAAATTGGTGCAGCCAAAAACTGTGAGTGTAGTAGTGTATGTAAGTGTCTAAAATAGTACCTTGCATATAGCTGATGTTTAATAAACGTAAGTTCAGGGGCTCCTAGATGGCTCAGTTCAGTTAAGCATCTGAGTTTGGCTCAGGTCATGATCTGAGGATCCTGGGATCAAGCCCAGAGTGGGGCTCCCTGCTAGATGGGGAGTCTGCTTCTCCATCTCCCTCTGCCTTCTCTCCACTCATGCTCACTCTCTCAAGTAAATAAATAAAATCTTTAAAAAAAATCGAATTTCACTTTTAATAAATCATTTTCCTCTAAAAATATTTCTAAATGGTCCTGGGGTATCTGGGTGGCTCATTTGTTGGGCGTTTGCCTTCGGCTCGGGTCACGATCCCAGCGTTCTGGGATTGAGCCCCACATCCGGCTTCCTGCTCGGCAGGAAGCCTGCTTCTCCCGCTTCCCCTCCTTGTATTCCCTCTCTCACTGTCTCTCTCTGTCAAATAAATATATAAAATCCTTAAAAAATATATTTCTAAATCATCTTTAAATTTTTTTAATTTTATAATCACCCTTTAAAATTGTTAACACGTCTATGGAAACAGAGGACTAACTGTTATTATTAATTTCTGTCTATCTCTATCTATCTATCTATCTATCTATCTATGTCCATCCATACATCCTTCTAGTCATTCATTCATGTGTCCATTGGTTTAACACACAATCTCTGGAAGGAACAGGGGATTTAGCATTCCGTGGACCTCTGGGGTGGGTGGCTAAGAATCTGAGAGCAAAGGCTGTATATATAATGTTTTTGATGATAGTGGCCTCATTGAATGGTCTTAATGCAAATGGCTTTGTCCTTATAAGAGAGCGAAATCCTCTTCCAAGAAAGAACCCTGTGCCAACTGCAGTGATTATTCTCAGAACAGCAATTCAATTTTACAGTCATAAAAATGGCTATGATTAGCCCCCTAGTGACCTGAAAGTGTTAATGCTACTTCTCAAAGTGTCAAGCAAACAATCTAGGAGAGCAAGTGCTATGGTGCTGGAAAAATCGGGCTCCTCATTCAGCCCTCATTCAGGTGGGGTCAGACATGACTTGCTCAGACTCCCCCAGGAGTCCCTGAATGGCGGCATTCTAGAATCCTGGCTTGTTTTTTCACACATTCCATCAACCACCAAATTCTTTCAAGTCTACCATCAGAGTCTACCTCAAAGACACCTCTACTTCCCCACCCCAACCTTAGTTCAGATCCCCTTCATTTTCTTCTAGACCAGAGCCATAGCTTCTTGACTTGTCTGTTCGGTCTGCTCTTGCTCTGGAAGTAATCCATACTCCCCATCCTCAACTCAGGGAGCATTTTATTTTATTTATTTATTTTTTTCAAACCAACTCAGGGAGCATTTTAGAAAGCAAGTAAGATCATTCGCTTGCCAGCGTTTTCAGCATGATCGCCCAGTAAACCTGCATACCATACCCACTCTTCCTCTAGGTTTTTGTACCCATAAGCTTGTTCCCTCATCGTGGAATAAACACACTTTATTCTTTTTTCTCCTTGCCCACCTAGCAAACATTTTTTTTTTTTTTAATTTTTGAGTAGTTACAATGTTCCAAGAAAACAAATATACTGTTAAAAAAAAAAAGTAGCTTTTACTTGTGTTTTTACAGTAATGTTAGGTTTACAGAAAAGTTGAGAAAAGTATAGTTTTCACACACTCTCAGTTTCCCCACAGTTTTATTAGTGTGGTGCATTTGTTACACGTGATGCAACAATATTGGTATATTATTATTAATTAAAGTTCCTAGTTTACGTTAGAGTTCACTCTTTGTGTTGCATATTTTGTGTGTTGACATGGATAATGACATGGGTCCACTGTTAGAGTACTAGATAGATTAGTATAGAGTATTATATAGATTATATAGAGTATTAGATAGATTAGTCTCACTGCCCTACAAATTCCCTATGCTCTATCTACCCATTCCTCTCCCCCGCCCTACAAGATCCTGGCAACCCCTGACTATTTTCTGTCCAAAAAGCTTTGCCTTTTCTAGACTGTCCTGTAGGTGGGATCATACAGCCTGCAGCTCTTCAGATGGGCTTCTTTCTCTTAGCGATGTGCTTTCAAGTTTCCTCCATCTGTTTTGGTGACTTGTGAGCTCATCTCTGAATAATATTCCATCATGTGGATGTAGTACACTTCGTTTATCCATTCACCTTTTGAAAGACATATTGATTGCTTCAAAGTTGGGGCGATTATGAATAAAGCAGCTATAAATATCCACATGCAGGTTTTTCTGTCGCCGTAAGTATTCAGCTCATTTGGGTTAATACTAAGACGTATGATTGCTGGATCCAATGTTGAATTTTGTAAGAAGCTTCCAAAGGGTCTTCCCAAGTGGCTGTCCTATACGGCGTTCCCAACAGCAACAAACGAGAGTTCCTGTTGCTCCACACCCTCACCAGGGACCACTGGTATCAGTGTTTTGGATGTTAGTCGTTCTGAGAGCTGTGTAGGGTGTATCCCATTGTTGTTTACCTGCTCTTTTCCCCAGCTCAAGTGTTCTACCTTTGTGATGCCCTCACAACTCTTATACTAAGTGTTGATGATCCTAAACCATAACCTCTGTGACGATTATGAATTTTAGAAATTTGTATGCAATGCAACTACCATTTCGGTGCTGAATGAATATTGTGTTAATCATGACATTGTCAACGTTAGGTAAGTTTATAATGTACACTTAGATAGAGACTAGATGCTATTGATGATAGAGAAACCAATTTAGACATCACTAATATCGGCGACACCTCTGAATCTCAGTTTCAAACATAATTATCACCTCCTCTGTGATTATCACTTCCTCCTCCAGATGACTTCCTGTGTACTCTTGCTCAAACAACCCACATGAGCCCACATCCAAGGGTCCTCTGTCCACACTCACTACCCATCCATCCTTACTCAGCTTGGACTCCCCACCCACCCACTCAGGGGCTTTGCTCCTGCAATTTCCTCTTCTTTCTCCTGGAGCACCAACGTTAACTCGTCTTCCTTACTCGATCATTCACTTAGAAACAACAATATGCCTTCACAGTACACCTTAAAAAAACAAACCCAATGGGGCACCTGGGTGGCTCAGTGAGTTAAAGCTTCTGCCTTCAACTCAGGTCGTGATCCCAGGGTCCTGGGATTGAGCACCGAATCGGGCTCTCTGCTCAGCAGGGAGCCTGCTTCCTCCTCTCTCTCTGCCTGCCTCTCTGCCTGCTTGTGATCTCTGTCTGTCAAATAAATAAATAAAATCTTTAAAGAAAAAAAAAGCCAAACAAAACCCTTCCTTGACTCAAACCTATTTGATGTTGCTGTTGTCATTGCTTCATTTGCTCACTCTCTTTTCTAGCAAAATCCCTTGAAAGAGTCGGTCTGCTTGTTACCTCTATTTCCTAACTCCCCCGCCTTTCCCCCCACCATTTAACTGGGCTTTTGCCTCCACAATTCCATGTTAAGAGATCTTTTCGATGTCACCAATGCCTAACATTAGCCAAAGTCAATGGTCTGTTCTGTATTCATCTTACTTGACGTCTCACCACTTCTGACACCTCTGACCACAGCTAATTCAAAACACTGTCTTTTCTGGACCACCGAGGTACCCCTGCTTCCCTGCCCTCCTCCTGCCTTCACTACCTCCACCCCTGCAGTCTTATTAAGATGTGGGACTGCCCGGGGCGCCTTGCTGGCTACACAGGTTAGGCATCGGAGTTTGTTTTTAGGTTATCATCTTGAGGTCCTGGGAGGGACCCCTGCATCCGGCTCTGTGCTCAGTGGAGAGTCTGCTTCTTCCTTTCCCACTACTCATGCTCTCTCTCACAAATAAATATATAAAACCTTAAAAAAAAAAAAAGATGTTGGACTGTCCAAAGCTTTCAGCTCTTTCCTCTATTCTATCTACATACTTTATCTCAAGGCTTTAAAACTTATCCATGGAGTTAATGACCCCCGGCTTTGGATCCCCAGCCTGGGATCTTTCCATAGGGTGCCAATTCCCAGTGCAAAATCCTTGAATGCCTTCCCATTGCATTTGGAGTACAATGACAGAGTTTTTCTATGCCATGTCTCCTAAGGCTCCTACATACACTGCCAGTCCTCCACCCCTCCCCCAGCTCTGTCATCTGCTGCTGTCTTACCCACTTAACTGGTTCTGGCCACTCCCCATGGCTGTCTTTCTTTTTCATCTCCTGAAACATACCAAGTTCAGTACTCACTGTTGTTTCAGCTGTAAGTCTTCTCTCCTACCTGCCTCTTCTTCTCATTTAGGTCTTAACTGAGCTAGGACCTCCTCAGAGAGGCCATTTGCTGACTACATTTGCTAAAGCGACTCCCTGGTCACTCCAATACACTATTCTACTACTTTTTTTTTATTTATTAAGATTTTATTTGTTTATGTACTTGAGAGAGAGAGAGAGAGCACGAGTGAGCACATGGGCAGGGGGAGAGGCAGAGGGACAAACAGACTCCCCGCTGAGCAGGGAACCTGATGTGGGGGTTGATCCCAGGACCTTGGGATCATGACCTGAGCCAAAGGCAGACACTTACTTAGCTCACTGAGCCACCCAGGCACTCCTGCATTGCTTTACTTCTTAACGTATTTCCTGCTCCTCTCGTCCTACTTCCACCAAAGCAACAGGAAGATGGCGACTGGGACTGTCCCATCTCTGCTACACCCTCAGTGCTCAAACAGTGCCCAGAAAAGACTAGATGCTCAACATATGAATTTGGCGCTAGCAGACAGTATCTCATTTAACTGTTAAAGCACATGTCACTTGGCCTTCAGGGTTCAGGGCAAATGATTAACTTTTCTACCGCTCTTCCATAGACAAGGGTGGCCTCTGCTTCCTTGGTGCTTCTAAAGTCTTTGGCACAGACCCCACTTTGAGTCCTCATCCGTGCCCACTGTGTTTGCCTGTGTGCCTCTGCCCCATAAGAACTTGCTGTATCTCCAGCGTTTAATCCAGTGTGTAATCCATATAAGGTTCTCAAATACGCGAGGGCCCCACTGCCATAAGTGACACCAAAGGGAACCTTAGCATGCTTCTCTCTCTCCCCACCAAAGATTTTCTTTTTCCCAGAAGAGGCAGGTGGACTTCCCTACCTGCACGGGGTCCAGTTACTAAGAGCTCTCACCATGACTAAACTAGTGTTGTTCCCCTAGGCACTCAGACACTTGGGGAGGGCTTTGGAGGCTCGAACATTTCACACAGCTCCCAAAGGTGTCAATTTATCACCAGGGGGTTACATAACATAACAGCTGCTCACAGAAAGGACACTTCCAAGTGTTGCTCTGTAAATCAAACACCAGCCTAAAGCAGCTATTGAACCCTAGAAAAACTTTTAAAAACTGACCTTTAGAATAGGAAGAAGCGTTTACTTACTCTTAAAGCAATCATCTATGATTTGATGATTCCTAAGCCATACCTCCAGATTCAATTTCTTGCAAACATTTTTGCCACAAACAACTCAGGGCCAAATGGGGCGCTTTGCTTTTTTGGCTCCCTTGCTTCTAAAACATAATGCATCAAACTCAACTCACTAGACTCTTTCTCAAACCATCCCATGTCAGCTTAGGTCATCCAGGGACTACCCTGCTCTCATTCACCTAAGCTGAGATCTACGTGTAGGTTCCCCGTCTCCTCTTCAATCTGTCAATTCTTCCTCTAGGCAAGATTGCCACCCGTCTTGTTGTTTGCTTCTGTTGCTCTCCCCTGCACTTGGTCCGCGGCAAGTAAATCACAGTCACCTATCTGGTGTTCAAGCTCCACATCTGTTCTTCATCTAGGCTACCGCAGACGTGGTGCGAGAAAGCTCTATTGCTTCGCAGCTAAGAGGCCACCACAACAACCAAATTACATTATAGTCTCATCTCCGCTACTTTTTCAAATTGGCTTCCTGAACTTTCAAACAGGAGCCCGGGACCAATAACCCCAGAATATGTCAAGTTCACTTGAGTCTTCATCCCGAACTCCTGGAACACAGAATTATTTATTCATCGAACAAGTGTTTACCAAGCATTCTGTTTCTTCCAGTGGCTCCCAGTTGTATACTAGCTCTCTCATTGGCACACAAAACCTGTTGACGTACAGCTTTGCTCCTCTCTTCACTACTCTTGTGTTCTTACAGTCCTTTTTTGCCCGTCATGTCTCTCCTTTTTCTAGGTCCCCGTCAACTACCTACCCCTTAACAAACCTGGTTTAGTTTTGTTTTAGATTTTATTTATTTATTTTATAGATAGAGAGAGAGCGAGCATGAATGGGGAGAAGAGCAGAGGGAAAGGGAGAAGCGGACTCTCTCCACTGAGCAGGGAACCTGACGTGGGCTTTGATCCCAGGATCCTGAGATCATGACCCGAGCCAAAGGCAGATCCTTAAATGAATGAGCCACCCAGACACCCCAGACCTACTGTTTCTTATGTCTGGAACACTCTACTCAGTATTTCCCTAAGAATGACTTCCAATCATTTTAAACAACAAATTCAGTGGTTTTCTCCTCTGGGAAGCTGTCCTTCCTCACCTTCCGCCAGTCAAGCAAACCTGCTCTGTAATCCCTTGGATGGAACTTATCAAACTATCTTGGGAGGTTTGTTTACTGTCCATTTTTTGCTTACTAAATCATGAGCTCTTTTATTCATCTTTGTATCTCTAGACACATGGCAGGCACTCAAAACATGCTTACTGAATGAGTGAGTGTGTGAATGATGGACGAAAAGAACCTGTTCCAATCCCACCTCCCACCCTCCATCCCCCCTTTTAGGAGTATAGACTGAGTCATGTCACTTCCACAAGCTCCTCCTCTGTGATTCAAATTCTGTTTCAGCCTTTGAGTGAACAGATTCCTAGAGCATCCAGACATTCTCTGTGTAATTGAATTATATATTGTCTTTACTTGAATCTTGCTTGCACATTCCTGAAAGACAGGTCTCTTGCACCTTTTCTGGCAACGCTGCCAGCACCTATCACAAGAAATAATTAGCAAATTGATGAATGGACTAACTGGGTGAAAAATAGATCCCCCGATGACAAAAATAAAACCAATGGAAAAAGTGAAATTGAATTCAGAAGACAGAATAATTCTGAGGAAGATGACAGGAAACCATAGGCAACTCAAATTTATGATCTATAACTTGTATACAAAACTCTGAACAATGCAATTAAAGTCATCCACTCAACAAATATTTATTATGTGATTTTTATGTGCTGTCATTATGTTAGGTACTGGCATTATGCCCTCATTTAATTTATGGAGGAGACAAAAAAGCCACCCTTAAATTATACATATAAAAAAGCAAACCTCTATTCAACTAGGGATGTAGAGAGAGGATACAGACGAAGGAGCTACCAGCTGAACTCTTGAGGATCTTCTTATTGTACTTGATACTTTGTTTTACCCCCAGGGGACTGAAGCTAAGGGCTCACAGAAATCCTTGAGCCACCACAGACAGAGGAAGCCACTTCTGTTATCCTAGACTGGAGATGATATGAAAGCCATCTGCTGCGGGAAAGTTGCTAAGAAGTAAGAGTGAATCTGGTTCACTGGAATAATGCTGGGTCTCCTGGTCTAAATGCACGTGCTGTAAAGCCTGCATCTCTATGCAGTTCAGTGAGATAGAGATGAAAGTTGCGGGCTGCTGACCTATGCCTGCATTTCTTATTGTGGGCAGTGCTGACATCCAAGCTCCATAACTCTTCATTGTGGGGGGCTATCCTGTGCATTTGGGGATGTTTGGCAGTATTCCTAGCCTCTAGCCATCAGATATCCCTGGGTTCCCCCCACCCTTCAGTATGGTGACAACCACAAATGAGCCTTGAATCTGGTTGAGAACCAGAAATGTCTCTAGGCTTGAGATCAACTGGAAAGCAAACCATCAATTAGTTTTCTCATACACATATCCATATTCAATAAAAATATTTTTCCTTTCAAAGACTTTGACTAAGAGTTTTTTTTTTTTTTTTTTAAACATAGCTATTTAGAGATAGGTATGTCTTAATCACACTGTACATACAATTTTATCTCTGGTCTTTATCTTTTTTCCCCAACAAATCCTAAATATTCAAGACCTCTCTCTCTCTCTCTCTCTCTTTAAAGATTATATTTAGTTTTAGAGAGAGTGCAAGAGGTGGGAAGAGTAGAGTGGGAGGGGGAGTCTCCAGCAGACCCTGAGCTGAGTGTGGAACCCTACACAGGGCTTGATTCCACGACCACAAGATCATGACCTGAGCTGAAATCAAGAGTTGATGACCCAATCGACTGAACCACCTGGGTACCTCAAGGCTTCTCTTAATAATATGGATAATTTCTCTTCTAGTATTAGTTAAGGTTAAACATTGGTGTCCTCAAATCTAGACTCTGACAGTTCTGAGATTTTTAAAAAAGACTACCTGGGAATAGAACAGTGTAGTAACCTTAAAACACTCCCTGGAAAGCGTCAGCAACACAAATCCTACATATAATGAATTTTAGGGGTTCAAACCTCCTGCCTAGAGGCATGGCAATGCTATGACTGGCCAGCATGTTCTCTCAAAGGCTGAGAACCGGGAGAAGAGCACTAGGTGACAGAGAAGAACAAGAATAAACACAGGGAGGACAAGGGAAGGGCAGTGGGAGAGCAGCCTCAGGGGAGGTGTTGGCAAGTGGTCACAGAACAGCAAACAGCAGGCAGAGAGAAGCTGGGACCCACAGGTGAGGCCAAAGACAGACACATGTGGGAAGTCTAGAAAGTCACTTTAAGAACAAAGATCATCTTTTGGGGATGTGAGAAGACCAGAAAGGGCCCTTGCACAAAATGAACTCTAGAGACTTTAAAGAAAGCCGGCTCCTGCTCCTCCGGATGGAGCCCTCTTGGCCCTTGGGCTGTCCCTGCTCCTGCCCAACCCAGCACCTGTAACATCTGACATGGTAACAACACTTAGCTCTGAGCCTGTGGTCTCTTTCAGCAGCTAGAGACAGCATTTCCTGTTTTAGAGAATTTCCAATTGCAACCCAATTAAAAATAAAAAGTTCTAACTACAAGAGCTTCCTCTATAACCCTCTCCTTTCACACCCTGCCTTTAAAAAAAAACAACACTCATTACAATTTCAGCTAAATAATTATTTGCATAACATTTATTTGATGACTCTTTTTAACATTTTGACTTGAGCAGCATCTTTGTGAGTGTTCTTTTCATTTTATGTATTTATTTGAGAGACAGAGAGAGCATGAGCAGGGGGAGGAGTACAGGGAGAGGGCGAAGTGGACTGTTGACTGAGCAGGGAGCCCAACAACAGGGCTCAATCCCAGGACTCTGGGATCGAGACCTGAGCCAAAGTCAGACACTGAACTGACTGAGCCACCCAGGTGCCCCTAGTGAATGTTCATTTTATTGAGAGTTTAGAACCAGAGTGATTGAAGACTTCTATGAAATAGATTTACTATTAAGATAAATTTGATAGTGTCCTGATATTTTGAGTAATTCCTTCCTTATTTCCTTTCTACTGATTAGACAGTTTTTACTTTTCATGTTGAATCTGTCTGCCCACTGCTACTGAGTTGACACATTCCGTTTATTATATATCCCAGTTGCTAGATAATAACAAATGAGCTTATCATTTGAGAGGAAATGGCTTTAGACATTCTAGAGTTCTTTAGTTGTTTCTGAATGTCATTTTCTATTATTTCAGAGTTTAACAATTCTTCTATTTTCAACCGGAATGATTTATCAGCTATAATTTGGTGCTTCTGGCAACTCACTTGTTAAATTTTATCAAATCATGTGTCAAGAGGTTGTTCTGGGCATCTGAGTATCTTCCCTCCACTGTCATTAAAACTATTTCAAATGTTAGGCATTTCATCATTCTTTTACCAATTATTCAAAGGGTAAATCAGCTGAAGATTTGTATTTCTAACAAGTAACCAAAATGTCACCATTTCCTATTGATATGGTTGCTCTGAATCTTTCCTCAGCAAATTCCTATTTATGATGATTATATGGGAAACTAGTATCATCTTGAAATTGTGGCTGCTATTAAAACAATTCCATCCAGTATAAAGTTCTATGAACTTTATAGTTCGTATTTTAGTAAATTTAGTGAAGTGACTTAAAGCTCTAGATAGCAGAATTATCTTGGTAATTGATTAGTTAAAAATTTTTACAAGTAGAAATTTTTACAATTTTGGGGCACCTGGGTGGCTCAGTGGATTAAGGCCTTTGCCTTCTGCTCAGGTCATGATCCCAGGGTCCTGGGATTAAGCCCCGCATTGGGCTCTCTGCTTGGCAGGGGGGACCTGCTTCCCCCTCTCCCTTTCTGCCTCCCTCTCTGCCTACTTGTGATCACTGTCTGTCAAATAAATAAATAAAATCTTAAAAAAAAAAAAAGAAATTTTTACAAATTAAAAAAAAAAAAAAAAACTGTCTACTTATAGAGGACTAATGGAGAGATGGAAAGTCTCTCCAGTGTGGAGACCTGGCAAGAATTTTGTCACTACTGCCCTCTTGACTTAGGAGACAGGCATGTTGAAAAGGAGTCTTTATATAAATCTACTAACCTGAAGATGAGAGCATAGAAAAGTGTTCTCTGTTTTGAAGGAAAAAAAAAAAAAAAAGCTTTTTATAATCCTGCATTAACATGCTACTCAGAAACTTGCCTACTGCTTTTATTAGAAAAATCACAACCATATCTGAGGTAACAGATTATAAAAAGAAAATGGCTTTTTAGATACTTTTAAAATACTAGATTTCTATAGCTATATCATCAGTTAGAAAAAACAACTTCTGAAATAAAAATATTCTTTTTAAAAAAATGTTTTCCCCATTATCAGATAGTTTGGAAGCAGGCATTCAATTTGACAACATCACATTGGGACCTGTGCTCACAGAAAATAGATGCCTAATTTGCCTATCCTACGATAGGAAATCAAACTCAACACCATACTTTCATGGGGCACCTGAGTGGCCGTCAGTTAAGTGTCCAATCTTGATTTCTACTCAGGTCACGATCTTGGGGTCCTGGGATCGAGCCCTCAGTACGGTTCTGTGCTCAGTGGGGAGTCTGCTTGCTTCCCTCTCCCTCTGCCCCTCCCCCCACTTCCACTCTCTCCCTCTCTCTCAAATACAGATCTTAAAAAAAAAACAACAAAAAACCAGCAAAATTGTGCACTATACTTTAAGTAATTGGAAGATAGACTTTCCTGAGACTCAAACTTCAACAAAGA
This sequence comes from Mustela nigripes, assembly GCF_022355385.1. Classification (NCBI taxonomy): domain Eukaryota; kingdom Metazoa; phylum Chordata; class Mammalia; order Carnivora; family Mustelidae; genus Mustela; species Mustela nigripes. The sequence continues at coordinate 66,845,367 of NC_081557.1, read as the reverse complement.
GGATTTTCAGAGTTTGACTATAGAACATGTCAATGGCTGTACACACAGCTCTTTGCTTCTGATGTAGCTAATGTCACACGTTTGTGGAATTGAGTGGTTTTTCTGGCTAGACCCGGGTGCTCTGCCCTCCCTTTATAAATTGTTCTCTCTCAGGGACTACTGGCAGTGGGATGATAATCTCATGTCTTTAACAAGGCTGTCAGATTGTACTTTACAATTTCTTACTTCCTGCTGCTGATTTGCCTTATGATGGGATTTTATTAATTCCTTCTCTGGCATTAGTCAATAAGGCTTAGGGTGTTATTTCCCACTCCAGTCTTGTGTTTCTGCTTGTATCCTTGTGAATGCTTTGGAACTACTCCTTAACTCTTCCCATCGCTGGGAGAAAAGTTCTAGCTGGCAAATGACCAGAATCAGAACATAAATCATAAGGCAGTCAATCCTCAATAACCCAATGTGTATTAACCACTGCATAATTTTAATCACATCTTGAATTCCCCTTGCTCTTCTGGCTTTAGGCTCCTTTTTAATGATGTGCAATTTAGGAACACAAAGAAACCTTGTTAGATAAATCGGTGGCAAAACTCAAAGGCAAAATGTAAATAATGTCTGCAATAGCTGCTGTTATTACTGCTACTTCCAGTGGGGGGATTAATCCAAAATTTAATACATGTGTAGTAGTATGACTGCATTTTAACAACACTCAGGGCCAAATCATCTTTATCATGAGACTTACTTTATTACAATGGATCAGGTAAGCTGGATAGCACCAAACTAGATTCTGCTAGATTGATTGTCACTGTGGATTGTAAAAATAGCCCCCAAAACCACTGTAGCTCCTATGTCAAGAGGTGAATCCTATATCCCTACCTTTTGTAGTTAGGCTAGCTCAGTGTTCTAGAATGAGTGTTTGTGTCCTCCCAAATTCATATGTTGAAATCTAACCCCCGTGATGGTATTAGGAGGTGGGGCCCTTGGAAGGTCTTTAGGGTGGAGAGCTCATGAGTGGGATTAGTGACCTTATAAGAAGAGCCCAGAGAGCTAGTTGACTCCATTTCCTTTATGTGAGGGTAAAATGAGAAGCTGGCAGTCTGTAACCTGGGAGAGGGCTCCCACCAGACCCTAACCATGCTGGTACCCTGATCTTGGGCTTTACAGTCAGCCTATGACACTTAGTTACAGCAATTCAAACGAAAACATTTGGAGGCTTGATTTGACCAATAAAATGCAGTGGCAGTGACCCTGTGTGAGCTCTGATCCTGAGCCTCAAGACACTTGGTGTGCTCTGCTCTTGCTATACTTAAATCAAGAGATCCCTGTGTGACCAAGCTCAAGGATGAAAGGCCACATGGAGGAGAACTGAGCACTGAGCAGTGAGCACCTGGGATACCAGCCTGCCAACTGCCACACCTGGGAGCAAATCTACCTTAGATCAACCAGTCTTCTCACCAGCTGGCCACAATCCTTGGAAAAAGCCCAGCGGAGATCAAATGAGCCAGCCCCGACAAGTAGAACAATCCAGCGATGCAAAACATCAGGAGCACAATAAGTTGGTCATTGGCTTAAGCTGTGAAATTTTGTTACAGGGAAATAGGTTAACTGATGCAATTATGTTTTATATTTTATACTTTTGTTTCTCCGGGAGCGGCTCCTATCCCAATGGGCCTCAATGAACACCTGCCAACGGCATAAGCATCAAGAATGGATCAAGTAAACTGGATCTGTATGTCATAAGATACAGCCATAGCCAAAGACAAGATAAAACTTTAGCAAAACTCCTTGGGCAGCTGATATTCACACCTTGAATGTTGCAATTACTAGTTGTTTCACCTGAAAGTTTATTGGGCTCACTAATGACCTATATGTAAATTGTATGTATGTAAATGTACATATGTAAAATAAGTATATGTAAATGAGAGCATTATTTCAGGGGCGCCAGGGTGGCTTAGTTGGTTAAGCAGTTGACTCTTGATTTTGAGTTCAGGTTATGATCTTGGGAGGTCCTGGAATCGAGCCCCACACTGAGGTCTCCGCTGAGCAGGGAACCCACTTCAGGATTCTCTCTCTTCCTCTATCCTTCCCCCGTCAAATAAATAAATAAATCTTAAAAAAATTATTTCATTCCTTTACCAGGACTTAGCTTTAAAAAAAAAAAAAAACAGATTTACAGAGATACAATTTATATGCCATTGAGTTCATATATATTTTTACACCTGTTTTAGTGTATTTTTTACAGAGTTGTGCAATCACCAAAATCTAATTTTGATGCAGCAATGTGGATGGAATTAGAGGGTATTATGCTGAGCAAAACAAGTCAATCAGAGAAAGACAATGATAATATGATCTCCCTGATATGAGGAACTTGAGAGGCAGGCTGGTAGATTGTCGGGGGTAGGGAAGGAAAAAAATGAAACAAAATGGGCTCGGGAGGGAGACAAATCATAAGAGATTCTTAATCTCACAAAACAAACTGAGGGTTGCTGGGGGGTAAGGGGATATGGAGAGAGTGGTTGGGTTATGGACATTGTGAAGGGTATGTGCTATGGTGAGTGTTGTGAAATGTGCAATCCTGATGATTCACAGACCTGTACTCCTGGGGCAAATAATACATTATATGTTAATAAAAATAATTTTTAAAAAAATCTAATTTTGAGTATTTTCATTTCTCAAAAAGAGACTTAGCTTTTTACTTCATATTTTTCTGTCATTAAAAGCTGGTAAGATACATCCCACTTCCTTCGTGCTAATATATTTCCTGCATTAGCCCAATTAACCAATATTGCAACACACACAGGTCTTATTACTAAGCAATGCCATAGCATTTAGAATCCTGGACTCTCACACAGAAATCCTAAGAGGATAACAAAAGCCAAGTTTAAATACTTGCCTTAAAGAACTTATTTAGCAGATTTTGAATTTGAAGCCCTGGTAGAGTTTAAATCATTTAATTCAGTGCAAAAAAATTAAGCAAATGTAGATAGCTATCAAGACCCTTGAAATTGCTGCAAAGGCAGGGAGGAGTTAGCCTCCAGAAGATGGGGTGTGGGACCTAGAAATGGGGATGAAGAAAAAGGGGCACAGGAACAGAGTGGGGGATGTGCTGCAGATTGTCAAGGTGTCAGGGACCCTTCTTCTGCTTCCCCCACCCCAGGCTGCAGCCCTGCCGAACCTCAAGTCCTTCTTCACCAAATGCTTCACTGTCCAGCATCTCAAGACTTGCTTTCAATGAAAACGTATCTCCAACTGTATGGTAAGAAATAACAGGCAAATAGATTGATTTCATGGGCACTATCTCTATAGTTCACTGTACATGTACCCATCTGTTTCCTTAAGAAAAGGCTAACTGGATTATATTGTTCACACATTTTAAATTATAGGTTAAAACTACATTAGGGGCTCCTAGGGGGCTCCTTCAGTTAATAAGTTGCCTTTGGCTCAGGTCATGATGCCAGAGTCCCAGGATCAAGCCCCACATTGTAGTGTTCCCAGCTCAGCAGGAAGCCTGTTTCTCTCTCTCCCTCTGCCCCTACCCCTACCCCCATTCCAGTGTGCCTGCGTGCTCTCTCACTCTCTCAAATACATGAAATCTTTAAAAACAACAACAACTATATTAACCGTGAGTTCTTGGTTCGTTTTTAGTGTATCAAGCTGTAGGTAAAAGAAGACAACCAATCCCAAAGTTTCAAAGATATTAAAGTGCCCCAAAGGTCCGTAAATAATGAGTCCATAATAGCTTTCAGGGCCTTAGAGTCGGGCACTGGGTTCAGTAGTGAGAGGCTGCAGATGAAAAATCAACCTCTATTCTACTTAAAAGATAGCCTCTGAAAGATCTCTGGAACATGGATGTATTTGAAATTCTAGATCCCTACATTCTCTACATTCTGGCCATCAATGGCATTAATTCAGCCTCATTGGGATGGACAAAACCTCAAGGCAGAATAATGCAGCAAACATTTATTGACCACTTAAAGCTTGCTATGGGAAACAGAAGGGTGAATCACACTGACCTGATAGCATTGTACTCAGTTTCCCCCTAAGCACCAGCCCTCCCTGAAACAGAAGAAGGGTACTGGAAAGGAAAGTCTTCCTTGGACTTCCTTCCAGTAACATCTCCAGAGTATGTGTCTATTGATTATATATATGATATAGATTATACACATGTTATACACATTATAGATATGGTAGTAGAAAGGTACAAAGACAAGAGCTGGGGTATGAGAGTGGATACTACTATGAGGAAATCTAGGTTAAGGGAAGCTACTATTGCCAGCACAGCAGTGAGTTTTATAACAGATGGCTAAACTCCTCATATAATAGAGGAGATGCCCCTTAGCCCCAAAGGTAAACTCTGAGATCTTGCTGTAGGGGTCTTTTCTAGAAAATAGGAAATAGCCGGGAGGGCAGTGTACTGAGTAGGACTTCTACAAAATATTCAGTGACAGGTAGACATGGCTGTGTAACATAACAGCTTCAATAAAAACCAAGAATGTAATGCTGTAAAAAGACTTCCATGGGAAGCCAGAGTAACCCGATCTAGGTTTATGATGTTCTGGAAATTTAACTCGATATAAGGACATAGCACAAAGCATAGAGAAGAACCAAAGACTAAGATCTCTGAACCATTCTTTTGGGGGTATCAATTCATCGGAGATGCAGAGCACTATTTTCAAACTTAAGATTGTTAAAATTACCTGCAGTACAGCTATTCTCCAATAGGACTCTAAGCATCAGAATTGGATGCAGAGAAACTAATGTTCACTTAAAGAAATCCATTCAGACACAAGTATTTATTGAGCATCTATTACATGTCAATTACCCATCTAGAGGGAGGAAGATTCAGTGGAGAACAATGCAGACTTGATTCCAGCCACTACTCAGTTTATAATCTGTAAAGGTAGATACAGGAATAATAAATTACAAAGAAAAAATAATTTCAGGTGTGATATGCTTTGAGGACATCTACACTAAGGCGAAATAAAGAATTTTATTACATTTTTCAGTTTGACTGCAGCCAGCTTTCAGGCCCCACAACACTTTCTTCCCCTTCTGCTCCACAATCAGGCAAGCTGAAAAGAAAGCTCAGCTACTCCTGCCTTTGGTGCTGGCAGGAAGTTCAGATCATGTTTGCCCAGCCCCAGGGCAGAAGTGCTCACCCTAGCTCCAACCACCATATAATTCCCAAACCTGTCTCCTTTCCCTAACTTGCTCAAGCCATTTGTGAACCAACTTGGAAGTTTATCTTGCTCTCCCCTGAAAGTGCATTACTGGGGTAATAAACCCTTCTATACCCAATGTGTATGTGTGTGCATGTGCGTGTGTGTGTGCATGCGTGTGTGCGTGTCTGTGTAGCATTATGAGTCCACATTCAAACCACTTTGTATGGGAGGTCTATCTGGCCTCTGAGGAGTGATCCCATCACTAAAACAAGCAAAGCCTCAGAATATACAAACATGGTAAGAACAGAAGCAAGGTCTCTTGGGACTAGGCTCAGCAACTGCACACCACTTCTGCAGGAGGAATTTGGTCTCAGCAGTCACCAATCCAAGTCTCCACCTCCTGACAAAAAGGAACTGTGAACATCTGTGGTCATTTTTACAACCCACCATAACCATCTAGCTGAATCCCTTTTTGGTACCACCTAGTTTACCTCTTTCCTAATAATGTGAGTAAAAATCTTTTGATGAATATCGTGACAGATAATTTTGTCCTGATGGAGGGATCCCCTACTCTGCAAGTGTTGAGAGCTGGGGGCCCCAGTGGGCCATGTCTTATTCACCTACTGTTCCTATCACATGAAGCACAGAACCTGTCAATCCTAGGTACTGAAGGAATTGTTGTAGACATGAACTAAAACCAATTTTAAGTTAAAGAACAATGTAATAGCTAAAGCACAGAAGTGAAAGGAAAAAAGTCTGTCATAAAACATTTTGAAAAAAATCTTCCATATATGTTCATACATCACCTCATATATCATTCACAATTTTTAGGCATTTTGAATACAGCAGCATCAAACTTACTTCTCTTGTTAGGTGGCTGACAGAACCATTCCAGATAATTCTGACATTCTAATAACATAATTAGCCCCCTGATCTGTAGGAGGGTGAGTCATCATGCACCTCCTGACAGACCTGTGAGATGGGATAAGACGGCTCACCTTTAGAAGTACAATGTGCACATCCACAATTACATGGAAGAGCTTTGCTAGGTTTCTTCGTTGGAAGGCAAATAGGGATATTTGACTGTGGATACTGCTGCTTTTCCTAGTTCTCAAAATGTACTTCTGCTTTTGCATCCACAGAGCAAAAATACTTATTGACGATCCTAAGACTGTGCGAGGTAGGAGGGCATTGAAATGTGCAGGAATTTTAGCCTTAAACAAGATGGAAACTAATAGTAGTTGATACATTGCTCTATGAAAGTCATGTTGCTATTCTCTCTACATAAGCCTTCTACATGCTCCTTACAACAAGCCAACGAGGTGGCTGTTATTAGTCCCACTTCATAGTCGAGGATACAGAAACTATTGTAGAATCTGAATTTGCTCCAGATCATTCAGCAAATAGATGGCAGAATCTTGATTCAGACCCTAGACAACTTGAGCTTACACCTAGGCTCTTTCCAGCCTATAGCAATGGACTTCTTCCAGCTAAGGAAATGCACAACTGGTTTCTCTTCTCCATTATGTTAGACCGTTACTACAGTGACAAAAGGGAAACTTCCCTCCCTTCCCTCAATGAATCTCTCTCTAGATTTCATCTCCAAGCCACTGGGATTCTGTTGGGATGTTGGGCTCATCAGACAAAGTGGCTGTGGTAAGTGAACTGTCTACATCTCTGGGATGAACCCCAAACACACATGCAGTGAGGGAGAAAATTAAAACACTTGGACCCTAAATAAAAATCATGTGTGCTCGAAACACTGCAGTTGTCAGAGTGGTCACAGTGTGCAGAATCAAGAACTTTATGGAAATGAGTAAAGCTGAAATACATGTAAATTTACAATAAAAAAGAAGGACCTTCTCTCTATTCTTTTTCAGAAAATGCTAATGAAAGTCTTCTCTTTGCACAAGGCAAAAGTAGATCGAGCTTGAGATCATATCTGATGGTGAATGAGGAGGGGCTAACCAAGCAGATAGCAGCTGGACTGATGGTGCTTCACTTCATCTAAAGGGAAGAAAAATGGATGAAGCCATCTACTCTTACAATATATCTCTACGGTTCTGCTACTGAATACCAGCTTTTGACAACTGTGGAAAATAACCACCCCGGTTCCTTCCCTAAGTCGCCCATTTAGTCCCAGAGCTTTGCCCATGTTCCTATGTCTCTTTCATCTTCCTGATACCCCCATCTGTGATAGGGTAGTCACTCCCTTACACCGGAATCCACCTCCCAACTGGCTGGTCTGATCCTAGTCCTTTTCTTATTCCAAAGATCCCTTTTACCAGAGCACTTGTCTTTTTTTTTTTTATTTTTTAAAGATTTTATTTATTTATTCATGAGAGACAGAGAGAAAGAGGAAGGCAGAGGGAGAAGCAGGCTCCCCACTGAGCAGGGAGCCTGATGTGGGACTCGATCCTAGGACTAGGATCATAACCCCGATCTGAAGGCAGATGCTAACCATCTGAGCCACCCGGATGCCCAAACCAATTGTCTTTGTATACAACTTTTATCATGTCTTCACACTGCTCAGAAACCTTTCATTGCTCTGTACTTCCTCATGTTTCTGGTCAACACTACTACACCTCCGTCTCCCCTTCTACTCTTCTCCAAATCCTACTTCCCTTGACAGGTAGGCTGATCTTGTCACAGTCGGCCAAGGTGCCATAGCCATCCCTCTCTGTATCTGCACGTGGATCGTGCAGGTTCTCTTGTTTTACACTGCTTCCCCTCTGATCCAAAGCCCAGGCCAAGTCCCTTGTTTTCCATGAAGTCCTCCCAGATAAACATAGCCCTTAACTCTTATACAATATATATATGTTATTTCTCACAATTAGGCATGTAATTTTATTATGTATTGCCCTACAATTAATTATTGTTTCATGTGCTAGTCTGGTGTCTCCCAACTGCTTCAGGGTAACCTTGAACATTACCATGTTGTATGTGTTGTTAAGTACTCATGTGTGTCTAAACATGTGCACATACCTATCTCTAGTTACTTATTTATTGTATTAACCATGGCTGTTATGCAAAGCTTACACCACATATTTGCATATTCTCACAAATGATAATTTATGTAGATTTACTATCAATGTGGATATTCTTAGAGCATTTTATTGCATTTATTGATGTAGTCGATTTCTAAAAAGTAGGCATTGAGCCTCAAATGAGATAATAGAAAAAATTAAGAATTTTGTCACGAAACCCCAATAGTTCTTTCCTTTTAAAGAGTCAATAAAAATAACCAAGACCAGGGTTTCTAGAACAGTTGGGAACGTCCCTTTATGGATGATCCATTCATCCATTCATTCCACTAAAGAGATCCAGAATGCCTATTAGATACTAAGTACTGTGCTAGATATCAAGGATATTATTTGTATCAAAACTACCTGTGGATAGTTTTCATTAAGCCTAAAGGAAAGGCAATTTCATAGAAAAAATAATAATAATTGAAAACTGTCAGATACTCCAAAGTCTAAAAATAGCTGAATGAGGCTGAGGGACAAACTTGGTTGTCCTAATAAAAAATAAACTCATAAAATAAAAATAAACTCATCAGGTCCATCTGATTTCTATTTCAACCTGTACTGTGGGCACAGCTTGGTTGAAGTTGGTCAGAGCTACTTAATTGTCAGAGATATTTTTGTATTTTCTCTATTTCTCTCTCTTTCTTTCTTTTTTTTTTTTTTTTTTTTGGTCTGTTGGAGGGGGAAACTATGATGTGGATGGCTTGGAAGGTAGAGAATGGAAAAACCAGTACACTGAGCCCCTGAATTTCAGTGTGGGAAGTAAAATTTCTCTGCTTTTTAATGAATTCTTGGACAACCCAATGGCTTTGCTCCAAAACTGTCCTGCTGGAATGGAGGATTATCTCACATGGGTCATTACACTTCCAAGCTTTAAGCCTCAGAATGAGCATTAAATTAAAATTCCCTGCACCTAGTAGGCAGAACATTGTGACACTTAAAAGATGTGAAAGCGCTAAATGAATTCTGAGCAATAATATTATTACCACCGCATATTTATTGAGTTCAAGAGGGTGCTAAGTACTGTAGGGACAGATAATATAAGCAGCCGATACCAAAAAGCAACAGCAATACTCTTATAAGAACTCTCCCATTCATCTGCTTTAGGAACAGACAGTGTAACTAGACTTGTTAGAAATAGTCTCCTCTTTTCAAAAGTATCCTCAAGGTTCTCTCTGCTTTTGTTTGATTTGAAAGTGGCCGATTTTCTACAGTTACCATTTATGAATGTGGCCAAGTCTCCCAATTTCAAAATTACCATAAGAATGCTGCAGGCATTACAACTGAAGAAATTCATCCCCTTGCAACGGGAGATTACAAATGGAGTTTCCTGAGGAATCTTAAATAAATCGGTTGTAAAAAATGATATACATACCATTGTGTTTTTTATTCAACGGGGGAATATGCATTTTCAAAATTAATAACATTGCTCTTTTTAACTAGCCCTCAATTTTCTGGAAAAAAAATGCATACATTTGCATGCCAAGAGAATTTAAATAGTTTAGCCTAAAATCGGAGAGCACGATTATTCAACGCAGAAGCATGAAGCAAATTTCCCGTTTTTAACGAATCTGGACCCAAATGGAGGAAGAGTTAAAGTACGATGTACCCAGTATGCAAGTGCGAGATCCAGTATATGTGGAGATAAGCACAAAGAATGACTCCGCATATACAAAAACTAATTGAATTTCAGAATCCTGACTTTCTTGATTTGAATGCCAGCCCATCAGGCTTGTAAGAAAAAAATTAAGCACTTTAGAGAAAATGGGTTATAAACTGTCATTGTTGAGGTTAGTGTTCTGACAACTTTGAAAGTAACTATAACGTAATTTCCCAAGTTGGTAGCTAAAATAATGGAACATCTGGGTGCCATTGAAATGTATGACAATCAAGGAGAGAACAGAAAAGGAGTGTGAACAATGCTCTTCCTTTGCTTATCATTCTTTGTGGTTTTGAACTCTTGCTTCAAACCTCGGTTGTGGCAGTCAAGGGCAACTCCCTTCTCAAAGCCCCACCCCTTTGAGTCCTGATCCTAGAGTCCCTCTCCAGGCCGCCCTCTCCCCTCCGGCAGCTGCCCTTTCCCCCTGACTTGCAGTCTTTATCTGCTATTGGAGGTTAAGCCCCAACACCTGCGTGAGGCAGGCAGCCAGAAATGTCATATGCAGCCTGGTCAGATAGCTGCTGATGGGCTCCTTGTACGCTCTGTGTGGCCTTTGGAAATGGAGGCATCTCCAGATAATATAATTTATTAAGCAAGCAGAGCCTACCACGTGCTGTCCTTCTGGGGACAAGTGGGCCTATCGTGGGCAGCATAATGAAGTTGAACTGTGTAGAGACAAATGAGCGAGGTACATTTATCTTCCCATCTGGCAGCCTCATGTACAGAACTTCCCTGGACAGTTTCTAGACCAGCCTTGTCATTTGTCAGATGTCCATACATACTACGTACTTACTACGTTGCTGGAAATAGGCAGACGTGGGCCTTCTGCTATAACTCAATTTCCTCCTGGATAAGAACTCGTGGTAACTGAGTTGGGATTCCTCTTCTTCCTCTGTCTAACCACAACAAAGAGGACGGGCGAGAATATTTTTTCAGTCTTACCCAGCCAGGACTTACCTGTGGGTCTAGTCAGTAACACCTCAGTGTCAGGAGGGAAACAAAAATGGTCCTTAAGGACTTTGTACTCTCTGGTCTCACAACAGATGCCCATTCATTGATTATACATTTATTTACGTTTTTACCCTCAACATGGGGTATTTCAGTGAAGCAGACTGTTTTTCCTGCCCTCTCCTACCAACCACCACATTTCAAGGTTGTCTGAAAATGGAGTCTGTCTGAGGACAGAGCTGACTGGTTCTTGGCATACATGCTAGAGTCTTTCCAGAGTCCCTTTTACCGAACGGCTCCAAGTTGGAACTTCTGTACTATGGGTAAAGGCTGCCCTTTTTTCACTAGGTCTGTGTGCACATCTGATGGTAGTCTGCTTTTCAACATGGGAAGGCATATGTGCCCTCTCAAAGACATGTCAGACCTGAGCTAGTTTGTTTTGGATCCTTTCCCTCTTTTTACTCCTCACTTTGTCACCAGCGGGGAATGTAGACAGCTATGCCAAATGTCAATGTTGCCTGTGTGCCCACATTTGGCAAATGTCTGCCCAGATCTTTAATTTGGGACCTAAATAGTCCATCATTCCATAGACAATTTCTGAGGTACTATTTAATGCTGATGTTTCATGATTCTGTGGGATTTACTTGTACTTTTGTGAAAAGACTCTTATGATGTATCATATTCCTCTCAATGAGAAAGTGTTGGAATGTTGACTATTAATCTGCAGTGCAAGAGAGGAAAGTAGTTCCTATGTGTGGGTAAAGTGTTCATATGTCTGCGATTCCATATCAAGCTTTCATGATCGGGCTTCTGATGTCATATTCCTAATGACATGAGTTAATATACAGTAGACTTTTTTCAAGTGTTTCAGAGATACCTAATGTGAAGATTTTCTTACATTGTGTAATTTTTCCTTCAGTAAGTGAATGGTCTCAGGTAGAAGATATAACTCCAGCTGAAGGAAGGATTTCTGTTTGTATCTGTGTGTAGTCGGATCAGTGCATGAAATAATCTGCTAGATGACCTTAGATCATGTACAGCAGTTTTTGTTGTTTGTTTGTTTGTTTTTTTCCAGTTGATCTACAGGCAGAGGTAGAGGTAAGTGAATTTTCAGTGCATGAAAGTGGGCACCAAACCAACTTACAGAAGTATCAATGGGGGATCTAGGGGGCTGGACTGTAGCCATGCAGTCTTCCAGAAACAGTGATGGACGGTCCATTACTTGAGGTCATTAAAAGCCAACCACAGACTGCTGTTGAATGCAATCTCACGCGAGCAAAAAGAAAATTAACACTAACACATGGAATATAGAAAAATGCCCATAAATTGAAAAATGCAAAAAGGAGGTTACAAAACAATATGTAGAGTGTTAGTTATTTCAATCTTTCTGACAGATTTATATAGGATTATATGATCTTAAATATACATACATGCAAAAAAATGTCCTGAAAGCTCATATTCCAAAATGTAAAAAGGGACCATCATGGCATGGGTAAATTATGAGTATGAAATTCTTCTGTTTTGCATATCTTTATGCCTATCTCTCTCCCACTTTCCCTCTTCTTCCCTCCCGGGTCTCTCTTTGTTTTACAGTATATCCTTATTATACATTATATGCTTCTAGTGCATCACAGTTACATGTTTCTAATTACTCTATAATTAGAAACAACTATATTTAACAATTCTACTATAGGCTCTATTTAATTTCTAAAAGAACTGTTTTCAAATAGACCCAAATTTCCTTCCTTTCACTGAGGTACATATACGCGTGTTTTAAACCATTAGACACTGAGTTCATTCTTCCCTACATACTGATGTCCTTGTGATATGACAGGAACTTTTAAATGAGTTGCTCCCAGAAGCATCATTTTTGAAGATGGGTAAATGGTTTTGTGCATGTATCAAGGCACACATCATGGGTCTGTCACGGCCTTGCACAGAGAGATTTGTAATTCGTCATTCCAACGTGGGGCAAGCATGTCCTGGGTACTGCTGATAGAGACAGAACAACATCTCCTGTTGTAAAAACGCTAAATAAAAACCCCGTCATATCCTCTAGCTGAAACCAACTGAGCGTGTCTCTAACTCGTGCATTTCACAAGAGTATCTGCTATAGCTAGCCCTGCCTTCTGCTGCAAAGGCTATAATGTGGCTTTAAATTTCACTGCAGAATTTCTGACTTCGCTTTCACCTCATAAGACGAGATCTGAAGCCTTCGGATGGTAACCCTGGAAAGGTGAGGCGTCGCCAAATGTACTCTCAAGGGGCAAAGAGGCTGTCCCCACTCTGAGAAGAGAAAAATCCCATCATTTATTTGGTAAGCCAAGGGAGAGAAACAGTTGCTTTCACAGCACTCAAATTAAAAATAAGGCAAGAACAAATGAGGCCCCTCTTTATATGAAGAAAGTAAGAACACCGGGCTTGACTGGTCGGCAGCCCCTTGCTCGGCTGGTGCTCTCTACTTTAGAACGTCTTCATAAAGCTTCTTCAGATGGCTGTTAATGAGCACTTGGACATTTAAAAAAAATATCGAACTTTTAAAATTTTATTTAAAAGTACTGTCCTAGATGTAGGGGTTATCTCAATTACATAACAGCAAAGTATACATTAGCATGGAGTTTAGCCCCATGTCCAATTTCAAGATTGATCAGCATCTTTAAGAGTGTACAGCGGCATGCCAGGAATTACAATAGGGCACCTTATGAAAAATCTATGATCTTCCTTCTGAATTATATATTTACGACTTACTGAGGATGATAGATTTCACCATAGGTAAATGTGATTTAGGAACTGCTTTTAGGCTCCGAGCACTCTGGGGTTGGCCAGTGGGGCCTGTATAGGGACTGGAATGCAGTGGGGTGAAGCCCCCCTCCCCTTCCTGCGTGTTGCCTGGCATGGCGGGAGGCCTGCCAACCTCTTGCCTCCTTGTGGACTTTCTGTGAATTTCTGGGCAGTACAGATCTTGGTAACCCGGCAAGCATGCATTATCTGGTTGGTGGGTGGCCTTCATCTGAAAGTTCATCCCATTCACAGTGGTTATGATGTCCCAGGTATTGTTCTAGATTCTAGTACAAAGAGCAATACTCCTCAGCTGCGGCATTCCAGCTTACAACGGACCTTCACCAAAGGGAGGGCCAGGCAGCGAAAAAACAGATGCAGACTCTCTGGGGAGCTCATCCTGAGCCTGCTACCAGTGTTGAGGATGGTCTGAAGGAGGGGCAGAGCTTGAACCATCTGAGGGCAATGAATTTTGCATTACACTATCTTTCCTGTGTGTTTTCTTCTTCTTATTATTATTAAATATTTTATTTATTTATTTGACAGAGAGAGACACAACGAGAGAGGGAACACAAACAGGGGCGGGAGGTGAAAGAGGGAGAAGCAGGCTTCTCACTGAGCAGGGATCCCAGGACCCTGGGATCATGACCTGAGACGAAGGCAGCCGCTTAACAACTGAGCTACCTGGGTGCCCCAATTGAAAGATTTTATTTATTTGAGGAAAAGCAAGAGACATAGAGTAAGAGCACACACAAACAGGGGGAACAGCAGAGGGATAGGGAGAAGCAGACTCTCTGCCCAGCAGGGAGCCTGATTCGGGATTCCATTCCAGGACCCTAGGATCATGACCAGAGTGGAAGACAGACGCCTAACCTGACTGAACCACCCAGGTGCCCGACTGTGTGTTTTCTTGACGTCTCATGAGCAGTCTACAATTTCCTAAAATTGAGGTGTAGACATCTGAATAAAACAGAAAAAAAATCCCAATATTTGTTTAAATATTAAATATACTTACTCTGTTAGCAGCTAACCCCCATTTAAAGTCTTAAAATGGTTATAATTCTGGGGAAACCTTGGGAGTTAGTGACAACACTGGGAGGACCTAGAGATAGCTAACTGGAGAAATTAGCTATCTGTCCCAAGCTAGTCTCAGGGATAATCACTTTACTGAGTCCTTCGTGGGAACGCTATAGTTGTCCCATATGATCTTGGATGCCTTAGTTTCCTCTCCGATTCTGACTCAGAAAGCCAACGAGACTGCAGAGGAGGCTCAATGACGTTCTTCACAGCTGGGCCAGGCCCATGGCTGACTCCTCATTCAGGCTTTCTTAGGAGAATGAGCCGTTCCAACTTACTTGGTCACAATCCTTTTAAATGGATATTGGCAAACGGAAGTTGAGAAATCTCTGAAGCTTTGGGCTCTTTAGAAAAGGAAGGAAGAAATTAATATTCTCTTGAGGGCGTATCACGTACCAGGAGCCACCATTTATAGCTGTCATCTCATAAAGAACCATACGTGTATTCAACGACTATGAGAAAAATTCAAAATACATTGCATAATACAATGCACTGTGTGTTCTGAATTTTTCCACTAGAAGACCACTAGTGGAAACAGACACGCAGCACGTTTAGATAAACTGGACAGAGAAAGCTGGTACAGCTGGCAAGTGGCGAGGTCTGTCTCCAAAGCCCCTCCAAAGTTTTTTTTTTTTTTTTTTAAAGATTTTTTATTTATTTGACAGAGAGAAATCACAAGTAGATGGAGAGGCAGGCAGAGAGAGAGAGAGAGAAGGAAGCAGGCTCCCTGCTGAGCAGAGAGCCCGATGCGGGACTCGATCCAAGGACCCTGAGATCATGACCTGAGCCGAAGGCAGCGGCTTAACCCACTGAGCCACCCAGGCGCCC
The DNA here is from genome assembly GCF_022355385.1 of Mustela nigripes. Classification (NCBI taxonomy): domain Eukaryota; kingdom Metazoa; phylum Chordata; class Mammalia; order Carnivora; family Mustelidae; genus Mustela; species Mustela nigripes. The sequence goes on along the minus strand of NC_081557.1, from coordinate 66,829,894 downwards.
CGCCTCTCCAAAGTTTTAACTGTCTCTGTCTACATCTGCAGTACACAGGACATTGTCTCATGAGACACGTTTTATTTCTAAGTGAGATTGAAGAACTGTAAATATACATACAGTGCTACATCCCCAAAGACGAAATAACCAAATTTACAACAGGTTTTCTCAATTTCAAAGGAATTGATGGTATTTGCCCTCACATAACAACCCGTTTTCCTTGGCTGTGACATCCAGGACTGCCCCCACTGACCCTCCTCACAGTAACCGGCATCCTGCTGCCAAGACCTCTCAGCCTTTCCCTTACTACGGTCTTGCCCGCAAAGAGATGAGTTTGTAGTCCCCAACCCATTCCCCCCCACCCCCAAGCAAGTCACTCGGAAGGTCTTGCAACAACAACAACAGCTCACTTGAGCAAAGCTGTCTGCAGCCAGCAGGAAGCAAGCCAGAGTCGGTTTTCCTTTTTATTAATAGAGGCACTTGAGTTGGGATCTCGTGTTCTGAACCTGCTGTCATTATATTTTTATTTCCCCCAAGACAGACTTAACGTGCTCAACTGGGTCATACGCATCCGGTGTTAGGCACAAGCTTGGATGATTTCTGAAGGGTCCAAGTGAAATCAGACTGGACAGATCATTCTGTGGCTCAGAGAGTGGGCTGCACAAAATAAACTAGGAAAGCCACACCAGGGAGCACAAGAGAAAAGGAGCTGCGGAAGCCCAGGGCAGAGGGTCAATTTATCATCACTGTGCTAGGGGAAGAAGTCAGCCTGGACTTCTGGGACGTGAGATTCACGGTGGGGAGTCCTCAGGATTGTGCAGAGAGCCATGCAAGGAATCTGGCCCTCTTCTCTGAGAAGGGATCAGCCCCGGATGTGATCCCAGACCCGCTGGGAGAGAGGTTCTCTCCCATCCCTCCTGTCTCCCCCAGGACGCCATTAGCGCTTGCCCAGGAAGGAAGCCACCACAGAGCATGGCTTTCAAAAGGATTCACAACTGAAAACCAAAGCAGAAAGCCTCAGCTCCTCGCAGCTTGTGTGCCCAGCTCAACAGGCTGTGACCCGCCTGGAGAGCTTTCTGCCCGCCAGCACCACTAGCCTGCAGCCTGAAGAAGCCGGCTCATTTCCATTTCCAGGCGGGGCCACTGGATGGAGGGACCTTTCCAGGTCCAAGGGAACAGGTTTCATTTACTGTTGCTCAACTAATTAGTGTTCGGATTTAAGGAGAAGGAAAACAAACGCCATCTTTCACCAACCGATAAATTAGAGGTGGCTATTTATAGAATCAAGGACTCATTCCAGACAACTCTCCCAGCGTCTAGAAGTGACTGCAGATTATGCACGGGGAGGCTAACCAGGGACACAGACAAGCAAAGCTAAGACGTACAAAACTGCCAGGGGCAGACAGAGCAGGCAGGACGCCCTCGAGACTCTATGTCATCCAAGGGGCCAAAAGAACTCTTCCCTTCCTCGGTTTGGATGGAGACAGGGTGGGAAGGGGGTCCTCAGCTAAGATCCTAACCAAGTACTCACATGCCGTCATTTCCAACCTCAACAGGGGCTCTTCAGACACGGCCCTGGGCTCATTTCTTGTATTTTGAGGGGCTCCAAAGGGCACAGTGTGAAAAAAATGTGGGACAAAGAGATGATGAAAAACAAACTGCATTTTACAATATATGTAAATTTCTCTACCGTGAGAGGATTACAAATTATGAGGCAGTAAGAAACAAAATCTTCCCCTCCTATCAAATGTTGAAAAATAGGAGTTCATTGGCTCAATACAGTATTTAAAAAAATGTAGGTGTCAACGATAGTGTAGGGAGATGTGACATATAAATTGGATTTGGGAATTTTTTTGTTTTATTTTGTTTTGGAAAAAACAAGGCTTCCTAATGAAACTGGGCCCACCTACTTCCACATTTGCCACTGGCTGAGCCTCTTCGGAAGGGGCAGGTGAGACCTGCCATCTTTCCCCTCTGCACCCGCATCCACACCCATGATGTTCCTCTGAATTATCAACCCAGGATTCTCTTGCAATTTCCGTTTTGAACAAACTATCTCTGAGAATTAATATTTGCTTGGAAAAATGTGTGTGTGTTTGATTCAATACTTACTGTTTGGTCAGTTGGGAAAATAAAGTGGTGTGTGTATATCTATATATATATAGATATAGATATAGATAGATATAGATATAGATATAGATATAGATATAGATATTTGCAATTCACAGTGCTGGGAAGATCTCTCAAGAGATGGTTCTTGAGAGCTCACACCAACCTGGACTCTTCTGCAGGACTGGGACCTGCAACCCTTATTCCTACCTCATACGCCCATGTTCCCACACTCAAGTACACATGCACACACACCATCACCACCATCACCACCACCATCACCACCACCATCACCCCAGGACCACCACCACCATCGTGATCACCACCACCAACACCATCATGATCACCAAAACCACCACCACCATTACCACCAATACCCCTTATTTAACTGTAGCTGTGGTGCTCAAAGCCACCCCTGGTTGGCCTGCTTAAGCCCTCTTGGGGCACTATTTGAAATACAAAAATGACATTGATTTAGAAAAATCTAAAATGAAGGGTTTTGTTCCTAAGCCAAACTACAGGATTTCTGGGAAAGATGGGCTGGAAACCCTCACTGCAGACAGTGGAGGAAGCAGGCCCTCAGAAAAGTAGCCACTTGAGGGGAGAGAAGCAGTTAGAAACCAGTACATGCCATGAGGGAGCCTTCAGTGAGGACTTTTAACTTGGGGATACTTCTCACTCATAATTATGGAGTGTGCAACATGGAAATGACCAGATTTATGTGGAGGTTTTTTCCTTGTTGTACAATATTTATAGCTGCCCTTGCCCTCAGTAAATAAAGTTGGATGCGTTTCTATAACCTTGTGAGGGGGTGGTATGAGGAGAGAGGGGCAGGGGTGGGCCCATGTAGGAAGTCGGCCTGCTGCAGTAGTGAGCTCAGGCAGCCATGACAGATGACAACAGGCTGAATGGAGTACGCAACAATGTATTTTCTCACAATCCTGGAGGCTAGAAGTCTGGGGTCAAGGTGTTGACAGGATTGGTTTCTTATGAGGCCTCTCTCCCTAGTTCATAGATGGCTGTCTTCTCTCTGCGTCTTCACATGATTTTCCCTCTGAATGGGTCCTTATCCAAATTTCTTTTTCCTATTAGGACACTGGTCCTACTGGATAAGGGGCCACCCTCATGGCCTCATTTTAACTAATTACCTCTGTTAAGACTCCAAACACGGTCACCTTCTGGGCTCCTGGGGTTTAGGACTTCAACCTATGACTTTCAACACAGGCAATTCAGCCTTAATGCCTGGTCTATTCTTCTGCTATTTTGGCCACAGCATCTTCTCAGGGGGACTTGGTCCTGGAGGTTGGGGTGGTAGCCAGCAGGGCGAACCCCTGCTCAAACTGGGCAGGCAGTAGAAGGCAGAATAGTGGGCACAGAGGAGCAACTGAGGGAGTGGCAAATGGAAAACCAAAGAGTCTAAGAGAAAACCTCCTCTTATCATACATATATATGCTGATGCTTAAGGGTGGGCTGAACTGACAGCTCAGTAAATGTTCTGTGATCCAAGAGTGGGAAAAGATGATTCCATTGGCCGCATTTCAATGTGCTGATGGGTGTGTAGGGCCATACTGTTCTATGAGGAGAAGAAGACATATCCTGGACACGACTATTAAGGAACTGTGGGACCTTGGCTCTCTCTCGTCTAAGTCTTAGCTCCTACCTCTGTATAGTGCAGGAGCAGCGTCTGGAGGATATGAATGAAAAATAGCCCCTTGATAACAAGACAGCAGCTAACTACAGTAACTCATGAATAAACAGCAGGTTAGAGTCTAATGACCTCATTGTGAAAGGATGTTCAGTGGGCAAAACATACTCGCTCCAGTAACAGAAGCTTGGTGTCTTGCCCAATGCCAGGCCTAGAATCAGCACATAATAAAGCTTTAAGACAGGAAGGAAAAACAGTGAATTTTCATTAATTCTGTCAAAGTCAGCATAACACAGGAAGAAGGAAAAGTGAGGACCAAGTCTATCTGAGGCCAACGTCTGCCACAAGTGCTGTGCTGTTTTTGCACAGGGATAGACCATCTTTTTTCAAGGCCTGCTGGCGCTTTCCTCAAAGTTTCTTGAAGGTAGCAGAAAGAAGAACCTAATGAGAGAAACTTCCATTGCTCTCATAGTTAAATCATCAAACTTCGGACTACTTAATTGAAATAGCTCTGCAATTCTTCACCACCAGAAATTACCATCATTTCAAGAGTAGAGGCTTACCAAAGGAAGAAACCACTGAGACTGCACACGCACCAAAGAAATCAATTTGCATCCTAAGGCAAGAGGAACTGTTACAAAAACTTACCCAAGAACAGTATTTTTTTTTCACTCAGAAAATAAGACTATAAAAAGGGATGAGAATTTCAAATGGGAAGAAAAAATAGTCATATGAGATATACCTTACAGAGGACAATGGATGATATGTTAAAGGGACAGACAATAAATAATTTACATTCTTAGAGCTCTAGTGTATCTCTTTGTAATGTGTTTTGTTATTTATATCAACTGTACTCTAAAATCTCACCACGTTCTCTGGGCTACTTCAAGTAATACACACACACACACACACACACACACACACCATAATTTCCCATCCCCTGTCTTTATGCTGGTTACTCAGCCTTGTCATCTTTTTTTTTTGATTTGCAAATAAAATCACGCTCTCTGTTCTCTCTGGAAGACTTTTATCAGAACCATCCAGCCCTGAACAGAGAAGCATTTCAAGATCAAAAGGGAGGCAAATAATACTCTTTCAGACGCAAGATAAAGATTCACACATAATTAAGCCGGAACTATAGGATTATTTAAGTGGCTGTATCTTTTAAGAATAATTGAACTGCAATAAGCTTTTCAAAATACTGGGGCCAGGACTGAAAAAGAAAGGTAATTGACAAGGTGTTTGTTGAGGACAAGGGGAGAAGGGCGTGGATGGGGAAGAGGGAGGGACAGGTAATGGTTTAGCAGTGTCTGTGTGTGCCGGGCCCTCTGTGTGGTTCATCAGTGAGGTAGGGATCATGGAACCCCACTTTAAAGATAAGGAAATGGGGGATCAAAGTTAAGTTGACAAGGTGGATGGAAAGAGGCAGTGTATTCCATTATTTCTGTCTCCAAGCCCATGCACTTCATGGTGTCCTAAACTGCCGACCATCACCTCCCTGAGGGTGGAACAAGGGCCTGTTAGAGTAGTACTCATTCACAGGACATTTCTTGAGTGCCCCCTGTGGACCAAGTCCTAGAACAGACACTCTGAAGACAGAAAGAAGTTAAGACAGAGAACTGACAACAGCTGCCACTGTTCGGGGAACCCTTGTTGTCTGACAGTCCGCGTTCTGAGCACTTTTCACCTGCCATCCCATGACTCTTCACACCAAACCTGTGTTAGGGATTGTTATCCTCACCTTGCAGGTCCAGGGAAGGGGTCAGTGATCCCTGCAATGATTCCCGTTTCACAGCTGTCTTCTCTGATAGTGAGGGGGGCTAACATCCTAACTGTTAAGCTAAAACATTTCCCTGAATTAGCCTTCTACCTCTGCTACAAACATAAAAGGCCGTTGAGGAATGTATATGACTTTGAGTAAATGAACTAAAAAATGCCCTATCTGTGCATTTTATAGTAGGGACAAAAGACCACTCCAATGTTTACATCGAACAGACTTCAAATTTGGCAAGAGTGAATACTTAGAATTCACCAAAGGAGATTATGTTGAACTTGAGAATCTTTCTACAGTTCTTTGCTGCTCTTCTTTAACAAATCCCTCGGATTCTGATAGTGACCACAGTCGTCTTATCATCCGACATGGAAGGTGAATGCTTACAGACTCAAAAACCCTTATGGCCCATACGTGGTCAAGTTAAATATCTTAATTCAGTGTACAGGCAGAGTACCAGCGGTATACAATTGAAGCACCTTCTATCATGGGGATAGCAAACTAGAAACAAATCATTAATGCCCTTCTGGTTACGCATTCAGAAATGTCCTCACCAGGTCAGCCTCTGAACGGGTCTTTTCAAGAAGAGTCAATTTTGTTTCTTTGGGAAGGAGAGATATGAAATAGAGCCAGAAGGTTAATATGAGTTTAAGAGGAGCATAGGGTTATCTTGGCAATTAAAGGCTCTCCAGGAGGTTAATTACCCACACCCAGCGCTTAAAACTCACACAATGTATCAGCAGTTACAAAAAAATCTGTGGATAGCAGAGAACTCTATTCTGTACTCTGAATGATACTATTTTAACTCCGTGTTTGGAGGACTGAGTTAAAGCAACACCCTTTCCATGATCCATCCAGAAAAAAAGAAAGGAATGTTACTGAAACCATCACAGCAAAGTTATGCAGGAAAAAAGTAGCCTGACGAAGAACTATACAATTTAGAAAGTAAGAGGAAGAGAGGGTGCGTGTGAGAGAGAAAAGGGGAGATGGAGGGACTGAGGGAGAAAGAAGAAGGCTGGGATTAGCTGAAAACCTCAGCCACAGAGGTCACTAAAAGAAAGAGCAGAAATGATGGGGGTCCTGGAAGACGGGCAGAACGACGGTGGGTGCTTGGGGCTAGTCGGGTTGGTTCGGCTGACTCCCAGTGTTTCAGATCTCCACACTGAGAATTCAGAAAAGCCAGCGTGCTGCCGGTTAGCCAGAATCATGACGGGGTTTGTATCAGCAGACCCTTCCCTTTGACCGACTGCCTTCACCCTGGTTGAAATCAATTTCTAGGCCCAAGAGGGAACCCTTCTGTCCAAGGTGCCACATCAGCAAACTGAAACCTAGGTAACTTTGGAGCCCCTGTAAAGGCTCGGGTTGACCAGAACCAAAGGGTATCCAGTCAGTCAGTCTCCGAACGCCAAGCCAACGCTGAGGCTGGCTGTGTGGCCCCAGCCAGGGAGATATTTTTAAATTGTTGTCTTCTTCGTTCTTTACTCCTCACCCTGTGGACGCTTCCTGCCTCCCACTGCATTTTCAGCTGCTAAGTGGAGACACCTGCTTCGCAAAGTGTCGACGTTTTTGTTTTTAGAACCTTACCTGCCTCCTCTAGTTATTTTTTTAAAAAGCCTTCATCCAAACCCATCATGACTCATGCAGATCCCTCTAGAAGCTCTGTAGGGTCTTCCCCGCTACCCGTGCCCTGTCCCGGCCCATTTCGGCTCAGCTGAGTAGCTTACACTGGGGCAAGCATATCACGTCACCCAGGCTTGCTGACTTTCCACTGCACTCAGGGAAAAAAAAAAAAAAAACCCGTCATCCTTACAACAAGAAGGCAAACAGGGTTCTGCAACTTCATTTCCTACCCCCTGTACCCAGATCCACCTTTAAACCCTTAAATCAGACTGGCCTGGGTGATCACACTGGCCTTGAACAGAATCTTGGCTTCATGTCCCAAATGTCACCTACTCAAAGAGGCTTTCCTCACCAGTGTATTGCGTGTTGCCTACCATTCCCACTTCAGACACTATCGTGGAGACTTCTTTGAGTGGCCTCGGAGAGCTTGTCTCTGAACTTACAGCCTTTACTTGTTTATTATGTGCCCTCCTGCCCCTTCCTGTTTACTTTGTATCCCCAGCATGCAGGGCAAACCCTGGGACCCAGGCCAAGTCCAGGGGCTGCTGTCTGAGGCTCCTGTCTGCACATCAGCTGTCTTGGAACTACTCTCTCTTCCGGAGCGCGCAGATGAAGTCGGATGTTTGGAAGGCTTAGGAATCATGACACTATATGCTAATAATAAAACTGCAACAGGTACAGCAACTCTTTACTGAGTACCTACTTAGTGCCAGATCCCAGACGGGGTGTTAGACACGTCCCCCCCCCCCCCCCCAGCAACTCTAGGGAGGTGGATAGCGGCTATGCGGCACGACTTCCCTAGGCAGATTAGTATCTGGTACTGGGAAATGATATGCCAGATACATTGGTGTTACCCTCACGATGGAAGTATTTGGACAGTATTTATGTAAGTCTGTAAAGGATGCAAAACAGCGAAGGATTCTTCTGGGAAGTAAATTCAAATGCCTGGAAAACACTCTTCCCTAGAGTCACACTCTGCACCAACCTCCCCTCTCCGGAAGACACCACCCTTTCCAGGCACAAGGCAGTAAGCAACCTCGGGTAGATTCCCCAGCTAATGAGAACCCCTCGTTTTCCCCTGCAGGCAGGTAAAGGGTTCAACTATATGAGCACGCCACCTCCCCAGGAGTCCTGGCCTCTGTTGCGAAGAAAAAAAGCACATAAATATAATGTAAGGTGTTATTATTCTGGCAAATGTACTCTAATTCTGGACCAGACGCGAACTGCAGCCCAGTGGTATGATATTGAAAAAAGAATTATAATAATTATTTTTTGGCAGCCTGGAGTCTTTCATCTTTATGAGATGATAGCAATGTCTTAAAAGGATTATCACAGTGCTGCGTGGTAATAATAATAATCCTTTATTATGTATAATGCTTTAAGAGTTTTAAAAGAACTTTGATATAAAATATAAGGGTTGGTTCTAATAGCAATCCTTTGAGGTATATGGAGTGGGAATTATTTGCCACATTTCACAGCAGGGGAAACTGAGGCCCAGGGCAATTAAACAGCTTTTAGCCATGCGAGATATCTTGGCCAGGCAGCTCCCGGATCCTTAGGCACCACTTCCCCATCTAGGGCTTGTTAAAGAAATCATTGCTGGTGAACTGATTTAAAGGAAAACACCAGGAGAGATTTGAAGAGTGTGTGTGTGTTTGTGTGTGTGTGTATGTGTGTGTGTGAGACCTGAGGATTCTAGTAAGCGATTCTTAGGGACTAACAGACCATTTTAGAAGGGCAGATGTGTGATAAAACCTTAATAAAGCCCTAACTTTCAAGCATTGTCATCTGTTCCGTATCAGACTGTCACACTGAAATCCCCGTGCCATACATATTACCCAGGCTCCAAGCTTCCCAATAAAGATACTCGATATGTATAGAAAGAATGTTCCATGAAGCTCTTTCATGTCTATTTTCTCATTTCTTGCCTTATGGTGGTTTTTTTCTTTCCCTCCAGAAATAACACTCTTACAGTTTATATTGCTGCTGTTTCTGTCTTAATGAATTATAGGAGTACATTTTATGGTTTCAGAAACAGTTGTCTCGGGCAGTGAATCAACTAGCAGGCTTCTCTTCCTCAACCTTCTCCCCAGAAAAGAAATGAGAAGCAAAAGCAACTCGCGTCTTCACAAATGATGTACTTTGCTCTGATCACAGCCCTTTGGCTCTTTCTCCCTTCACATCCCAGGCCCTGGAGGCTTCCAGGGCTCTGCTTCTGAACCTTCTTTTCTGATGATTGACATGCTTGTTTTCAGAGGAAGGCAAAGGCTGCTCGCTCTACCACCCCCGCTTGGCACATAGGAGTGTGTTGGGAGGAAGGTACCAGAAATCTCCATCTTCAGAACCAAGCAGCCCAAGAAAGATATCTTTATTTAGGAATCCGTAGTTCAAATATATTAAAGTTCTAGTTTACACTGAAGGTTAAAGAAGTTTAGTGAAAGTCAGTTTTAATGAATGCTAGTTCCCTCTATGCACTTACCTCCAGAAAATGTTCTGCCTGCTGTTCTCGATCCAATTTCCTTGAAGTTGTTGTAATCAGACCTGCGTAGAAATGAGAATATTTGACTTTTAAATATCTGGGGCAAGTAGCTTACTGAGCATGGGAAGCAAATCCAGTTAAAGGAAAAGCAAAACTGATGGGGAACAGTAACTCTTCCATCCCCAGTGCCCATCAAGATGGTCTCTGAATTTTTCTTATAAATTTTATAAATAAAATTTATAAAGGAAACCTGAAAAATTTGTTCTGGTTCTGCTTACCTCCGTTAGATACTGTAATCACTCTGGGGATGTAGAAACTCACTGAAGAACCATTGTTTTCCTGATAATAAGGAATTTCAATGATTCATTTGCATATGACTGAAACTCTACAGTAAGAACCTCATTAAAGATTTCAGAGATCTTGAACGCTAATAGGTTGTTGATGCTGATCAGAATCAGGCTATGGAACAGCACTTTCTTATTTAACTTTTTAATGCTGATACAATTTTTTGTTACCCTTGACAAGGAAGGTTACTTCGGTAATAGCTACTTGTACACATAATTATTTCAAATTTAATAACTTATATACCAAAGACCTCACACTGTAATTTTATCATTTTGTTTTATGTGTTGAAATCTTTACACAAAATCAGTTCCACATGGGAAATATCTCTATATCTTTCCTTCGAATGGTGTTTCCCGTAAATGAATCACCCCTTTGAGTATAAAGACAAAGAAAAGGCAATGAGAAGCCACAACCTTCAAGGCTGCCCAGTTATTACACCAATTTGTCTTTTGCAGGTATTATTATTATTATTGTCAAATGGCAATTAGGAGGTCAAATTTATATTCCATTTCTTGATGCTACACCGTCCCTGAAGACGAGACTATGGATTGGGTTGATCTTGTGACCTGTGCTGATGGACAGAAAAGAGCAGGGAAAATCGCATGTCAAGCTTGCTCCCCACATGAGTGAGGTACAGGAAGTATGGAAAAGGCATTTTACCAAGATCTGCTGAGAGGCTCAAGACCTCTAGCTTTTGTTTTACATGTACCTGGTAGGTGGGAGCATGTGGATTCTAGAGAAAGCCAAGAAGAGGCCCCAAGAGGTGAAATGGGCATCAAAATAAAATCCCACTGACAGTAGCGTATCTCTTTACAAAATGGCCCCACTCTCCTTCGCTCTCATCTGCCCACACACCCCATGGGAGGGAAGGCTGTGTTCCCACTCTACAAATGATCTACCTTCCCATCAATTCTTTCTGGAACATGCCCCACCCCCCACTGCTTCACCTATAGATGGTTTACATTTAGCTCAGATGTTAGAGAGGTGACCTGTCTTCCAGGGTTAGGTGTCCATCTGGTGTGTCCCAAAACAACCAGTTCACTCCTCCATCACGGCTCTTTGCTCTGTGCTAGAATCCGTTGTTCACATGTGTGTATTTCCCCACTAGACAAGTTGACAGAGTTCCTTCATGGGAAGGCTCTGCCTTTTTATTTTGAAGCCCTGCTGTCCCCCTAGCCTCCGGCCTCTAACAAAGAATAGGAACTTCATTAATGCTCAGTTGACAAAAGCTGCTATAGAGGAGATTATTTATTTTCTAATCTCCAGTTTTGCTGCAGACTTAGAGCGTGTTTCTTCAGGAAGGTACTGTTTTGTGTGCCAGGAGAATGTTTGCAGGTGGACCAGGGGTGCTGGCTTCTCATATTCATTTGAAACCACATTCGGAGTGTCTTCATGGGATTGGCACACCGCTAGGCACTCTTGGGATACAAAGATGAGCTACTGTCTGAGATTTTGGAGAGAAGACTGGTATCAAGACTTTGAAGTCAGTAACTTCAGAATCAGTAACTTCTCTTCCCTCACTGCTCATCAGAACCCCTCCAGGGAAACTCAAAAACTCAGATTCTGGGCCCTAGTCCACCTCTCATTTACAGTGTCCAGGTCTCTTGGGACGATGCCTGAACAGGTTCTCTAAATCTGAAAGGCGGCTCTGTGCCATTCCACTCTCCTTTGTTGAATCTCAGCATGACTTTTTATTGACATTAATTTTTCTGCCCAGCCACATCCAAGAATGAAATGCATCGAGCTGCTTTAGCATCTGGCTCAGTGTGTTGGGGGGGTGCGGGGAGGGTTGGGGAGGAATGTGGGAGAGACAGAGATGGTGTGGGTGCCCCAGTGGCTGAGGTGATAAAGGAAGAATAAAGCGGGGCACAGCTCTCTGGTTCAGATTGACTGAGGGTCAGTGTGGTCACACCAAGGGGCGTCACACACAGAAATCTGACTCCTTCGTTTCCAGGCTGTTCTTTCCGACAGGGTCACATGTCACAATGGCACTGTCCAAATGAGAAGTAACTGACTTCTCGGAAAGGGAAGGGAGGCTTTCGCAAACCTCAGCACCTCCTCAGGGGGCATCCTCTGTGAGAAGTCACAATGGGAATGAGGAACACTTATTAGAGGGACGCTATACATGGATGAAAGGGCCATCAGCCTTCACTCTGCTGGTTGCCTGCTGCTCTTGCAGGCACAAAAGACCAAGAGCCCTTTGCCCTCTGTTCTCCCTGAGAACACTTGTGTCACGTCCTCACTGGGTCAGGAAGCCATGGACCCCGTGACGTGCTGTGCACAGGGAAGAGGTCAGGCTTCCTCTCCTGATTCGTGCTAGGGTGATTTCTTCCTCCTTCCTTCCTTCCTTCCTTCCTTTCCAAGGAAAGCCACTTATTTGCATAATGCTTATGTAGGACTGAGGGAGCAGTGTGACACTCCTGTCATCTCCATCCCGGGATGTGTTTTTCACATACTTAACAGCCAACCGAGAAAGAGACAGCCTTCCTGAAAATTCTGAAACACACACAACAGGGAACCTGGAGCATGACAAAGCCAAGCCGACTCTGTTCTGGAAGAAAGGCAGGAAAGCTTCTGTAGGTTTTAGTTCCCTGTGTTTCCATTTTATTTTCACAGAGAGATGGTAAAAGGCAGGTTAAAAAAAAAAATCTAAGTCAAAAGTGAAAATCGGCGGGAAATCAGATGAGGTAGGGTGTGGACAGGAAATGCTATTTGTGGGGACAAGGTTTCTTCTGGGGTGATGAAAATGCTCTAAAATTACAGACTGTGGTGATGGTTGCACGGTTCCACACGGATTCTGAAAACCACTGAATTGTATACTTGAAATGCGTGAATGTCATTGCATGTAAATTACATGTCGGTAAAGCTGTTTAAAAATCAGGATGAGATCACAAACTGCCTTTTAGATTTTTAACAAGCCCCTCATGTTTGGAGAAGACCGGCATTTAAAAAAAAATGAATGACCGGACAGAGACATTACTTTAGGAATTAGGCATGAAGAGGGAGGGGTTGAGATGAATGGTGTAATCGGGTGTGTCCACAGGGAGTCAGAGACATAAAAATAATGAACAGAATGTTTTGGGGTTAAAGCTACAACTGGTAGTTATTTGTGCTAGGAAATAATCCTTGTTATGAAGATGGGACCAGCTACACTAAGAAGAGGCAAGAGCTCTCTTCTCTTAAAGAGACACACTTGGATGAGCTCTGGCCCTTAGCAGCAGTGGTTTTCAGTCAGAAAGGAATGCGGTGAGCCATCCTCACAGTCCAGAGGAATTTGTCAAAATAGCCAATGCTGTGTCTTCATTTTTAACAACTCTGTGGTCGCTGAATGTAGCTGGGCCTTAGAAAAGAGGAGAGAATAAAACAGAGCACACTCTCTCTCTTCAGCTTTTCTGATGCATCATGGTGGATGGCAATCCCATTGTGTAACTTCAGCAGGAGAGAGGCGTGGACATCACACATGTAACTGAAGACCCATTGGGCACAGTAAATTGGGGACTGACATGATGAAATTGAATTTCAAAGATAAATCATAGGCGAGCTTTTGAATGTGGTTCGGAGATATAAACAAACACATCATTTGATATAATTACATATGCAAACCTCCAATTTAGGAGGGGAATTGTGCCAGTACTAAGTGAATGATACTCACTAAAGGCGGGGGGAGCATATGGCTGAAACCATGCAATTACGTTAAAAATGACTAGCTTTGATTTTTTGTTGTGGAGACGGGGGACTCTCATAATCTCTCTGAGAAAAAGCCTGAGCACGAAAATGTCACTCCTGTTCAAAAGAGAACATACAGTGTTCTAAGTAGTTATGGTCAGAGAAGCCATACTTGTGGGAAGACATCTTTTCCCGGCTTTTTCTCCCTGTGGGTGTCCTGGGTCGCAGCTGTGTAATCTAAGTGTCGTGACATTCACATTTTGTTTAAGTGCTACTTGCAGCAATGTGGGTCTTCGCTACTTCAGCATAATTTTCCAGGACTGTTGGAAACTGCATTTAGTATCAAAAAAACACAATTAGAATGATCAGCCCTGTAAGCTACAATTAGTACTAAGTCTGTCCTTCTTAACTCCATTTCCTCTGCTCTCGACTGCTCCTCGTCCACCCCCAGATATCTGGAAAACCCCTCACCACCCGTCCAAACATTTCACACATTGCTCTCCACAAAGTCTTCTGATTTTCCCTCTAGCATTTTTCGGGTAACCCATCTGTCATCAGGATCCCCTTCTAGACCACAGTTTCAAGAAGGCAGAGATTTGGGGGAGTTTACCTGCTGATCTCGGGAACCTAGGGGAGAACCCGTCACAGTTGTTCAACATGCAAATACTATTATCACTGCACCCAATATGTGGCTCTGTTTGTTAGTGGACTGTTCCTAATATGAGACAAGTAAAAGGGTAAAAAAGAGATCTTAGTCATCTCGTGTTCTTGGTACTTAACATAGAAGCTAGCACCTTGTAAGCAGAACTTGTTTGAAAGAAACTTCCAGAATGCTCAAAGCTGTTTTATACAGAGTGGCCATAATGGTCCCAAACCACGGGAGCTGAACTGACCTAAACGCTCTATTTCATCCTTTGAGTAATTTCAAGGTCTTTCCAATTTCTGGAATTCTCTCTCATGCTGAATGTTGAAGGTGTTTACAACAACTCCTGACAGCCTGTTCTTTTTTTATTTTTTGTTGTTGATGACAGCTTTTTAATCTTTAATGTTACACACAAAGGCTTTGTGGCTATTTCCATAGTCTTCCATATCCTGGTTTCTATCAAATTGATGCAGAAATGATCTCCTCATAGTATCCCACATTTGCTGAGTACTATGTGCCAGCCACTGTACCAAAGAGCTCACATACATGCTGTCATTGAATCTCACAGTGATGAGGGAGACAAGAACTATTCTGACTCCATTTATAGGAGGAAATTGACTTACATAAGGTGTCCAAGGTCACCAATGATTAAACCATCATTCGTACGAGGGACATAATTCTGAAGCCTCTTCACTATCTCCCTAGCAGATGAGTACGTACAGTGGTGGCAAAGCCCTTGTCTGGGAGCCAGGAGACCTGGGTCCTGGTCTCAGCCCTGCTGGTTATTGGGTGGAGAGTCTAGGCAATGACATGGTTTCTCTAGGCCCCTGTTACTTTACCTGGGAATACGCTAAGTCTCTTTTCAGTGTAAGAAGTCTAAAATAACACAAAAACATTAAAAGGAGATCATTCTTTGATCTCTTACTGACCCTACTTTCTTCTTGGTGGACCCGAGCCCAGCTGAGCAGGACGTGGGTAACTCACGTCCTGGCAGGAACAAGAGGGGCTGCATTATGGTTTTTATTTACCCACAAAATCTTTATATAGCTTGAATATTATCCCCTTATTGGGTATATCATTTACAAATATCTTCTCTCATTCAGTAGATTGCCTTTCTGTTTAGTTGATGATTTTCATTTGTTGCACAAAATCAACACTTAAGGATAAGCTTGTCTCTCAAAAAGAGGAAAATGAAAACGTCATTTAACTATAAGTGTGTTTTTCTAAGTGGAAAAAAAAAAACACCCATATTCTCATGTTTATTGTCTCTTCCATAATATCCCAACTTCTAGAACTTCCATTTCCACCTTTCTGTTCAGCCCATCAGGGAACCGTGAAATGTCGCCTGCGTATTTACACATGGACGAAAGGCTGTGAACTGAATTTGGAGAATGAAATAGACACATGATAAGTGTAAATTTCCGTGCAAATGCAAATTCAAATGCAAAGATTTTTATAGGAAAAATTAAAGTTGGAGTGAAGAGACCTATTAATTTTTTTTTTTTTTATTTGACAGAGAGAGATCATAAGTAGGCAGAGAGGCAGGCAGAGAGAGAGAGCGCGGGAAGCAGGCTCCCTGCTGAGCAGAGAGCCTGATATGGGGCTCAATCCCAGGACCCTGATATCATGACCTGAGCCAAAGGCAGAGGCTTTAACTCACTGTGCCACACAGGTGCCCCTTAAATTTGTTTTAAAGAAACAACCAGATAATATGTTTTTAGACTAAACAATGTTTCTTTCTTTTCTTTTTTAAGATTTTACTTATTTGACAGAGAGAGACACAGTGAGAGAAGGAACACAAGCAAGGGGAGTGGGAGAGGGAGAAGCAGGCTCCCCGCTGAGTAGGGAGCCTGATGCAGGGCTTGATCTCTGATAGAGGACACTGGGATCATGACCTAAGCAAAAGGCAGATGCTTAACGACTGAGCCACTCAAGCGCCCCTCTTTTTTTTTTTCTTTTCTTTTTTTGGAGGGGGTGGTTTAAGATTTATTTATTTATTTCAGAGAGAATAGGAGAGAGAAGCTCAAGCCAACTCCCTGTTGAGCACAGAGTGGGGTTAGGGCCCAATCTCATGACGCTGAGATCACGACTTGAGCCAAAATCAAGAGCTGGACACTTAACCGACTGAGTCACCCAGGTACCCTAAACAATATTTCTTTAAAAAGAAAAGAACCACCAGAAATAAAAAATATATATAAGAGTTAATGCATTTGTTATGATGGGGTTAAAAAAAGGGTCTGGAAACTGGCTCCAGCAGACAAGCTTCTTAAGTAAGAGCTGTTTCATGAGGTGTAAAGATTTGGAGTTGCTTGACTGAGTACATAGTGCTACTATTAAATTTTCTTAAGAAAATCTGACAGGGAAATCATGGAGAGAGCTTCCCTCTGCAGCTTGAGCTTTTCTTTATAAATAGTGACTTTGAAGATGCCAGTAGAAACTTCAAAACTGCGTGAGTGAGGATGTATCCTGGACCAAGGATGGAGACCCTGTGGCTCACACGTGGTGCAGAGCTGGTGGCCTTCTGGCAGTTAAGTTTCATTTTCTTTCTTTGCAAGCCAATGGATGGCATTTCTCAAATCTGCCTGAGCAGCACGGAAATTGCAGGCAGGATTCTTCTGCTAGAAATGCTTTCACCCTTGGATACAGGATGTTGCAGCTGCTACAGGTAGCAAAGGGAGAAAAGCCAGCTTGTGCAGGAAGAGTGTTGGGGCTTGGCACACACCTCTGTATCTTCAGTTCAGGCCCAGCTGATGGATGGAGTTGCCCACAGCCCGGAGGGAGAGGTCTAATGTTCTGGCAAGCTCTGTTCCTTTGCTGTACCACTCGTTACAGACAAGATTGATTAAGGGCTTGGGGTCAAGGTAACTTGTCATCAGGGTGAAGGATAAGACAGTGGCCAACGAGGGAGGAATAATGAAGAAGATGTTGTATGGTGGAGAATATTCCAAAGACCTCTTCCCTGAATAATTCTCTCCCATATCACGTGTTCCTGCCACATACATCAACATATGCATGCACACACATGCAGACATATACGTACACACACAGATACACACAGGACCAGAGACACTGTGTATGAGTCTACTTTAGTCCAAGTACCTGGATACATACCAGACCCATCTGTTCTTCCTTGAGTTTCTCTCCTCATCACTAATTCTCATGGCTCTCCCTTCTAATCTCACACAGCCCTCTGGCTCTGCCTTCTGGTTTGGCCTAGATGAAGAAGGATTTATGCACCTGAAGAAGTCTCTAGGGGATTTAGCTAAACCTTGAATGCCATATTGGATTTCTTCAGAGAAATTAAGCTACAGATGGTGAACCCGTATTAAGGATGTTGTATGAAATGATGCCATCTTTAGGTGCCATTAACATACCACTGACGTGTGTGCTCAGATGTGCAATATGGAACACATCTCCCTCTTCCTCTTTCTGCCAAGGTTTTCTTCCGCATAATTCTGAATATTTGATGATCAAGATAAGGAAGAAGTAGTGGCTAGAAATCTAAGGACACTCTGTGGATGGGCCTCTGAGGTAACCTAGTCTGGGAAGCATGATGGGGTACTGGTTAGCAAAGCACTAACCAACACTCAGTCTTTGGCCTTAGACCATCTGCTCTTTCTTGCCTCTCGGTCCTACCCCCAGGCAACTGCATGGTCTTCAGCAAGTTACTTAGCTTCTCTAAACAGCAGCTTCCTTAGTGGTAAAATGAGGCTTCTTAAATTAAATCATCGATTTAAAAGGCTTAGTTTGGTTCCTGGCACATACTAAATGCTCAAGTAATGTAATTCTCATTATGAGCTCCCCAAATAATGCTTGTTGTATCCTATGCGTTCAAGGATGTAATCGTGCTTCCCTCCGGTTTTAAGACTTCCCACCAAATTAGTCTGAACATCTGGGCCACAAAAATTGTAAAATGTCTCTTACTCGCAATGTCACAGGACAGATAAGAAAACTGATGCTTTCGGTTTAAGTAACTTGTTCAAAGACTTTTGAGAAGTCCTTCAGCCACACATTGTTACATTTCATCCAGGAGGTAGTATACAGACCTGCAGCTCAAAGTGCGGCAAGGGTCGCAGCATCAGCATCACCGAGGAGCTTGGACGTGCAAACCTGCAGGCTCCTCCCAGACCTAGGTGATCTATTTTGAGAAGCCTGTTCAAGACCATGCCTGGTTTTAACATTTGGTGGTGGTCTGGAACCCCATGGGGAGCATGAGCAAACACGGATGCCAGGGTCCCACGTTCCGAAGTTCTGAATTATCTGGGATGGGCATAGGTCAGAGCATAGAGATTTTTCAAGAGCTCCAGGTGATTCCAAAATTCAGGCAAGGGGGAGAATCACTATATAGATAGTTGTTCTTGCTGGGTGATTCAGCCAAGGTAACTGGTTTTCTGTTTGTTTATTTGTTTTTTGCTTATCCAAATGGTCTAGTTTTCCCACAATGAAAAATACTCCATTTTTAAAATACAAAAGAATTTAAAGACCAATAAAATGGGGCCCCTCACGCATAGTCTCCTGTGTGTCCTCAACTGAATTTGCTAACGTTCTTTCTTTTTAAATATTTCATTTCTTTATTTGACAGAGAGAGAGAGAGAGAGCATGAGCAGGGGGCGGAGGTTGGGGAGGAGAAGCAGGCTCCCTGCTGAGGAGCCTGATTCGTGGCTCATCCCAGGCCCCTGAGATCATGACCTGGGCAAAAAGCAGAGGCTTAATCACCTGAGCCACCCAGGGGCCCCTGAATGCTACCAAATTCTATTCCGAATCCACGCAGCAAAGGACAAAACCCCAGGGTTGCCAGGTTTAGATTGAACTTTAGATCGGACATATGCCTTCTATCTACCCCTAACATAATGGTTTATCTCAGCTACAATTTGACCTCATTCTGGGGGCTTTCTTGTGCTGTGTGATGCCTCTCTTGGCTCCATCTGGCCCTCAGGTAGCAGAGGGAAACATCCCCTCTGTGGCGACGCTGTCTCTTCACCACAAAAGCATACTGAACACAAGGCACATTGGGAAGAGATAAGATGATACAATAGTAAGCCTTTATGTTGGTCTCCGTGGCACCCAGTGAGGGAGACACACACCTACGCAAACAGCGATGATACACGATGTGATCTATTACATACCCTGGGGAGGTCCAGGTGCTCTGAAGAAGGAAAGATAAACACTGAATCATGTGACCGGAAAATTTAAGGGAATAAATTGAACGTTGAATTTGCACTGGGCCCTACGTGGAGAACCAGATTCCAACAAATGGAGAAGATGGAAAAAACTGAAGTAGAAAATCTGTAACTAGGTCTGAAACAAATTAATGAGAAAGATGAGTCTGGTTTTCAATCCTGGCTCTCTGATTTCTTAGCCGTGTGACCAAGGACAAGTTACACAACTTCTCTGTTCTAAGTCTGTAGTCTCTGAAATGGGGATAGATCTAACTCCCTTACAGGCTCTATGTAGCTAATAGTATAGACAAAGTGTTTGGCATAGGGCCACTTAGCTGGGCTGTTTAAAAAACAGAAGTACCGTCTATGAAAAGCAGTGCATTATCTTTTATTTTTGTTAAAAGTCCTAACAGCACTGGGATGCTATTTATAATTACATTCAAGAGGGACACCTTGGGTAGCCTGGGAGGCTCAGTCTTTAAGCATCTGCCTTCGGCTCCTGTCTTGGTGCCAGGGTCCTGGGATGGAGCCCCGAATAGGGCTCTCTGCGCTTCGGGGGGCCTGGTTCTCCCTCTCCCACTCCCCTTATTGTGTTTCCTCTCTCGCTGTGTCTCCCTCTGTCAAATAAGTTAATAAATAAATAATCTTTTAAAAAATTTAAAAATAAAAAACAGGGACACTTTACTGTTTTCAGACATGTCACCTCTGAAAATGTCTGCAAATGTAATAACCAAGTCCGTGAGAGTTAAGTTTCCTTCTACTTATTCAAATGAACACTATGAAGTTCTTTGATTTCTACACACTCCAGAGGTGTGAAAACCACCACTGCACTTCCCTTAGAAATGATTTCACTGCAAATAATTTGTTTCTACATCTGTTTTCATGTGACAGATAAAATCAGAAGGTTGGAGAAAGTGCAAATTACTCAGAGGATGTGCAAAGTCTTGAAAACACATTTGTGCTTTGTAGGCGTGCCATTCTGTAAGATCAGCTTTGCTCTGTAATCTGTACAAGGTCTTGGGTAGGAGCAATGTTTTGCAACTCAATTTAAAAAAAATCTAGGAAAAATATCGCTTGTTATGGAGAGCTTTGAATGTTATCAGAAGACTGACAAGCTTCCCCCCTTTTTATATCACACGTTTTCCAATTAATTTCCACATAATTCAATCCTTCCTTTTGTCCTAAATTTATATATACACTGTAAAACCTCATTATTTTGCATCCCACCTATCAGAGGATTTGTAATAGTTCTGGGGATAGTTGAAGTTTACCTTTGTACTACCTACGTAAATTAATAGGGTGGAAAGGTCTCAGGGGAATATTTAATGTACTTGAGACAAACCATTTGCAAAGCACTTGAATTTTAACAACCCCCACTTTGATGTTCTAATTGCATATAGCCTATGTAACTATTCATTAGAGTCTGTCCAACCAGGTCTTTTGTTTGGCAACACTTTAATAGTTGCATTAACCTTATGTGTTGATTGGAAAGCAGTAAATGTGTGTTTCCTGAAATATTCTAGAATCTGCATTTTCAACTGCTGTAAAATCCTCTTCGACAAGAGTCTGAATTAATGGAATTTCATGGTCTTTCTGTGCTTTGGGAAGAAGTACCACCTCCCCTCCAAATCATGTGGAATGCAGCAACTTTGTGCAAGTCTCTAAAATGTCGTGTCTCTGTTTCTTCCTCTGTAACACAGCCATGATTTAATAGGGGAGGAATCCCCTTTTCCTCACAAGAAGAAATATATAATATTTTTTTCCCCTTGTAAATTGAAGTGGAAATAGAGGAGGTTAAAATTTTTTAGAGCTCCTTGGGAAAAATTGCTGTATCAAGTCAGTGAAGAGTTGTATACTCCTGACGGTCTTTTATAGAGGACTTTATAAATAATTGCATTCTAGCTTTATTACTTTGTATTTTGTTTATTGTTTGTCTCCATCAGTAGATTGTGACCTCTCCAGGACAACTATGCTTTTATTCATTCATGTTCATTAGAAAAATATAGGAAGCAGGGCGCCTGGGTGGCTCAGTCAGTTTAGCGTCTGCCTTCGGCTCAGATCATGATCGCAGGGTCCTGGAATCAAGTCTCGCATTGGGTTCTTTGCTCAGCGGGGAGTCTACTTCTCCCTCCTCCCCTGCCACTCCCTCTCTCTCTGTCAAATAAAGAAATAAAAACTTTTAAAAAATATTGGAAACTAGGCTAGTCTCTGTATCTTCCATGCCTAGCAAAGTGCATATGGATGGGGATCAATCAGTTTTAGTCTATTGGATGAACAAAATATACTATTGAAAATGTGAACGGAAGCGTGTGTGAATGCCTCCACAGGTACCACCACCCAGAGCAGGTGACGGCCCATTATCTATGGGAATGCTCACTCAGCATTGATACTACAGCTTGTAAAAGCGCCCATGTCTTTTGGGAAAAGCTTCCAAATAAATTTCAAAATGGAATTATGTGCTGTGATAATTATTATTTTGGGTTTTTAACGCAAAATGTTACAAGTTCATACAGCCATGTTTTTTTGGATCACATGTCAGAGTCTGCAGTCTGTGTGGTTAATTGAGGTTAATGGGGGGAAGTGGCAGATTGCCAATGCTAATGAGTTTTTCTTGACTCTTTCTAAAATGTATTTTATTTCTCTTTTGCCTTTACTTTTTGTTTAACTAAATTATGTTATTTATCCAAGAACCTGTCACATAGAAGTAGGGTTGCTCACTGCCTGTCAGAGAGGGCTGAGCCCATGTTTCACTTCGCAAAGAACATTAGGAGTGCGTATGTGGGGATGAAAAATAGGAAACCTCTGACTTCCCTAGGTCTGCAGGGTGCTCCGCAGTGAGTATCAAAATGGAGGACAAGTCAAAGGGCCTTGTAGGATCACACTCCCAGCTAGAATCTGATGAATTAATTCTTCCAACATGCAGCCAATAATCTAGTAAGGAGTGTGCTAAGGGGGAAACTCCGCCATGTTTCATCACAAGAGGGACTTAGGTGGCCATTTTAGCTTCTTGTTCGAAGAGAATAACTGAAAGAGTAAGACTGGGGAACAACCAAAGAGCAGCAAATACTGGCTCGTGGGATGGGGTTTGGTGTAGTGAGGAGGGGAGGTAGGCAGCCTTGAAGACCATCATGGAATCTGTCTCTAGATCTTATTTATTCCCTATTTATCCAGAAGATCAACATAAATACGTATCAGTCGTTAAGAGCCACACAACCAAGTGACCATCAAATTTAGGAGCGGGACTCCTACATTGGAGCCCTTCACCAGTGCACTGTAATTATTTGCTTGGTTTTCCTTTTCCTGGTTCCCGTAGGAGAGGTGGCAGAAGCTTGTTGAAGTTTTCCTCCTACTTCAGGGATGAGAAAGGGACGGCTGACCCTGGAAAACTGAAAATTAAGGGCTGCGGGGACTGGCAGGTGTCCTGGGCACTTATGTTCAAGTCTCTGTCTGTCTTTCCCTCCTCCTTTTCTTGGCATCCCAACCTCCAAGCCCTCCCACGAAGTCAGGAGAGGGGGCCAGTAGCACAGTGGCAAACGTTTCCTCTACATTTTTAGCAGTTTCATATTTTGTCTCTGGGGCTAACAGTTTGTAATGGGTGGGTACACAAGAGGGACCCATTTAAAAACCCACTAGCCAAATAAACACGCCACCCAGATTAAAAGAAAATGTTATCTTCTTTGTTAGCCCTCCGAGAAGTTCAGTATCTTCTCAACAAATGGCTGAGCCTACAGAGCCTGAGAGTAGATTTTTAAGCCATTCACAACACTCTGTCAGTCCTTTCTCAGTGAAAATGAGCTCAATTCTACTGTGGTTGTAATTAGTGGATAATTAGTACTTGTATATTTCAATGCTACATGTCATGGACCTTGGCGCCTGGTTTAGCATCCATTCCACAAGATTATTTAGTTTTGCTGCAGTTTTAATTCTTCTGAGTCACACTGGTGTCCTGGCACTAGAGAGACTGAGGCTCAAGCTAGAGAGACTAAGGTTTGAAATTATATTAATGGGTTTCATTTTTCCGGTGGAAAAGAAAATTGTCAGAAGGCTTTGCACTAACAAACTGAAGCAGCGGACAGGAGTGCACAGAGAAGGCATTCCACAGTCTCAGCAGCCATTCTGGGCTCTGGGTTTTTAATAAGACATGAGGTACAGACAGTCTATTCCCCCTGCAGACTTGGCACAAACGTACCTGCCTTCAGAGAAGCCTGGAGTAACGGCGAATGGGCAGTGAATACATGACTATAGCCAAGGGGTTAAAGACTCAGGTAGAATTATGCAAAAAGGTAACATGCGACCCAGAGGGGCTTCCCAGGATGGGCTCTCTTGGGTTAAAATGAGGAGTCTGTCGGGTACACAAGGAGGAAAAGGGCCTTTCACCATGTCCTGGTGGGATAGGGACAGCATGCAGGCAAGAAGGGCTACAGTTCTGTCCCAAAGTTACTTCGAGAGGCCTTAAGGGAAACTTTGGAATTCTGTGTTATTTATGATACATTTCCCCTAGGGACACTCAGCACCGCAAGGTGCTCTTTTATGAACATGGAAATGTTTTTCATCTTTACACGTCAAGAAATAGCACTGCAGATGCCAACAGCAACAGTCAGCTCTCCATTCTTGCAAGGCTCACAATGGAGAGACCAAGACCACCTGATAAGCCAGTACCTGAGCCTAACACAGAAACAGATAGAGGATGCTAGAAGAACACCACTCAGCTCCCTCTGAAATAGAGCCTTTCCTCACCACTCCCTTGGTTTCCTCTTGGAAACAACACTTTTGCATGGTGAGCAACCATCCCGGTGTGCCAGAGATGGTCGTGTTGTGGCAATCAAAATCCTAGTTCTCCGTTCCACAGAATCCTCAGTGTTAGGGAAACCAGGATGAGTGGTCACCCTAGTTTTAGATCACAATGTAATGCCAGGTCTCCGGGACTAACTTACTAAACAGACCTTCGAGGCTGGATGCATAGGAGAGTGTTTGCCATCTTGCTGTGGCATCCACTTTGGCTGGCAGATGGGGAAACCGAGGCACAGAGAGGGACAGTGCCGTGTCAGATTCCATAGTGCTCAGCTCTGACTAGGTAGCCCTGTTCAAAAACACTCAGAACTGCTTTATGACTTTCTTTTCTCTTCCACATAATCACACATTTCTAAACAATCTCCTCAGCTCCTCCCTGACCTAGCTAAGAACTGATATCATTTTCTGATTATTCTCTATGCAACCGGGGTATTCTGAGCACTCTACAGGCAACACTTCACTTAATCCTCCCCCAAATTCTAAATTTCTGTTACCAAATTGCTAAACACCATTATCGCTCCATTTTTCAGACAGAAGAGCCTGAGTCTTAGCAAGATCAGGAAAGCTTGCTAGAGGTTACACAGCTCGTGACAAAGATTGGAAACTCGACCAAATTGTCTGATTCCAGAATCCTTATCCTTACCACGAGGATATAAGACTCCTCTTCTTATTCAATTTGACCTTCTGCTATTTAAGATTATTCTATCATTTAACCAAAATATTTGCAAAAGGTACAGGAATGGCTTTCTCATTTATTCCACCTTCCATTGATTATTTCATTCACCAGAAAGACATCTTCATATAAGAATCTCTATTTGCTTTTCAGTTCCCAGTGGACCTGGGGCCACATCAAACCTTCCCACTACAATATTGCTTCAGAAAAATGCAAATCCGATGTGTGGATAGTGTTTTTGTCTTAAGCCATTGAGCTGTTGTAGGGCCGATCCAATTAAACATCAATGACCCACCATTGACCGATCCTAAAGGAATCCAAGCGCCATGCTTCTCTTAACTCTGCCAAGACCTTCACCATTTGGATTTCTAGTTCTTCTCTGAGCTCTTCTCTCCTTAGGTAATGTCCTCTTCCAGATTTCCTCTTGCTAGTCTTCCTTTTGAAAGTCTCTTACTTAACAAATTCAATTCAATTCATCAAAGTATTGAAGTTTATCGCCAGATTCTAGCTACTCTGCAATTTTTTCTGTTCCTGGAGCATGAAAGCTTACTTCTGCTTTAGGCCTTTGTCTTTGACCTTTCTTGGCAACATTCTTCTCCCCACACCCCACCCCCATATCTGCATGGCTGATCCCTTCTCTATCACATAGAGCTCGGTTCAAAAATCCCCTCTTGAGAGAGAACACTTCCCCTCTCTCTGGTCACCCTGCTGAAAGTCTCTCCCTCCTGGTTTTATTTTCTTCTGACCTTCTCTGTCTGTAATCCTGTTTGCATATGTGTTCATTTATTGATCGTCTACCTCCTTCTATAGAATGTAAGGCTTACAAATATAGGAGATTCACACGCACCTGCCGTATCTGTGGTACCTAGAAGAGTGTCTGGCACATGGTAGGCCCTCAACAAATGACTGCTGAATGGAAGAAGGAATGACTTTATGCAAAATACTCATGAATGTTACCGATGTCCTCCTGTCCTTGCATTTGAATATCCTGCATGGTTTTTGTTCTTTCATCATTTTCACAATAAATGTTTTCAGTATTGCTTTCGACTCGAGTCGAAAGTTTCTGGAAGCCCTCCGTCTGGGAACTAGTCTAGAAGGACAGTCAAGGAAGATCCAGGTTTGTTTCCACCCCTTCCTGCTTCCCAGCTGAATGATCTTGAGAAGGTGACTCCAACTTCCTTGCCATAATCTAGGAAGGCTCCTATTGTCTCATGGGACACCTGTGACTATGAAATGAGCTGCACACCAAAGCACCCGCCATGCAACATGTATCCTCTCATGTCATTGTCAAGTATATTTCACTTTTATAATTTCACCTAATTACCTGCACTGAGTACACAATTAGTTAATTTGAAAACAGAAAACCTGGAATATATGGAAGTTCAGGAAAACCTCAGGATTCTCTATGCTTTTTAGGAAAACCAGGAGCCTTTAAGGACAGAGAAGGTCAGTTAGAGGTTTGGTTGCATGGCAATGTAGGGAGGACAGCGGCCTGTCGGCAAGACATTCCAGGGAGATGGATGTCACTTCTACCACTGGACCTAAGAGGTTTGGTGAAGGTTAAGAGATCCAATATTATTTGAGTCAATGGACTGAATTCAAATATCAGGTTGATTTCAATCCCTTGCAAATGAGATCATGAAACCAGCTCTCTGCTCTTCAGGGAAAGCATCTCTGGCTCTCAGATCATTTATGCTCAGTTGTATTCTTCCACCTGGATAAATGAGGCTCGTTTGTGCCAGGAGGCAGAAGTTTCCAGCTATCTCTTTTCTTTTGCACTGTCCCTGTTTTGTGGCAAGGCATTGGTGGCATTAGTAAGAAAGATGGTAGCTGAAGGTAGTGGAGAAAGCTCCAGAGTCCGGAGAACCAGGCTTTATGTCTGTTTGTCCCCTTAGGTAGTCTGTGGCCTGATGCAAGTCACACAACATCTTTGTGACTCCACGTCTGCACTTGCCACGGGGTATCAGTAACCACCCAACCGCATGGCTCCTCCATTTATCACCATCCATGGCTGCCCTACCACCGTGTCTCAGTAGCCAATGGAGTAAAATCCCAGTTCAACCTGACATCCAGGGCCTTTTGTGATCAGATCCCAGACTTTTTATAACCTTCAGTCTCCTGTGCCTAGATAGAGTGCTTTCACAGATACCAGTGGAGAGAATGAATGAAAACGAGAGGACAACTTTGAAAGAGCCATTTCAAAAAATAAAAAATAGTTCTGTTATAAAAATAGGATAGTCACGAGAGTCACTCACATTTCAGGTCTCAGTATAGAGATATAAATAAAAAAGGATGTGTAATGATAAACTCTCCAACTGTCCCACAATTAGACAGTCAGGGTTTGACTGACACCAACTTCTCAACCTTATCCACTTCAAAATCCCGTTTAAATTTCATCCCATTCATTGATTTGACTAAATGTACTGAACGTTTTGAAGGTTTTCAGGCTACACACAAAGGATTATTACCTTCAGGAATTTCCCATGTGTGACCCTTTGGGTGTCAGGCCTGCTGTTTTATGGGCCTGAGTGTGAAATGCCATCATGGCCATCATGGTGACCTAAACCAGATCTCCATAGAGATGATCAGAATCAGACAGATTGGATTTCCACCCAAGCTCTGCTATTTGCTTTCCATAGGAGGTTGGACAGATTTCCTTTCCTCATCTGTTAGGTGGGGAATACCAAACTTATATGATTATTGGACATATAAACTACGATCATACACACAGAAGCACGTAGCATGAGGGTTGGAGCACTATGGAGGATGAGCCTGTGTGAATATCTGCCTTACCCTGGCCTCAGTTGGACCAAAACAAAACCATTCCTAGTTGTAGTAGAGTCTTTATCTTGGTGAAGCACATTGTATTACAGCAAAGGTAGCAGTTATTGTAAGCCGGTACATAGATGTGCTACTCATTGCTCTACAGGCATTCTCTATTTCTTTTTTCTGACCCCTGTGGCCTCAATCTCTACCCTCATTGCCCCCACTCCTATTATTATAACCTGTAAGGAATCTCGTAAAAGGCTGCCCCTTTCAAGTGGTCTCAGGATGAAAACAGAAAAGACAGATAGGATATCCCTTTTACAGCTTTCTCACCAGTGCAAGTGAGAGGCTGAAGGCATCGCCCCAAATTACCCAATCAACCTAAAGGGGGAGATCATTTGTTTTCCTCTGGCAGAAACTTTAAACAAGGAATAATATGAGAGAAATGAACCTTACTTTCCTCCTCTAGGAATGGTTCTTAGCAGAGAGGATCAAGTGAAATTTAAGTTCAATTTGACCCAAGTTCTTGTAAGATAAACACACCTCAAATGGAGGGTGATGGGAACCTCATTACTTAGAATTGGACAAATAACCCAAGGCAGTATGATTATAACCTGCCAGCAGTAATGGTCTGCTCAGCAAACCGCCTAAACCTCTACTGGGAACATTTAACACCACTTGTATTTTGA
Source organism: Mustela nigripes (assembly GCF_022355385.1). Classification (NCBI taxonomy): domain Eukaryota; kingdom Metazoa; phylum Chordata; class Mammalia; order Carnivora; family Mustelidae; genus Mustela; species Mustela nigripes. The sequence goes on along the minus strand of NC_081557.1, from coordinate 66,801,547 downwards.
AATCACAGGTTAGATCTACAGGCAATAAAGACTGTTATCTCTCCGATTCATTGCAGTTGCACAAACACCCAGTTAATTCAGCTATAACACATCTGCCCAGAGAAATATTTACTTTTGGAGCCTCCCAGGTATGCTTTAAATTTCTCCTAATTGCTACCCATTGAGTTCTAAGTTTAAGTGCTGTTGAGATGGACCTCAGGTCCTTATTCTGTACTGAGAAGTTCACCACTATACAAACACAACGAGCACATTCTCGAATGACCTAACTGTGCATTTAGAAACTGCTTCTTTTCTCCAATTGAATGGATGAAATTCTCTCTGAACCTAAGAAGATAAGTCTTTCTCACTGCTCATTTGGCGTCTCAGTAGAGCAAATGGATGGTAAGTGTTTCTCAAGGATCACAAAGAGAGTAGCATTCATGCTTCCTGCCTGAGAATTACCTTTCTTGACTATTCAAGCTGTAGGAAATGAATTCTCAGGTCACCTCTTTACATTGTGAGGGTAACAAGCGTTCTCATACCATTAAAACGATAAGAAAACTTGAGTTAAGGGAAGGCCAGTTTCAGAGGAGGAAAAAAGAATAAAACCTCCCAGAGGTTTATAAAAACATTTTAATGAACATAACTTATTTATCTTGTTCCTTCCAAAATCCTTAATCATATATATATATATATATATATATATATAGTCACAAAAGGATCTGGAAAAAAAAAATTTATATATGTAATATATAAATTATTTTTTTCCAGATCCTTTTGTGACTTTAAAAAGCAATGTAAAGTAACCCAATGTGGAACCAAGAGTCAGGATTAGTGTGGGTAAGGGAGAAAAGAGAGAGAGGTCACATATTGACTCTGGGTTTGCAATGTTTTTGCATGAAAAGCTGCACTTTCCTGTGCACCAGAGCACACACCGGTAAATCGCATCCTTTCTTTCCTTGTCCTAAATCTCAGGAACTCACAGTCCTTGGGAACACCAGCGTCAAGTTCTCTAGGCTCTATGCCTCCAAGTTCCTTGCCAGTTCTCCCATCACAGTCCACATCCCCTCTGGACAATAAGAAGTATTTCTATTGGTAAATGTGGAAGAGTCTGGGAGAAGTCAAGGGGTGCTCCTCACCTGCTCCAGTTTCATAGCTATCTTCAGATTTGGGGCCACACCCACCCCAGATTTCCAAGAATTTTTTTTTTTTTATTACAAGACTAGAGTCCAGGCTAGGTGGAAAGATAATATATCTTATGTGTGTGTGATCACATCATAGCCCAGAAAGGATGTTGACAGTCCAACACTAAGAACTAACATAACACCTTGTGAGCATTTAGACATCTTCTGGTTAAAATACCAATTTAACTGAAAACTCATGGAGGATGAAAAACATGTCTCATGCTTCTTTTCATCTGGATACCAAGCAGTTCATCTCCACTTGTAAGCTTTCCTAACACCATATTCTCACACAAGGTGACTTCTGTACCGTTCTTTGTACACACATAGTACCCTGGGCAAATGTCTATCACAGCACTTACCACAGGGGTTGTTACTGCTGACATACTTGTATGAAGTTGATCATGAGTCCCTAATGACAAGGTCTATGTTCTCATTGTTTAATACAATCTGGCCCATAGTTAATATGCAATAAAGATTTGTAGGATGAATGCACATAGTAGATATTCATCAGCATTTGTTTAACTGAACATAATCAAATACTTAGCAGGAAAGATAGAAATAAAAATGATACTTGAAAAAAGCTTTTCAGGTTATGATTTATTTGCAGAGTACTGAGTATGAGTTGTTTACATAGAACTGAAGAAATAATCTAATTTCAGTTTGAGTCCCCTTTTAAATTAGTTGAGAAAATTAGCCTGACCTTCTGATCCCAGGGCCTAAATTAACTTAAATCCGAAGCTAGATCAGACTAATGGATGGTTTTTAATAATAACCCCAAGCCGAATAAGAATTACTAACTCCTCGAGCTAGAATGACCTTTGGAGCTCATCTCAGAATCAATACATGAATACTTTTTGCTATATCCCTACCAGATGGTCAACCAATCTCTACCTGAATTATTCTCACAGTTTCATGACAGGTCATCCTTCACTTCTGAATCCATAAAGGGGCCATAAGTTCCTTCTTGCAGTGATAGAAATGCATATCCCTATCACGTTCTCCTCATTTGGCCCTCCAGCAAAACACAGGGAAATATTCTTCTGTCCTACATATGCATCTTTGAATGCTTAATGACAAACACTAGATTTCTCCTTCAGTTTTCAAGAATAATCCTTATGCTCCAGTTCCTCACTTTGAGTCAAGGATTTCCGACTATGTTCCGTTGTGTTCATCCTCCTCATTTTTTTTAAAATTAAGATTTTATTTATTTACTTGACAGAAAGAGAGAGAGCACCATAAGGGGGGAGCAGCAAAGGGAGAGGGATTAGCAGAATCCCCACTGAGCAGGGAGCCTGACTTGGGACTCGATCCTAGGACCCTCAGACCATAACCTGAGGTGAAGGCAGCTACTTAACCAACTGAGCCACCCAGCAGCCCGTGGTCATCCTCCTTTTAATAAGATTCCCAGTCTGAATATCTAGTAGATCACAAAAAGGCAAAGATATGAGAACAACTGGGCTGGCTGGCATTTTTTGTTTATTCATTTGTTATTTTTAGTTAGTATTGAGACATGCCCTCCTCTTTCTTGGTATGTCTGTCATTGGGGACTAAACGACAATATAGTTGCCAGAGACTTTCCATTCATAATAACTCACAACTATTTAAAACAAAGGGCATTCTTCTCAGTATTACTTACTCCAAGGCTTCCAATGTTTGGAAACCTTGCAAAATCCATTTCTGCTATAAAGATACTTCTGTTAGATTTTCCATTTAACAATGGGCAGGTTGTAGACCAGGTGGATGGAAAGCCCGACTCTAAAAAGTGTCCCTGAAAAATAATAATGACACCAGGTCAAGTGAACCATGAGCAGATGGGTAAGTGTGGGGATAAGAGGCACCTCTATATATTTTGTCCTGTTTGCTCATTCATTCATTCATTCATTCCAAGAGTTGCTAATAAGCCACTACTGCTATAAGCACTTTACTCAGATACAAAAGGGATACAATGAGGAGCAAAACCCGTACAATTCCTGCCCTCACAGGAAATACAGTCTAGTAGGAAAGCACACATTAAATAGATAAACACACAAATACAGGATTGGAGACTACAGTCAATGCTTTGAAGGTAAACCAATGAGTGCATTACAGTGGATAAAAGAAGATAGATTTTCAGCTGGAGTGTACAAGGGAGGAAGGCCAGTTTGAGTAAGAGGCCTTACAGGTGACTTCCAGAGGATGGGCACAGTTTAGTCCACCTGAGTAGGGAGAAAACATCCTAGCTGTAACTGGCATGTGGTAACAATCTGGAGTGAAGGGATGTGGGGGGAGGAGTAGGGAAAGCTTGCTGAATCAGTGGAAATTAAAGAAGGCCAGTGTGGCTTCAGAAGAAAGAGCCAATGACTCATGGGCTGGGATAAGGGACAGGCAGGGGCTGCATATGCTGAGTTTAGGATTTTTTTTTTTAATAATTTACTTTTACAGCAATGGAAAGCTACTTAAGGGTTTTTGAGGAAGAGGGTGACATGACTGATTATCAGCATGGGATCTAGAAGCTTCCTGATCCTTCCTGTTGTCCTATGAGTAAGCGCTGACTAGACACGGAGCGTTTCTGAATCCAGACACTCTGTCCACCCTAACCTGTCTCGCTTTCTGCCACAGGTGTGACCCATTTATAAAAACGCTTTTTCTCTTTTGAAATCCAAGCCATTTCTTCTGCAGATGTTATCACGGTGTAAATAATCTAGTTCCCGCTTTGCTGCAGAAACTTTCAGGCGATGGAATTCAGGAAACCTGTGTCATGAAACACTGTCTGGCCCCAATTCCCAGGCACTTGGGCACGCTGGCTCAAAAGGATATCTGATATGTCAACACAACTCATCCTCCTATGCGAGGCAGTTCGGCTCATTAACAAAGTACTTCCTCCCAGAGGTAATTTGAGTATCCTCTAAAAGGATGCGATTTGCCGTGTTTCATTAATAAAGAAACATGCGAAGCGTTTGCAGATCCCTATCTGGAGAAGGCTGCACGGTGTTTTTGACTAATAGCACTGGGGCAGCCATGGGGGTTGGTACTGATCAGCATCGGCTCAAATGAAATTTGTGAATGGGAAGTCAGCTTTTAAGGAATGCTCCAGGATGGAAAGCAGATACTTCAACCGAGACGACTAAAATGTCCCTATCACAAACATGAAGATAAACTGAGGATGGCCCACGTCTCGAGAGCATGTCTCTAAAGCAGATGCCAAGTCATTAGGAACCAAAGCCACCTCTGGGCAGTGCCAAGAAGAATAATTAGAGCATTAATAAGAATATTGACACCACTTTTATATTATTTCCTTTTAGCCAGAAAACACCACTATGGTACCCCTATGAGAATTATACCTTTTGCCAGCCAAGAGAACAGATACGGGGGGGTTAAATCGCTCCTCTAAGTCAGGTGACCAGATGTCAGTAAAATTGGGTCTTTGACTTCTGACCCACTTCCCACCCATAGACCATGCTGCCTTTCTGAATGACAATAATGCCATTCATTTACATCCTCTTACTTGATCACCACAATCACACTGCAAGGTGGCATGATTATTCCCATCTTATGGGTCGGGAATTAAATTAAATAAACAGAGTTAAATGATCTGCCCTAAGGCCAGCAGCCAGTAAATGATGGGTCTTGCTGGTCTCCAAAGCACATGCTCTCAATGTTGTCATATTGCCACCCAGTCCCTCTGAAAGAAGGCTTGCCATCTTATCCTCACCCGAATGGGCAAATGGTCTACTTGCTCATGTGGGCCATGACAAGGACAGGTTCAGTACTGAGGAATGCTGATCAATGAGTCCAAAGTGTAAATGGTCCAAAGTATAAATTCTGTGTAGAACAGATTAGGTCTGAGAGCAACAGGCACAAAAAGGTATGTGGTCAAAACCTGTATATTCATAATAAACATGAGCTTGCCCGTGAAGTTAAGAAGGGAACTGTCGTGTGTTGAGCTCCCTGACACAATGTGCTTTCAGAGGACAGAACACAAGTTATTTCATTTGATTTACACAACCACTGGCCAATGTAGATTTTGTGGTCACCACTCTAGAGGCTCAGAGTATTGAGTGGCTCTATGAGATCACATATATCTGTCTGAAACTGGGCTCAAGCTCTGAAGAATGAAAGAATGAGTTCTACCAAGTAAAAGAAAGTATTACTTAAGATGGCAAGAATCAACTTAGACCCTTTATCCCAGGGCAAAGAAGAGAGTGAAACCATAAGAAAGCTGACAAAGGCAAGTCATCATTGGTTTGGACTGGACAAGGGGTCTTCGAAAACCAAGGATGTTTTACAGGACCCCCTATAATCTTATAAATTAAAGTCCCTGAAGACAATTATGTTGGTATGCACACAGCCTTTGGTGCTGATGTCTCATTGCCCTATTTGGTTCATGTCTTCCACATTTCACTCTAGCTAAGGGACTCCTTCCCTGGCTGGGGAATATTGCATGCTCCTTAGACACAGCCTCCTCTGACATTTGACATCAGTACCAGAGGAGAAACATAGACTGCTAAAGCTTAGGAGGTTCTGAGAAGTCATGTGGTCCAACCCTCCCATTTTACAAAGAAGAGACTGAAGAAACAGGCCTCAAGTAAAGACAGACCTACTTACTAAGCAGTTCACACTACTTCGAGCATAGGGCTAGGAGCTCAACACACATTTTAGAATGTGGATCCCCGAGCAAGGGACTATTCTCCTTGTTTATAGATAATGGAAAGCCATGTTCAGAAGAGTCAGATAATTGCATAGGGTCACGTAGCTTGCGGGTGGTAGAGTCCAGATTCAAACCCTCATTGTGTGAGTCCAAGTCCCATATGGTATTTTTCATCTCAACCGCAATCTCTTTTTCTACTCAGGAGGTCCAGACCACGTGTTGAGGCCAGTTGAATGAGAACCACCTGAATCACAAATACAGAGATTCCCAGGCCTACACACAGAATCCCTGACATACCAAATCTTCTATGGTCAAGGATTGTATCTTATTCTTCCCACTTCTTGTGTATGTGGAAGGTACAAAGATGAACCTTTGTAAAAGGCTCTGGTGTAACAGAATTAAGTGCTATCAACTTAGGTCATGTTCAGCCAACCTCGATCTTAATACAGGTTACCATGAAGAAGTCCCAATTGGTGACTTTCTATAAGAACTCCAAGGGAGTCCTCTTAACTCTGTTGCCATGCTATTCAATCATGAAGACATGCTGGGTTCCCAAACCAGAAGAGACAAAAAGGCAAAATACCGACCCAGCAATCAATGCAGATCTCTTGCTGACCTGATGATCTTTCCTAACAGGGAGCCCAAGGCAGGCTCACGTCCCACTACCCTCCCCAGAGGCGGGTTCACGTCTATTTGCACAAGGAAAGCACACACATCACTATGCTCCTATTGAAAAGGCCTCGGTGGCGAAAGTCGCTCATGATCCACTTTTATATGAGCGTCTGACATTTGGGCAGCAGAAAAAAAGAAATCAGTTCAAGCCAATGACATTTCTATGGGAAAGGCCCCAGCTCCACAAAAGAGCAAGTGAAAGTGGCAGTTAACCCTGTGGTCGCCTTATTGTTCCTCATTCATGACTGGGAACACTAGGACCTTCTCAAGGAGCGCTCACAGAAAGAGGGCTGCCACCTGTTGCCAGGGATGACATCACCGCACCAGCAAGAGCCAACATTCTTTGGGCAGCTTGTGTGTACGTCGTTAATCAGCACTGGCTCGTCTGCAGGCCCATTCACTGAGGTCTCAACTGTCAGCACTCCGGCTTCAGAATTCCAAAGGGATCTGCCAAAATGCCTGGCCTCCATCCTAAAGGGAGTTGGCCCGCATTCAGAATTACCTTGGACGGGAGGGGTGACGGGAACGTGCTGACGTCCTCTTGGTTTTCTGTTTCTGCTGTGTTTGTTTACAGTGCTGCTGGAGTTAAGTAGAAGAGGGGAAAGGGCAGAAGGGGTTGGAGGGAAGAGCAAGCAAAGCCCACCTCATCCCATGTGTTGGGAATAGGAAAGAGGTCGGATGGGACACTTTCTTTTAGCACAAGTGCTCTCGTTTGCGTCTCACTGGTTCTTCTTCTTTTTTCTTTTTAAAATTTAAATGCTGGGAAATTCCTCTAAGAATTAACTACAATGGCACGCCAGAATCCGATTTGCCACAGAGTTGGAATCACAGATGTCGGAGTCACAAGCAGAATTTTAGACATCGCCCCTTCGTTGTACAGGTGCATGAATGGAGCCCAGAGATGATGTATTTTGGCCTGGGTCCTGTGTTGGCAATAGCTAGCTGTTCACCAGAGCTGGTCTCCTCTTCTTCCTGGGCACGGAGCTGGGCTGGATATCTCAGCTTCCCTTGCAGCTGAGTGTGGCCATGGAATAGCCCATGGGTTGTGTGTGACTGTCCGGCTGACCCAGGATGACCTCTGGGCCCTGGCTCCAGGATCCTTCCCCTTCTGCTGGCTTACTGCAGTCAACATAAGGCTGGATACCACTCAGTTCTCCTACCCTCCCCCCGCCTCCCCGCAGTGCTGTGTCATGCTGCTATCTCTTGCTTTAGCAGAACAATTTACAACAGCAACCTGCCCCTTAAGAACATACTTGAAAGACCTTCAGATTCACCTTTAACTATGCATCAAAAATAAAATACAGATGAATTAATCACCTAAGTCTTATCTATTTCTTACCAAATTAACATGTTTATTGATTACATCACCACACAGACATTTTACCCAGACTCCCCTCAACCTCGATGTTCCTGGCTCACTATTTTTACTATCTTCATAACTCAACTTTTTTTTGAGCCTCTTTTTAGCTGCAAGTTGCCAATAGGCAGTGTCATAAAACTTGCACCAAATGAGGCAGAGAAGGTGTTTTCGAATAAAGTGCTAAAAGGTAAAAGATAAGTTTGGAGTGCAAGTGATTTTGAAGTGGAAGAAAAGGAAGACCTAATTAGGCAAGATGCGTCTTCCCACCACAGAAACGGCCAGCATCCTCATGGGATCGGGGCTATGCAGCACATGAATGGGAGGTTTTCAAGGCAGCCTGGTGGAGAAGAGCAGGAGGGAGGGCCATAATGAGTCAGAAAGGAGAATATGTGCCTAAGGATGGTGCCCCCAGGAGTCCGGAGTTCACATCAGGAAGTGAGAACCACTGAGCTCATGCTCGACTGATCTCTGGTCGTTCTCTTAATTTCTAGGGTTTCAGGGACCAGCAACTGAGATGACACCACTTCTGCTACAATTCAAGTCAGGCAAGTTACTAGAACGCTCTCAGAGGCTCTTTGAGAAACATACCTATTGCCATCACTCGCTTTTCCTATTCAGGGCTATTTTCTTCCCTCGTTTTATTAATTAACAAGAGAAACCTTGCTGTCAGTAGAACCAGATGAACCTAACTACAGCTGGTAGTTATTAAATTTTAAAAAAATCTGTTATTTTTACTGGAGTCATCCTTCTGTACTTGACGATGTCATGTTGCGAGACGCACCTGGTCAACCATTCCTCTCTGACAAGAGTGCAACGGCGATGATGGGAGATCAGGTAGAGTGGGGCCACGGCATTCAAACCAAATGTCAACATGATCTGTGGGAGATTCGGGGGGAATCTCAATTTATTTCTGAGGCAAACAGACACTCTTTTAAGCTCTTCTGTGTCACAATATTAAAATGATTTTGACTGTAGAACATAACTGGATGAAAATGACCTAATAAGCTCTTGGAGGAGTCTGAGCACAAATCAGCATGGAGACTGTCACGGATGACAAATGAGACAAATGCGACTCTTTCCTGGGACTTTTTTTTTTTTTTTTAAAGATTTTATTTATTTATTTGACAGAGAGACACACAAGTAGGCAGAATGAGAGGGAGAAGTAGGCCCCCCATCTTCCTGGGGACTTTTAGGGTAGAAATTTCAGAGCAAAAATAGGACCAAACACAAACTATTCCTTCTTCATTAAATCTAAGCCCACAAACAAGAGTCAAAACAAATAAGAAATCCACCCTCACTGGGAGTGAAGGTGGTCGTGGGGAGGGTTAGGGAGAAAACACTAACTAGAGGAACAGGAATGAATAAAAACGCCCACTTCAAATGGCAAGCAAATAAATAAACATTCTTCCTAAAGGCTCAAAAGTCAATCTGTTGTCTAAAATTCTGAGATGGAAATATATATCAAATTCATTACATATTTCATGTTCTCTTTCATAAGCTACATTGGCCAGTTGTCATTCTTTAGAGAAATATAAATTATCTCTTAAAAATGTGTGCATGCGTATGCATGTTGGTGGGAATGACTCATTCACCAAGTGCAGACAATGTGTGAGACTTTTTTTAAAGATTTCATTTATTTATTTGGAGGTGGGGAGCATGAGAGGGAGAGGCAAAAGGAGAGGGAGAGAGAATCTCTGGCAGACTCTGATGTGGGGCTCAATCCTATGACCCTGAGACCACGACCTGAGCCGAAATCAAGAGTCAGATGCCCAGGTGCCCCCGGAGTGTGCTCGTCCCTATCCTTCATTGATTCCACATACACTGATTAGTGTCTCCTGCATATTAGATGACAAAAGGAGAACTAATATCACTCAGACTGTGTCACTACCATCAAGCAGCTAATAGCCTGGTGGGAGAGACAGATACGGAAAATTAGTTTGTTAAAATGCAACAGATTTTAAATGCTAAGCCATCTGCTCTGTGCACTATGCCCTGCTGGAGCACGGAGCAATGAACGAATCATTGTCAAGAGGAAACAAAGGAAAGGATCCAGTTGGGTTTTGAAGGATGGGTAAGAGTTTGCTGAGCATGCATTTTATATAGAAGCATGAAGTTGAAGACAAGCATGCGTATATGAAAAACACAAGGCCAGACACGTGTGTGCTGGTTGGGGGGGGGTAGTGATTAGAGTTGTCGGGCTTGGAAGGAGAAAAGGTAGGGGAGGTGACATTGGGATGGCTCTTTTTGATACCCTATGAAACATGATTTTGTCCTTTGGTACTGGAGAGCCAACAGAGATTTTAGAATCTCCAAGTTATATGAGCTTCTCTCTGTTTTCAAACAATAATTAGCAGCCACATAAAGCCAGGATTGGGGAGGAAAAAACCAGAAACAAAAAGTAGAACTGAATTGGCTGATGTGGGCCTGCCTTAAGACAGGGGGGTGGCAATGACTAAGAGGAAAGAAACAGATTCATGAAGTGGGAGTGATCGTCTAACAGATGTGATGACTGGTTTGATGTGGGAAGTGGGAGACGGGACCCTGAAGGATGAGGAGATTGTTTTTTTTTTCTTTTAGTTTGACCAACTGAGTGGGTAGATGTGCTGTTTCTCAAAAAGGAGGATTAAGTTTAGATTGGTTAAAACTTTTGGATATGCCGGATGCAAGATTTTACAGGAGAAATCTAGGTGGGGCTACTCCAGAGGGGGTATCTGGGAGTCTACTAGCAGCTACTCTCTTCATGAACTGAAGATCTGTCCCTCTCCTGCACTAACTCCTTTTGGCTCCTCCAATGCCCGTAGAATGCAGTGCAGACTCCTTACCCAGGCCTTCTTAGACCACTGTGGTCTAGCCTCAACCTCTCTAACCAGCCTAGGACCCTCACCCTCAATGCTCAAGCCAAGTAAAGAACGCATTGCTTCTCAAACACATCCTTAGGTATCATGGGCTACCACTTGCTCGGCTTATCCTTCCCTTCCAGCCCACATTTACTCCACTAGTTGAAATCTGATTCATTACAGGTTTCAGCCAAAATTCCATCTTGGCCTTAAGTGTTCCCCCAGCGGCACTCCCTTAATGATAAATAACTCCTTCTCCAGGTTCCAGGGACACATGGCTCCCACCTCCGATGTATGGCCTTGCCTCCTCCACCTGCCCCCTCACCATTTCCTTCAGTCACTTTCCTGTCCTGCATTGAGGGTTTATCTAGAGCAGGACCATCCCTAAAGGACATGCTAAAGGCAGGCAGGCTGAGTGGAAACGGCTCTCTCCTTGGGCTTAGAGCATATATAACATCCTCGCTCCGATACTGGGTACACGGTCTAGCCATCACCTTGGAAGCTAAAAGCTTCAGGGCTGATCACTTGTGCCCCAGCGGGGAGCAGAGAACTCAGGGTGATGTGATGAAACATGACAAATGACTTAGTGAGCTGACAAAATGGCACAGATTAGACCTTCCTTCTTCCCTGGTGTCATCTGACTTTTCGACTTGTTACGACCCCTCCTGCCAAGCCCAAGGATCAAGACTTCCGCGGGCAGAGCACATGAAGAGGGGATGTGTGTTCTCTTTGGCAACTTGATTGTGAAGTTTTCATGTTACAGGACACATTAACATTTTTAAAAAATGATTATTGCTACTTGCATGAAAACTCAAGCCCCTGAAATCCTGACTATGGCTAAATTCAGGCTGCAGCCTCTACTGTCAACAGTTTACAATCTTTCCAGAAGACAGCACAACTTGGCCTCTAATTATAAAGGAATTACTCCAGGACGCTATCAGGTTAAACAGGAGGGGAGTCTCAGAGTAGAGGAAGCTTCTTCTTTGTGAATTCTCTCACCACCCAACAGCTAGGGATCTAGAAACAAGGAGAGAGCTGCCCTCTATCCCCCTAATGGCTTGCCTCTACTTCCTGCTGTTTGCAAGGCTGATACCACATTTGCGCCCTCACCTGATAATGGCTCCCAGCATATGATGCCTTTCCCTAGTGTCTTTGTTGACAAGACACTAGCAACTTGGATTCCAAGTGTCAACATGAATAGATAGGTCCTTAGATTATGCTCACAAAATATAGCTCTTTTTATATTGATACTGGTCAGGCACGTTAATGTCATTCTAAAAATCACAGTGACAGCACTGATAACATCAATACAGGGGTAAAAGAAACACAGATCATCTTCCTGGCTACCAAGAAAGTCACTTTTCTGTATGATAATCACCCCCCTCCCAGATGTGTAAGGCAGACATCCTACATCTGCTTGGAGATCTTCCGACTGTCTAACGAAATACAAAGATTCTTTGTATTTCTCTATCTTCTAATTCCTTGCTCACAATCTCCCGCTGGATTATATAAATAGCCAGAGCTTATTTTAGTAAAAAATGAGATGCTGATTTATTGATCATTTGTAAAACGCCTCTCCCCACTCTCCAGTTCTTTCTGAGACTTTGGCTTTTTCCATTTCTAAAGACAAATGAGCTTCCCCCTCTGCCACGTGAATTTCTCGATGCTTCCAAACAGATCAGTAGAGATGGGAACATTTATTCATTTGAATGGACATGTGTCAACACGCTCTAAAAGAGAAAAGAAAAAAAAAACCACCAGTGCATCGTATGAGCCTTGCCAAGCACACACTTTAATGTCCATCCATTATGCCTCGGAATCCATGTGTGAAACTGTCTTCGTGACTCTAGGGGGTGTTTGGAGGCAGGATGTGGATTTTGGAATTGCGTTCATTTTGAGCCTTTACTACATATGGTAACAGCATCTCCCCTCAGAGCTGCAGGGCAGTTCCGGACCCATTATGGACCATGGCTAAGGTTCAAAAGACCACACACCTTTCTGTCCCCTTAATGTGATCACATTTCATCAAATTTATTCCACAAATATTTCTTCATAGTCTTGACTCAGATGTCATTGGGTACTGAACGTGAACTTGGACAAGCTGAGTCTGAACGACTTACTGGCTCCTCTTAAATTCCCAGGCACTTCCAATACCACTCAGCACATTTCTCTGGCTATTTCCGCCTCATTATCAAGAACTTACACAATGAAGTGCCCGGATTAAAATACAGATGTGGAGATAGAGAAGTAGAATAACGTTTTTTAAAAGATTAATTTTTACTACTCTTCTCGCCACTGGACTTAAATGTGAAAGAAGCCCCACTGTGAAGACAGCTGTTGCTGTTTAAGACATAATCTAGAAGATGAAACATTTTATGGGCTTATGATTTCGGAGCAAATTTTAGGTGAAAGCTGTACGATAAAAGCCTTTCGCCCCATGAGGTCAGTGACAGTTGACTTTATTATTTACCTTTTTGTTTCCATGCCGCAGAACCCAGAGCAATGAAAGGGCACATCTACAGTTGAAGACCACAATATAAATCACAGCACGAGAGACCCAAACTTCTCATCCCCTGTTCTTTCATATAACACAAACTTGCAATAATTACCATTGCTCTCAAAAAGTAACTACCATGGGACACCCCTCTATCATGATTAAAACATGATTTTGCTAGTGCACGCAGGATGCAGGCTGGGGCAAGTGTGACTTTTCTTGGTGTAGGATCAGTTATCACTTGGGGATATCTTCATGGACAGACCTCTGCACCAAACCCCAAAGGATAATGCTGGCTGATCTCATCACCCACCCCTGACGGCTGCTGCCACTGCTCTCCTGGCAACCCCCCCCCTGCCCCCCAACCCTGGCCCACCACCTAGTAAGATGTTGAAGAAAATGAAATGCTCTGGGTATCTTTCTTCAGTCAGGGCTCTAACATTAATTTAGGAGACCATCTCTTTCATGGATTTAAAGGCACCTTTATAAACCTGGCCAGGCACCACCCCTGGCAACCTAAGCACAAATGTCAGTCTATTTCAAATCAGCAATTTACACTTAGTTTGGATGCTGAACACTTTGTATAAATAAATAAATGAATAAATAAATAAATAAATAAATAAATAGCAGTAAAAATCCAGTGAGTTCTTCGGGTTTTAAATTATAGTATGCTATACCTATGCGCTCCTTACAGTTTGTCAGACCAAAAACAAACCAAACAAAACCAAACCAGTCTTAGGTGATACACATTACTGCTGCATGAAGCTTTGCATCATTTTCCTCTCCTGTCTTTTCTGTCTGCCACCGAGAAAGTACTATCACGCTCTCAACGTGTGGCTTGAGAAAGCCCCAAGAAAGGGCTCTGTGTCTTGGTAGCTGCGTCCGACTTTTTTCCCCCTAGAACATTCCAGTTCCTCAATCAGTTACTATGTAAGAGCAGTATGTACCCTTCCTGGAGGTCATGTGTGAGATTTCTAAGTGCGCTTGGCAAGGGCTCCGTCATCTCTCTGGCTTGGCTACTCCCTGCAGTGTCTTCATCACTGTCAATCAGCACTTGTCACTCACGTTTTGGGAACAAGGCCATCTTCTACCATCAGCTTCACACTTTCTTTCTGTTATGCTCCTGACTTTACAATATGGAGTCTGAAGCTAGGCAACAAGCAGCCCTCCTGCAGTAGTAGTTCTCCAGAAGCCAAAATTCCTCCACTAACTTTTTGACTGCTTGTCCTCTCAGAAACTCCCTCAAGTTTTCTGCAGCAAAATTGGGGTGATTACGAGGAAACCATGAGATGATATTTGTGAGCATTCTTAGGAAGAAAAAGTGAAAGCAGATCCTTATTTGATGCTCAAGGACATGACTTTATAACAAATGGGTGGGAAGAAAGTTTTGCCAAATCAGCCATGTCATCTAATGACCCCACCTTCATCTGGGAGTAGAAACCCAACATGCAACACAATTGTGAGACAATGACGACTGGATATATTATTACCTTCCCTGAGAACTATTCTCCGATAGCGGCCCCTCTCAGAGTTAACCTGAGCCCTGCCGTTTAATCTTGGGTGAGCTAGTTCCCCTCGTGAATTTCAGTTTTCTCAACTGTTTGATAACAGAGATAACAGTCTTGAGCTCTGGCTGGATACTGAGGGCTCGAAAGATTGAACGAGAGCAAGGGAAGATGGCAACACTGAAGATGATGAGGAGGAGGACAATGGCCAATACAATGAAGACAACAACAACTCTTAGCCCTTTTACCTACAAGGCACTCACAACTCACTGAACAGGGTATAGGCTCAGCTGATGGCACAGATATAGCCAGCTGCCTCTTCGAAAGAGGGTTTACCTATTCAGAAAATGCCTTGAGGAGTCCTTGAGGAGTGATAATCATGTCTACTTTTAGAGAAGAACTTGAGAAGACAAGTGGCATCGTACTAGGCTCTGACCCTATTTTATTCACTTAGCACTAAGGCAACGCCTCTGGGAAGGCAGCAAGTGAAGACCACTGGATGGGGTTCTGACAAACTGGATGAACTTGAAGCAAGGTAGCAGTCATTTAATTCTATTTCCTTCCACTGTGTCCCGGACGGAGGCCGAACAACTTCTGCTCTGCCTTCTGTTCCTGATTAAGACCTTGCCTCAACGTGATGCTCACAATGGAAATGATGATGAATCTAGGCCTTGCTGTCCAATATGTGGGCCAGCATCCTCACCTGGCTACTGAGCATATGACCTATGGCCAGTGTCGCTGAGGAGTGAACTTTTAAATTCCACTCAATTTTAAATAGTTTCAACTTAAATTTAAAAACTGCCACTTGATTCCTTTTTGGGAGAACTTAAATACATTTGGAACAACTTGGATACATGAATCTGTTTTTTTCAACTGTAATTTTATGATATCTATATAGAGTTGAAGCATTTCTGATGAAAACAGCACTGAAATTGAGATGTGCCACTAACGTAAAATGTGCACTGAATTTTGAAGATTAAGCATGAAAAAGTACATAAAACAACTTGTTAATATTTTTATATACATTATATATCAAACTTGTGTTTGGGGTATATTAAGTTAAACAAAGTCATTAATTAATTATTACTTCATTATTAAATTAATTTTGTGTGTTTGTTTTTACTTTTTATGTAGTTATTACATGTTTTTAAATTGTACAGAGAGCTCATATTATCTTTCTACTTGACAGCACGGATCCATACACTCCAGAAATGGACATAAAATTTCAGATATTGTCTCACCACTCAAAATGTGCTTGGAATATCATATCCTTTGTAATGGATTTATCAGGTCTAATAGCACTCAAGCTTCAGAGCCAAGAGCTGAATTTGAATCTGTCTTCTACCAATTTAAATATCATCAGCCTCTTCCTGCTGTCCAAGATCTCCCCGAACCCTTATGCAATATTCAAAAGTTTTTGCTTTCCTTTTTATTCTTATACCCTCTGAAACTTTGATAAATATGTCTTCTACTCTTTGGTTCAATGACAAAATGCCATGAAACTCATCTGGGAAGGCTTCAAAGAAGACATGCAAATTCCACAGCACATTCCAACTTCCCACCATCATTTGTAACAGTGAAGACATCTCCTCTCATAGTCCCATTGAAGGGGCTTTTCTGTACTCTGATTGCTGATTTCACAGCCCTCATCTTAAACTCACCATAAACCTCAAAGACCAGGGCCACAGCCACCATTTCCTTTCTCTGTGCCCACAGTGCAAATAATAATCAAATGTTGCCTACTGAACCTTTACCATCAAAATGATTACTCAAGAAATCTTAAATGAATAAATTCACCCCTTCAGGATTACCTTTATTCAGCAAAACTTATTCACTCTGTTTATCAGGCATATAAGTGGGGCATTACAGAAGATGTATTTTGGGGATGGCTAAAAAGGATCAGCCCTATCCCAACCTGGGGATGGTTGTGGGTCTTTTGGGGATGCCACAGACAGACATGGCTTATCCAAAGAGATCTGAAAAAGGCTTAACAATGTGGTTTCCTTGTGGAAATATGAGCCTTTGTTTCAAACCATCTTCTTTCCTAGGGCATGGTCTTGTTTAACTTTAGTCTTGGTGGTGGTCATCAAGTTTCCTTTTGTGCCATAATTATCCCCTACCTTTCTCCCTGCCCCACTTCACACACAAACACCCATACACACACACGGCAATCTGTAAAGCCAGGTGTTTAGGAGGAGAGAAAATGTGGTAAACTAAGCAGAAGAGGGGACAGAGAAATACATAGTAAGTGACGGGGCTCCAAGGGGCAAGTTAATCGGTTTTGGTTCCTCCATCTCTAAAATGGAGTCCAGGCTGATAAAGTCTTTCACCCAGGGATGCTGTATTAATTGGCTAATTAATGACTATAATTCACTCTTAAAAACCCAAAGAATGCCATTAATGCTAAGTATTTCTTACATAGAAACCATTTAAAGTAATTAGCAAAACTATGATTGCTCTGAATTAGAAGATAAATTTAAACTTGAGAATCCATTATTGGGATGGCAAAATAATAGCTGAATTAATGGTGGTCTAAGCCATCATAGTGGGAATTTCATGTCAGTACCTGGTGATTTGGTTGGGTCATGACATCAAAAAGTGGGGCTACATGCAATGAACACACAGCTTGGGTTATAAAAATAAATATGTATGCATGCATGCCAAGTGCAAAGAATAAAGTAAAAAAGAAGGCATCTGTATTTTGGAGGCTGATGGACCTAGCTCGGGGCAAGGAATCACTTGTGAGCCTCCAGATCACTAGACTGGATTTTAAGGGAACAAAGCAAAACCAACAAAGCAGTTGGTTCTCCATGTACTACAGTGAGACAAAGTGAAACTCAACGACCCTGCTCTATCTTCATACCACTGAACACTATAATTTTGTTTCTGTACCCAAGGTGATCTAGTGATCATAGTTCCCAGTAGAAACATTTGTCAAAGGGAGCAGAGCAAATGTTTTGAATCAAATGTGGGGTCAAGCAACTCAATTACAAACCAAAAATACAGAGGTCTGTGGGCCTTTGCCACTATATAGGCAAAGATCTCAAGCATTCCATAGCCCAGTGTTTCCTGAGTTCCCAAGAAAAGCAGTGACAGATGGGGGGAATTGTTTTAGTGCATCTAGATCCTTAAGATTCAGTTAAGGTGATCCACTCATCCATCTATTAATTTAGTATATATGAAATGAGGACTAAATGCAAGGTGTAATACTGGGCAACGAGAGGTTACAGTGCTGAACCTGGCCTACTTTCAAGGAGCTTCCAGGCAAGCTTCAGAAAGAAAGCAAATAATAACCTACAAAAATAAATACCTTTGCACCCAACACAGTGCTCAGTACCTTGTGGGCACTGAAAGAATGCTGAATAGCTGAATGCGGGACACAGGTAAATGCCTCGTTCAAGACAAATGCTCTGGGAAGTCAAAATCGGGAGAGAGCATTTCCCACCTAACATGACAGATGAGCCTGAACGAACTAGAGTAGACAGATGGAATGATGAGAAAAAAAAAATGCTATGAGAAATAACAGCAGAAATAACAAACATTTATTATTGCTTATTTTGCTAAGAGGTTTGTACAATTACTATACTTTGTCCTGACAACAGACCCATTTGTAGATAAAAAAAACAAGTGTAGTAGAAGTAAGCAGTAAATCTATGGGCACCAAGTGATAGACCCAATACTCCTTCATTGATTCCTTCATTCATTCATCCAGTATTTAATGAGCCTCTACAAAGTAACAAAAATTGTTCTAGGCGCTGGATATAAATAGCTTAATGAAACAGATACTGTTGCTGCCCTTCAGGTGGGCTAGAATTCTGGAGGAAATATATAAGAAGTTCATTCATTATCAGTTTATCTCTTGAACACTACAGAAGTTATAATACCTACAGTTCCTTAAGTAAGTGGATTTCTGCCGTCATTGGTAAGGAAAGATATCCAAACTAATATGAAAAGATGCCACAGGAAAAGAAAGAAGCAATGGCTTAACATGGAATCATCTGGTAATTTATAAGCAATTTTAAACACAGAATATCAAAGGACTTAGAAATATTGCAATATCTCCATTAGATTTATAGAAAGCTTTGAATAGTGGTGGGCATTCTGTGTAGGGAGTTATTTTTCTAGGGCCAACAGAGGCCTGTTTTAGGGGTGGCACAAATACTCTATTTTAGTGAAAAATAAAAAAGGAAAGTGGATATATTTAAAATTCACTGACGACTCAATGCTAATTAGGCCCCTGCTTTGGCAGCCAAAAAGAGGAGATGTAATTCGTTAGGTTTGTTCACAGCAAGAAGGAACAGCAAGGAACTGGCCTTTCCAACCACTCTATACAGAAACAGTGACCAATATAATGATTAAAGATGTATTGTGAACCAGACCCCTTTGCTTAATACTGTCAGAGTAACCAACGGCTTTAGGAGAGGAGCTCTGTAGGCTCCCCAACCCATTGATATTTCAGTGCATTTTTGGAAAGCAGAAAGCGGATCTGATAGCTTTACTGAGCTCCGATATATCCAGGCATCATATTGGTGGGAAGGTGAGCTGCATAGATAATGTGGGACTCATGCCTCCGAAGAGCTTAGAGTGGCGTTCAGGAAGTGAGCTACGCCCCCGCTGCTAATACCACAAGGCAGCAAATGAGGGTCCCTGGAGTGGCAGACTGGGCAACGGGGATGCAGAAGCGGGGCTCAATAAATTCTGGCTTGGGGCTCAATAAGTTCTTCCTTCACGAAGGAAGAACAATTTAGCAGGATCCTGAAAGACATATACATTCACCCACACTTTATGACAAATAGAGAAGGAGGTTGTAAGCGGCCTGTGACCCCAAATATAGGACAAAAGCCCAGGAAATGAGCCAGGGCCAGAGTAGGTGGAAATGCTTCCGGGAGCATTTTCCAAACTCTTCTATTTAAATGGAAGATGCAAAATTATTACGCCAATACACATATATACAAGAGAACAGCTTTCGTTTCCCAGCCAAGTGCCTTCAGATCCCCACCCCCATTTTTTCTTTTCTGTTTCTGAGGAGCAGTGAAAGCAAAGGGAAACATTTCATGCGAAGAAGGCAGGCTCTTGGGGAAACTGAGAGTGAAAAGGAGAAGCCAGCATTGGGACATTTTTGTCCCAAGTAGGCTAGTCGTTTCTATTTTTTAATCAAAGCTCCATTGGTAGATCTGAGGGACACAAGATGGGTTTTATCGGAACCTGTGGGCCAGAGTTTTGCACGAGTTTCTCTCTTCAAAGCGGCTTAGTAAATTCTTGAAAGCAGAATCAGTTAGATAGCCTTACGAGCACAGTGAAATTAAATATTTAAAAATTAAGTCAATTTGAATATCTGACCTCCTTAACTAGAGAGGGGAATGTGTGTGTATGGAGGAGGGCTTTGATGAGAACCCAAATCTGTTCTGGCCTGGATCTGAGCAGCCAGAGGCAGCAGACTGGGAGGTAGTCAGAGCACAGGCCTTGGGAGCCGGGCTTCAGGGTCAGGCCACCCTGGCTTCACCCCTGCAGGAACCAGGCCAACTCTGGAGCATCAGGGAGGCTTGAGAGCCCACATTTGTTGAGAGGCGTTGCAATAACACTTCCCTCACAGGACCGCGCAGTGGCCATGGAGAGTCCACGTGGTCTTTCGTTAATGGCCACTCTCCTTGGGGATCTGGCAAAGCAAAGTGCACTCCCTTACTCTCAAAGTGTTTACCATCCATACAGGCAAGACAGACCATTAAAATGAATTTTAAAATTTAAAATTCCTTTAAACCAGAGCATCCCCTGAATATCAGAGGCAACATTTGCTCTCTCAGAAATTCAAGAGCTAGGGTAGGAAAAAGCTGACAAGGACAGCTTTGGTATGGCCTAAAGGAGATAAATGCTGACTGGATGGATGTTCGTTCCCCTCACAACACAGATGAGGTGGACAGACCTGAGGACAGCTGGAGAAGCCAGAAGTATGCAAGGAGCCACCTACTCTCTCTGTAGAGGCATCTGCTCTCATCCTTAGCATTAATTCGGCACGGTTCCTGTCCACCTCTTGACTCCAGTGGGCAGGGATGGAACTCTGTGGGGCTGGGGGCATGTCTTCGATTCTGAGCAAAAACAACTGTCCCCACAAACATTAAAAGTCACCCCCGAGTCTCTAAGCCCTGGACTGTGGGCTTAGAAGAGCAATGGGCCTTTTCCATGCCACACTGAGGTGGGGCTCACACACTGGCATAAGCATATTCCCCATTTTGCCCATCTCTGAAGATGGGTAGGTGGACCAAGCCCGGCAGTCTTCTTGGAAGAACCATCCAGTAGCACTGAGAGTGCTGTCCTGACTTACCTCAGCCCAATTCTTCCCAATTCTGTGTCGCTTGTACACATCTGCCTCCCTCCACTGAACTGTAAGCCCATCGAAGTGTAGACCAGCTCTGGATTTCTCCTCACATTATCCAGCACTGTATATCCTTTTGTGAAGAGCCATCATTTCATAATCAAGAATTGGTCATTAAGTAGGATGATGGAGTTGTAGGAGGTGAGCCGGGCTGCCAGCCCCACTTGATAAGAGTCTCCCCTAGGCCAAGGGAGGTCAGTCCCATTCCTCAGCTGAAACCAACATCATGAAGTGGGTGTGTTTACACTGGAAAGTTCTGCAGAGGGAATGCTATTCCAGAAAGAGAGAGAGCTAGATTACTGACGAGGTTAAGGTGCCCAGGGTATCCAGTTAACTAGGGATTCATCAGTGGATTATGAGGACATTCCCCTCCTAGGTTCTATATATAAATTAATTGTCAAATGTCACAATAACCCTTTAGGGCCATATTTTCATACCACTTCCATGTCACACATGAGGAAGCTGACAATTAGAAAGGATAAGCAATGTTCCTTGGGATTGGCAAGGCTCTTGGGTCCCTTACGAGAAACAATAATTCTCCTCTTGTCCCAGTTCTGTGTTCAGTGATTTCACTTTGGTAGCACGGATGTGGGGAGTATTTACACCATGGAAGTCAACAAACACTACAAGTCAGAGCTTTGTGTGCGTGTGTGTGTGTGTGTATGTGTGTGTGTGAGAGAGAGAGAGAGAGAGAGAGAGAGAAAGAGAGAGAGAGAAAGAGATCCAGTTCTTACCACTGTACACACTATCTAGGGCTGTATGACTCAGACATCCTTGTGCTCAGGGGCCACTATTCCACACATAATAAGTAATAGTACACGGACTTAGCAATAGCTGTCCATTGAGACAAGAAGGGGAATGTGTAACGAGGGCAAACAGGACAGAGGTATGCATGTGGGGATTCTAGACAAAAACACTGAGCATTAACATTTGCCAGGAAGTCCCCAGCACACAGCACACACAGTATCTGGAAGACCTAAGCCAGCGGAAAGTTATGTTCTCAAAAAGCAGAAGGAATAGTTCATTAGTTTTCACCAGGGGCTGGAACAAATAAGTATCTCTCAAGATCATCCAGTGCCCCTTCTTTGTTTCCTAGCAGCCTTCTGATACCTGGGACGAAGGGCAGACCCCAGCTTCCGGAGCATTAGAAAAGTATATGCTCCATTGTAATGACAGAAAATGACTTCTATCAGCTTCTTACTGATCTGGTTACTAGGTCACTGATGTTTGATCTCTCCCCAGTGAACTAATAAAACTGTCCTTCTCCAAAAACAAAGATAGAATCTAGAAGTCTCTTTGGAAGGGCCCGATTTCCTCCTCACTTATGGGCTGTTGAAATGAAGGAAGAAGGGAGAAAGAAAGGGGATAGACAAGGAAAGGAGGGACATATATATGACGATACAAAGTGGGTATTCAACAAATGCTTGATGAAGAAATGCAGCAAGACAATGAAGAAAGAACCCATGATTTCAATTTGATCTCTAACCATCTAATATCTAGATGTCTCACATCAAGGCATATCTAAGACAGATCAACCAGGCTTTATTGGGACGTTTCAAGGCCCATTTTCAATTTTGGATATCCTTCACATTCCACGGCAAGCTGTGCAGCCCTCTGAGATGAGGGTCTAACAGAGTGCTCAGCTGAGATGCTAATGCCTGCCTGTAGCTTTGGAGCTGATCCTTCCAAAACATGGGTGATGGATGTCCAGAACGGGAAGCTCCTGGCAATAGGACAAGGAGATAATTCTTCAATAACAGCTAAAAAAGAGGGGAGTTAAGGAAGAAAACAGCCAATTTTAAGAGAGTTCTAGAGCTCTGCATTAAAGTTTGTAGTAGCCTCTGCCTCAATCAGGCAGGTATTGCAAAGTATGACTGGGGAACATTTGCAGAGAAAGCACAAGCAATTTTTTAAGCCATAAACCCTCCAACGAGCATCAAAAGCTGATTTTTATGGCACTCTCTAGAGTCTTGCTTGCTATAAAACACTATCCTAAGGTATCTATAGCTGTGGGCTTCCATTTTAAGATTCATAACTCTGCACAAGTTAATGGAAATCAATAGATCCAGTGATCCTATATTCTTTCTAATTAGTGAGAAATGCCGGTCTTCATCACAATCTGGAGTGAGGCCTGTTTCATCATGTGTCCAGACACTCTTCCACACACTAGATATGAAAGACAAATATCACCATTTATGCCTCACTGGGCAGGAACATGGAGCTGAATCATAAAGACAAATAGAGGTGGAGAGACTTTGAACAGGACTGCTGAGAAAAGGGACGGGAAACAGAAGGAAAGGAAAGCCATGGTTCATTTCCGGAGGAAGTCGCCCAGAGATGCTTGCAGCATTCTTGGCTGATCCCGGTTGTTTCTTGACAACTTTGGATGGTGGAGTCCCCCAACCTGAAACGTGCATCTTTATGCCTGCCATGAGTCCATGGCACAAAACATAGTTTGACCATTGTTAGCTGGATCCTGGTTGTGGGACACCATTTTGAAAACAGCCCATGTTTTGGGCTCAGCCGCCCCAGGAAGCAGACCAAGATAAAGAGCGGTGTGTAGGGAGTTCACTGGGGAGTGTGGTGGGATCAATAGATGCGGGGCTGTGACAGGAGCAGGATTAGGTAGATGGATGAACAGAAATGCAACAGAAGCCTCTGCTGATCCAGAGAGTGCTCTGGAAGGGGGAGGCAGGCCTCTGTATATCCCCAGATGGGGACTGTCCCTGGAGAAGATGAGGTGGCTCTCTTCTGCTAAGACTATTCCGAGGGCTGGAATCAACTCAGCATCATCAGCTGCCAGCACTCCTGGAAGCAAGAGCAATGCTGTCTCAACCCTGAAGGGGTCGCACAGCACATCATAGTGTCGGCCAGAGGCCGCAGTAGAGAGCAGTCAAAGATGTCACCCATATGCAGTGCTATTAAAGTGCCTTATCTGGTTTTCAGTGGTGTCCCTGACTACAGTTACCCTTCAAGTAACCATCTTCCTGTACCTTCTTTGCAGAAAGTCACATTCCTCCAAACGAACATTTGGCTACTTCTTCATCTGCTGTGTACTTTACAACCCACCAAGAATTTTCTGATTGCCCAGAATACAATATGGCAGACCAAACCATCAAAATGAAGATAGAAATGCCTTCTCTAACTCGAATATCCCCCTTGGTCTCTTGACCGCTTTCTTCTTCCTGGGATGCAGACAGGGGAATTTCTACTGAAATCTCCATTCAGGCCATTCTACGTCTGGGAGGTGAAAGTAACCTACTGAAATTCAGGTGCACCAATGAAATAAGACTGGGTGTACTTTGTCCCAGGGTGAGCATACAGCGTGGGAAATAAGCACGTCATCATTTCATTTAGTAATTTCCTGTTCTGTACGTGTAACATTAAGAACCCCCGCTTACACATCACCCCCATCAAACCTATGATAAATGTCTACAATTTCCTGTGTTCCTTGTTTAGAAAGCCAGAGGAATTAGGATCCAGAAATAGGGTAGGTGAAATACAGCTCGATGGGCTACTGGTTGTTAATAAGCTACAGGGTTGTCTCCTCAACTCTACGATAAGCTTGCTGGAAGTACAATATGTAGTTTGCTGCTCCTGATGTCTCCCAGATCCCCGAGCAGAGGTAGCTGTTCCTGTTGGGCCCTCAATGCTGGCGAACTGAAAAAATGTTGTAAGAATTCTGACCTATTCTCTGAATGAGATAACAATCGAAAAGAAAATATCCTTGACAAATTCAGCTCCTGAGGAAAGCACATGTTGTATCAGTTTGAAATACTTTGTCATAATGATAGCAGGGTTTTTTCAATTTTCCAGATAAGACAGGCTTCTCATTCTAGCATGCAAGAACTCAGGTGACCACTCATCTTGTTCACCTTATTTTAAGAAATGACCTCACGATGGAAAAAAAAAAAGAGAGAAAAGAAAAGAAAAAAAGAAATGACCTCACCGGAAGTCCATTCCTCAAATCTGCTATTGTTGTTAACATCCTCCTGAATCCTTAGTTAAACTACAGAATTATGTAATTCTTTTTAAATAAGGTTCTATGTCATTGGTTCATAATCACTTATATGCCTTTTTTTCAAACTCTAAGGATTAGCATAAGTGCTCAGTAAATGTTGTTGAATTTATTTTGTGGACCGTTTTTGAGGTAGATTAAAGCAAAAACTTCATACAAGGAGCTAGCAAAATAGGAGGAGAATGAAAACATCAGGATCAAAGACAAGGAGATGCTGCAAAAATGCCAAATGGACATAATTGCCTGAGTTTCAATTTTGGGTTTAAGCCTCCTGAAAGCCAATAGGAAAAATAAAATAAGAATTGTCCTTGTCTTATCAGAAGGAAAAAAGCAGAACAGATCTAACAAAGCCTATTCTTAGCAAGATTCTGAAAGATAACTCTTAGCAAGGGATTCTATAAGGAGAAATGCAATCAGCATTTCACAGGAACTGCAGTTGGAAATTACATATGCTGCTTCCAACAGTGCCTTCCCCCAAAATGGTGATGGTCATGTCCTTTTATCTCTAATTTATTGCAAACCAACAGGTGACAGATCAGCAAATGCCATCAGTGTTGACCATCCCGGTTCTACTTCCATATTTAAGCAAAAAAAAAAAAAAAAAAAAAAAAAAAAA
>NC_081557.1:66742539-66775785 GCF_022355385.1 Mustela nigripes | reverse complement strand
CCTTCTCTCAACCCCCCTCCCCCCAGCAACCCTCAGTTTGTTTTGTGAGATTAAGAGTCAAAAAAGTCCTTTTCTGATTATACTCTCCCTTCCATTAGCTTCAGGTTTTGAAATCTCACCCTTTCTTCCAGGCTCTGTTCAAAACTCAGATGTAATTTCCACAAAGCCTTCCTTCAGCATGCAGATTTTCTTACTCCGCAACAACCTATGAGAGTTAGATATAGGAGACTTGCCATTCTTGTCTAAATGTTGCTTTAAGGTTGATCAGTTGGCAAGCCTTTCTTTTCAGTTGGATAGTATCGTACATTAAAGATGGCTGTGGTCATTTTTGCTACCTCCACCACTGAGAAGGGGAGTTAAATTATCCTCCCATGGAATCCGAGCTGGACTTAGTGATGTGCTTAAATGATAAAATATGGTGGAGATAACCTTATGCCTACTCTAGGCTTCTCCTCTCAGACACCTGGCAACTTCTGTCTAACCCTCTTGAAACTCAAGAGCGGCCGTTCTATGGGCAGCTTAAGCCACATGGAAGGGTCAGGTTTATGTTCTGATCAATGGCCCCAGTTGATCCCAGCCTACGACCCATCTCTGTCAAGGACCAGGCATGGGATGAAGTGGTCTTGGACCCTTGAGATCGGTTTATCTGTCAACTGAACACCAGCAAGTGAGCTCTACCAATGCTCATTCCCAGGTGGGTCCTGCCCCAACACCTCGCCAGCAAAATTCCGAGATCTCCTGAAATTTTAGTTGCTTTAAACCTCTTGATTTGGGGGGTGGTTTATTATGCAACAATTGGTAGCAAATCATAATAACCCTGAGGCTGAAATTGTGCATTCTACTTTATTTACTTCAACATATCACCTTGGAGACTATAGGAGCTGGAGATACAGTAAAATGAATAAGACAAAATCTCTGCCCCTTTTAAGCTGAGATTCTAGTGGGAAGATGGGCACTGGACATGAAAACAAATAACATTACTTTTGTAATATCCAAATTGCCAGGGACAGTGCTAACTATAGAAAGCGACTAATGAATGCCGCACTTCTAGGCTCGTAGAATGCAGCTAAATGTGTCATTCTCAATTTTACTCACAACAAAACAACAACAACAACAAAACTTAACCGAATCCAAGTATCTGGAAGGCTAGGTTACAAAGAAGACAAGTCAGATAAGCCAAAGAAGTTTATAAACAACCCATTTCTGGAACAATGGGCATAATGACACGATGTTTACCTGTGTCTCCAAAGCAGTGTCTCTTTTGCCTGTGGAGTCCTAAAACTTCCAGTAGGAAAGAGGGGGCAAAGTCCCAGGTTTTAGAAATGTAGGTTATTCCCTAACCAGGGTAGAACGTATTGCTCCATAAAATGTCAACATCAAAACAATATAGAAAAAATAATTACAGACAGTGTTAGTGTTGTAAGCTGATAAGGACCAGATGGTCTTTTGTATTTATGGTTTTCCTTGTGCATACAAATGCTTTGGGGATCTAATTAGCCTTCTACAAAACTCAAACTGGGTAATTACTATCATTATCCCCTTTTCAAATAAATCTGAAGTCTAAACTGCAATTATGTTTTTTATCTTACATTTGGTATTCACACATTTTAAGAATTGTTCTTTGCCATCTACTTGGAAAACTTCACATGGACCGAAGTAAATAAAGTACAGGAGGATGATAAAAAACATTTTTAAAAAATGGATCACTCTGTTCGAGGAAAGTGCTGACACCCACTGACGCGCTTTCTCGGCGAGAGTCCTGTTTCTGTCACATTTTCACTCCAATCAAGAATAAAGTCCCCGTTCCCTGCGACTTTATATTTCCACTTGTGCTTTGCACAGCAAAAGAGAAGAACTTCTACACGGAGGCATAACCAGTCACGCATGTTAGAGAAAGGATTCTCTGCAAGATGCAATGTGGCAGCCATTTCAATTAACTTCCGACTCTGCCCCCAAAGTGCAATACCTGGGCTGTGGGAGAGTGGCGACGCACGTAACAAGGCTGCCGTGTCATCTTTATTGGATTTTTGGCCTCGGGATAGTCAAGTCACATGGTAACAACATCTCTGCACTGCAGGGCGAAGGAGACGTAATCGCTTGCCAGTGAACTCATAATAGAGAATTCATCAAAATCTATCTCCAGTGAGAGGTCTGGGAGAAGAGGGTGTTAGGAAGCGATCATTTTATTTCAGGCGCAAGGCCAAGGATGAGAGGTTATTGGGGGATATGTGTGTCTTCCTTGACAGGACAAACCATGCACAGTGACAGGTGTCCAGAATTACCGCTTCTGCACCAGCTCCCAGTGAGGAGGGTCAAGAATACGCAGAACGGCTGCCTGACATCTCAAAAGGTAGCATCATGATGACTGGTCCAGAGGGCAAAATCCAAAAATAGTTGACAGAGGAAGAAGAGAAATCAGATACACTGAAGGCGAGGGGGGTGCTTGGCACTGGGGAGGCGCTTTACTACAGAGGGATGCTAGACGTCAGCACAGGCTTCAGAGGTGCACATTGCCCCCCCACCCCCCGCCCCCAAACCCCGGCCTGCCTGACAGAAGGAAGGCTCGAGGCTGACACCTTGGCTCTTCACCACAGAGACCGCCCTGGGCTGACCTGGCAGGCAGCAGCTCAGGCGTCCAGGCATTGACAAGGATGGCTGCAAGGCGAGCACGTTTTCCTCCCTGCCAGAATCGCCATAACCTCACAGCTCACAGACAAGAATCTCGGAGGCACACACTCACTCTTCCATTCATTCAACAAATAGTTCCTAGGCATCGACTTAGTGCTATGCCCTGTATAAGGTGATTGATGCAAGCTCAGGTGTGAAGAAAACACTGGCCACCATCTGGTTCCCACTGTAAGAGATGTCTAGAGGCCCCGCCCAACATGGTGCCAGGGTCAGGGTCCACGGAGCGTGGCTGGTGGCCTGGAAGGGGTATGCACAGCAGTGGCGTGCTCTCTGCATCTTGGGCTTCCGGGCCAGCCGGCGTGCTCACAGTTGTGATCATGGTGGGCACCAGACTCCGTGACTTCATGCAACTCCTCATAATAGCACTTGCTTCAATACCATCATCATCGCTCTGGCTGGAAGCATGGCAGGTGGTATTCTTGTAATTTTATCGATGCACAAAACCGATCAGAGGCACTGAGGGTCTTTCCCAAAGTCAATTGGTGAGTAAGAAGCCTAAGCAGGACGCACACCCAGATCTTTGCACCATAAACCCAGATTTTCCAGACACTGCACCGTCTAATGGGGGTTTTGCTGAAGCCTCTGAACAGAAGCTTGGGCACCGAGGCAGCTCACTGCAGGGTTTTTTGGCTTACTGAGGCTGCTTGATGTCTTGAATGTCCCTTCTGCTTTTGAGGTTGAAGGTCCAGAACCCAGGAATCTGAGTCAGGGTGAACCCAACAGGACTGTACTCATTAACCTGCAACCTGATAGGTCAGAAAGAGCCAAGGATTCCAGTCAGCAAGCACAGGTTCCAGTCTTAGCCTGTACCAGAAGAGCTTCACTGGGTAACTTAACTTCTCTGGGAGTTGGCTTCCTCACAGGTAATCACACCTGAGGGTAGGTAGCAGTTGGCAGTAAATCATAAGCACCTGGCCGCTGACCTCATGTGATTCTTAACACCTCACAGGGCCACTGTAGGGATGGAATCGGTAATACCCAGGTGCAAAGTAGGGCAGAGTAAGCACTAGTTTTGTTCCTTTCTCCATCAGACTCTCAGGTGGATTTTGTTCTCCTCTCTAAAGGGGGAGGAGAGTGTTTTGAAGATTTCCCAACATGAAAATATCCCTGGAACTCTAGGAGTCTAGGGAAAGCCTTGTTCCGGCTCACTGGCCAGCAAGGTTCCAGAAGGAAGTGCGGGGCATGATGAAGTGGGCTGCATCCCAGGGAGAGAGGTGAGAGGAGTCATGGCCCAGGGCCATCCAGACACAAAATCCTCCGAGAGACTGTACTGCTTCACTGTGTGCCCCTTGTTTAAAGTTGTGAAAGAAAGGGGAAAAAAAAATAATAGCAGCCACCTTTGCAATACGATCAGCATTTCTTGCCAGTTTAAATATAGTCTCAGCTCTCTGGTGAGAATGAAATCCACAAAACCTTCTAACATCCGCTGAGCAGAGTGGGCTTCCTGCCAGTCAGGGGGTTGTGTGGGGTCCCGGACAATAATTGAGATGACAGTCCCGTTTTGCACCAGAGGTTCAAGTATCAAATTGTATCAACTCTGTGTCCTGATGGTGATACACCCTGTCAACGTGCTGGGCTTTGCTGAAAACAACTAAAGGGCCAGGCTGGCCTTGCTTGTGCATGAGGGTATCGGAGTCAGGGTCCTCATGGGCCCAAAGGCAATCATGACACACGGTGAGATGGAAAAGAGGTTGAGGTTTTCCGCGAGGGAGGATGTGGCAGGAACCATTTCTCTACTTGCATCTATGGCTGCCTCAGATCCGTTCCTGAGGCTTTACAAGGGCAAATCACGAAGGGAGACTCACTGGCCCCTGTGTCATATCTACACATCCCATGCCCTTCTCTGGCTGCTCCCACTTGGGAAGACAGACATGTGGTCCCAGTTGGATCAGTGCCTTTGATAAGAATTCAGTCTCCCTCCAAGGACTCAAAGAGTGTGTTTTGTGATCTTCAACTCCACATTTTTCAGATCTCAGCATCTTAGTAGTAATCAGAATGTTGAGAATTTTTTTCAGCCAACCTAAGAGCTATCGTGTTGTTTGTGCTTTAATTGTAGTAATAAACTCCACTGCCAAACTGAACACAAATCCTAGAGTAGCAGAATGGTTATAACGGGTATGAAGAATGGGTTAGAACGTGCATGTAGTAAGTTGAAGGCTGGCTCCCCCCCACAAATGTTAGGTCCATATCCTACTTCACAAAATCTGTCTAGGGGACCTTATATGGGAAAAGAATCTTTGCAACTAGAATTAAGGATCTTGAGATGAGATCATTCTGGCTTATCTGAACCCTAAATCCAATGACAGGCATATATAAGAAAAAGGTAGAGGGAGATATGAACCACAGAAGGGAAAGCCATCTGAGAATGGGGGCAGAGATCAGAGTGATGCAGCCGCAGGCCAAAGAGCTCTGGAACCAAGGAAGCTGAAGGAAGCAAGGGAAAATTCTCTGCCAGAGCCTTCAGGGAGAACATGGTCCTACCACATCCCGATTTTAGACCTCTGGCCTTTAGAACTATGAGAGAGTAAATTTCTGGTGCTATAAACCATCAGATGTGTGATAATTTGTTACAGCAGTCCTTGGAAACTAATGCAGTATGTTTAAAAAAGTATATATTTAATCTATACTTATGTCTCTATCTTTATCTCTCTGTATGTCTATCTAGTATATGTGTGTATTACATGGTGAATGTGTTGGCTTATCGCACAGGATATAAATCCCTTCAACATCCTGCCTTGCATGAGGAATGAGAAGGACGAGGTTGTGCCCCACTGACCAACTAAGGCTTACATGGGGGAAAGAACTAAATACACTGGGTCCCTAAAATGGGAATGGAATAGAAAGAAAACAATATAGGGCTATCTTTCCTTCAGAAAGAACCATTAAATACTAAACTAGGCTTAGGTTACCTAAAAGAATTTGAGCTAGCTATATTAATAAGATATACATTCAAATGCAAAGGTACAATACATTCAGTATTCAAAAAAAGATGCAGTATGAAACACAGAGTAATGGTTCATATCATCAATTTTGCAATCACATGTCCTTATTTTATGTATTAATTTAGAATAAATTTTTTATATACTTTAAACCTGTTCTATAAATAACAATAAAGAAAATAGCCATAGTGGTTATAATTAATAACCTCTGAGCATTTGCTATGATTCTGGCAGCAAATGTACATAAATATGTACATTTACATACATATCTCATTTACCAAGTCCAAATACAATTCCTACAAGGAATGTGTCATTATATCTGCTTTTCAGATACAGAAGCAAATGTCATGTTTAGTGGAATGAAGAGACTCACGCAAGCTGGCATGGGTTATAGCAAGTAATCGTGATAGGCCTCTGCTTCTCAGCTGTTAGGCTCCAAAGCTCCTGACCCTAACAGGTACATAGCAGGCCTGTGGGCAGGTAGAACTTAAAATCTGTTATGAAATTCTCTTGTGTACTCATAATTGGTGACAGGACCCTGATGTGGCCTCTCCAAACTCCCTGTCCTAATTTATTTGAAGACAGAAAATGACAAAAAAAAAAAATCGCAATACTAAATGCTTAAGCAAAATAAGTCATTATTAAAGAGATGAATAGCATTTGGACAAGGGGAGTGGTGGAATGTATATGCCAAGAAGAAGGTTATATGGGAGTGGACTATGCAGGCATGTTTGGGAGTCTGTCTTGGCATCAGCCACGGAAGCTTCCAATGCCAAACTCATGAGTCTGAGTAGAGCCAGGTCCTCTCCTAGAAGATGATTCAACTTCCACTCTAGAAAACACACTTGTAAAGTGGTTAAGTGTGAGTAAAACCCATGTAACTCGTAAGGCAAAGTAGTAAGTTTCAATAGTGACAGAGTATACCTGTAAATAAACCCCACTACTGGCTGGTAAAGAACTGAAAAGTGTAATATATTCAAAAGCAGAAGCCCCCCAATAACCCTCCATCTCCAAGGCCCTCAAACTCATGCTCCTTTCTGGGAGAGTAGAGTCACACAACTCTTAGACATTTCTGTTGCTGGGTTATTTCTATACTCAGGTATATCATCGGGTACCGTGCCTTGACATCAAATGGCTTCCAGCACAGTGGGGAGGCCAGGTGGGTTAAGGAGGGAGAGAGAGAGTGAGAGTGAGTGCACATGCTGATACAGATTTAAATTTTTTTTAAATTTCAGCTAGTTAACATACAGTGTTATATTCATTTCAGGTGTACAATACAGTGTTTAACCCTTCCATACATGGCCCAGTGCTCATCCCAGCAAGCACCTCCTTAATCCCCATCACCTGTTTCCCCATCCCCCCTCTTCCCTTTGGTAACCACCAGATTGTTCTCTATACTTAAAAGTCTGTTTTTTGGCTTGCCTCCCTCTCCCTTTTTTTGTCTTTTTACCTGTTTGTTTTGTTTCTTATATCCCACATATGAGTGAAGTCATATGGTATTTGTCTCTCTCTGATTTATTTTGCTTAGCATCATACTCTCTAACTCCATCTGTGTCATTGCAAATGACAAACTTTCATCCTATTTTATGGCTGAATAATATTCACACACACACACACACACACACACACACACACACACTTCTCCATTCACCAGTTGGGCTGCTTCCATATCTTGGCTATTGTTAATAATGTTGCAATAAACATAAGGGTGTATATATTCCTTTGAATTAGTGTTTTTGTATTCTTTAGGTAAATAGTATTGTGATTGCTGGATCATAGGATAGTTCTATTTTTAGCTTCTTGAGGAATCTTCATACTGTTTTCAACAGCAGCTGCACAAGTTGCATCCCCGCAAACAGTACATGAGGGTTCCTTTTTCTCCACATCCTCACCAACTCTTGTTGTTTGTTGTATTTTTAAAGATTTTTAGCTATTCCGAGAGGTGTGAGGTGATATCTCATTGTAGTTTTGATTTGCATTTCTCTGATGATGGGTGATGCCGAGGATCTTTTCATGTGTCTGTTGGCCATCTGGATGTCTTCTTTGAAGAAATATCTCTTCATGTCTTCAACCCACTTTTAATTGGATTATTTGCCTTTGGGTGTTGGGAGTTTTATAACTTCTTTATGTATTTTGGATACTAACCCTTTATTGGATATGTCATCTGCAAATATCTTCTACCATTTCATGGGCTGTCTTTTAGTTTTGTTGATTGTTTCCTTCACTCTACAGAAGCTTTTTATTTTGATGTGGTCCCAGGAGTTTATTTTAGCTTTTATTTTCCTTGCCTCAGGAGACATAACTAGAGAAAAGCTGCTATGGCCAATGTCAAAAAGGTTACTGCCTGTGTTCTCTTCTAGGATTTTTATGGTTTCAGGCTTCACACTTAGGTCTTTAACCCATTCTGAATTTATTTTTGTGTATGGTGTAATAAAGTAGTCAAATGTCTTTCTTTTACATGTTGTTACCCAGTTTTCCCAACACTGAGAAGGATCTGGCTTTTTCACAATCACATAGCAGAGCTATTTGCTGAGAACTACAGGATGCTGTGGTGCCTTGTGAATTACAGGAAGAGGCCTATGCGTCAATCTATGCATTTGTGATCCTTAGAGTAGAATCTATTAGATCAGAGCAATTAGGTTCATTTGTTTCCCAATACAAGGAGAATGGGTGGATCATTAAAGACAATGTCAGGAAATCTTGCTCTAGAGTAGCAGACACTAAATCTGAAGCTCTCACCATCCTGGGAGGGCATTGCTGTTACTTTCTCTCCACCTTGCATGCATATGCTGATCTACATATTAGGAAAGGGCTAGAGGGTGGATTCCAGGACAAGAGGGAATTTGATCAGGAAGGCACTCTGTGCCTCAGGCAATTAGCATAAATATACTTACCATGTTACAATAACTAATGAGATAATCTAAAGAAATGTAGGTACAGGGGGAATGAAATATTTTGCTTGGGAGTATTTGACATGGCTTATGTCCTACTATTTGGGGGGGGGCGTCTAAGAGATTAATAGTGTATGGATGAGCAAGTACCTTTATAGTCTGAAACATACTAATGTTACTGCCAGATCAATCATTATTGAGTTGCTTTAGTGTATCAGGTTGAACTTCTGAATGAAGGGTTAAGGAGTACTGGAAACCAGGTATGCTGTACACAATTGGCTAAGTTTCACTTATTCCTTCATATATATAATACAGGAAAGCAAAATTCACATCAGCGTCTTCATGACTTCTGAAAACTGTTACTAACACTGACTTTGCAATGATGCATCTTAACAGGTTTCCAATTAACTGCAAAGTCAACAGTGAGTCTGAATGTGTACAAAGAGGTGGAAGAAACCAGACTTCATAACTCGTTCACTTGGATTTACATACCACAGGGCAGACCATCGCTTTCCTCATTTATATTTATGAATTCCATGAAGTCCTAACTTATAACAAGGCATAACTTATTCCATTCAGCTAGAGGTAAAGGGAGAATTACAGAGATGTTATCAAGGCTGACAGTCACATGGGGCACACTTGCGATCTTAGCACAGGCCAAATGACATGGAAACAAGAGTTAAGAATGCTGAAAAACCAAAGTTCTGTGTTAGGATTCTGATTACCTTATTGCATTGAGGTCAAGATCATGTTCAGTAGATCATGAAAAGACATAGGAGTTTAGGGTCATGTACACACTTGCATATACATGCCTATTTGTTGTCCATACTTTTTAATGTAGCTTAAATTTAACATTCAAATAGTCACCCTATCACCCAGTCAGATGAGTACCACTCGATCTTCCAGAAAACATTTTAGTGACATCTATTATAAAGTGAAGTCAATAAAATATGATGAGATTCCTCTTTTCACATGACTGTGATCTGAGTCACCAGATGTGCCAAACATCACACAAAGCATGTAGGCTTCCAAACCCTCAACACCACCTGGCACCTGAAAGAGGAATTTGCAATATAGTAAGGGAAAAAAAGGCAATATTCCTACAACATGTAGCTTTTTTTTTTTTTTTTTTAGTTGAAGCTTTTTCTCAGAGTCACATTTATTTCTGGTTGCTTCCTATACCTGACATGCCAGTTCATTTATATTAAAAACAAAAGCTCCATGCGCAGTAAGGAGATACCATTATCCAGACACATAATAGAGTTTGAATTATTTCCATGGTATAGAAAATATTCAGAAGCTCAGCAAGGTAAGATAAACCCTATTATTCACAGTTACCTTGCTCTTGTTTTCTTGGGAGATTTTCGTAACCACACGGAGGTGAACACTCACAAAATGCCTACAGGTCTTACGGTGCTTAACAACATATGCTGAAATCAGACTGTAAGTGACTCAGCTACCCAGTGAACATGAAAATTGTGTTGTTATTTGTCAAGCTCTGCTGTGAGGGAAGCATTGGTGACTCCAGTGCCATTAATGACAGAGATATCATATTGTTATCATTATTCTTTGCAATGATTCATTGCAAAAGTGAGAGAAAGTAACAATCTTTCCAGCAAGATAGGAGGCAGGGTACATGGTCTTTATTTTGTTGTTATTTGTCTTTATTCTCTTCTGAGATGACAGGACAATAGATTTAGATGGGGCTTTAAGAAGAAAGCATATGTAAGAAGTTTGGTATTTTGTCTTAAACCAGGATACAGTGGAATGTTGGTTGTTCGATCGAGCATTCCATGCCTCACACCACCCACTCAACGGGTTGTCAGCTTCACCAGAGCAGGGTCTTTTTTTTCCTTTTCATGTCCCTTGGTGCCCTGTCCCTTTTCTCACTTTGGTCCTGACTCTCCCAACATCAAAACTGGCACTGAATATGTGGACTCAATAAGGGTTTGCCGAAGTTGAAAGAGAGATTCTTTGAATGCCGACAGAAATGGCCAGGCTGGAGAAATCACTCTGAGGAGAAAAATGGGAATGGGTCAGCACATGTTGAGTTTGCTGTGACAGCCAGATGTCCAATTACAGAGGCTAGACGGGGCCCCCACTGAAGTCATGGGTGATACTGATATCTGTAGCCAAGATAACTTAATTTTACTCAAGAAAGATCAGTAAGGCATTTGAAGAATGAAAATGATACAGCTGGACTGTCATCGTGGTTCCTTCGACAGAAACAGGCTTATGAGTAACCCAGTTTGCACCCCTCACCTAAACAAAAGGAAGGGTTCAAAAGCCTGAAGTTCATCCAGTTCAAGCACAGTCTTTAGTGAATTCCAAAACATGCCATCCATAGAAAGCCCAAGAATTATATGACTCTTGTTGACTTTTTTTTACTTTTTTTTATAACTCATTGATTTTATCTGTGTTGTTGGATTTTTGTTTTTCAGAAACTAGTACATGTCCAAGGATGCTTATGAGAGCTGCTGAGATTCATCGCCCAAAACTTAGGATGATCTAATCGTCTCAGTTCTACCTGAACCTCTCAAGCCACAGTTGTCCCCAGTGCAGCAAGTGCTTTAAGAAGATGTGATGACTGAAAGGAATGGTAATTTCTAAAGAACTCTGACAGGAATATGGATTATGGATAAGGTAATGACAAGACTCTGATTTATAAAAAGAAGAGTCTCTGGTTATAACTTAGCTTCACCTTCTGCTGCTCAATCATGTATCATGACCAAAGTCAAAGGATGTCTTTGCATCTTTTAAGAACAAAGAGTCCTGTAGGAACTGCTTAACGTCTGTCTCTAAGGCTTTGTTACCGAACACCCAATGACCCAACACACTCTTCCTAACGAAATTATAGCCACTTCATTTTGAAATATTTATTTTGAGCTGTAAGACAGAACACGTTTCTCCGATGCTTTAATCTTCCCTTAACACAAAAGACTGTAAGTATTTAAGTCACTCCAGTTATATCAAAAGAGAATAATCAGTTTCTGTTCAGTACTAGCTGAGTTAAATAGCAGCTCTGTTTCCAGAAAGATAATAATGTCAAAAATTAGAGCGAAAACAGCAGGCATTCTGGGGAATTTAACTGTTGAACAAATGGCTGGAAGGTGCTTCAAAGTCAATTTAAATAAATTTTTTAAATTACACCCTGACTCTTTTTCTCCATATATAATTAAAACATAATACCGAAGACTCATCAGACAGTGATTCCTGATATTTTAATAATAAAGTAGAATGCCCTCATGATATGGCTTACTCTGAAAAACACATGAAGGCATATCAGATTAAACCAATTCCAGTGGAACACTAATGACAGCAGCCAGTAAAATCCTGATTCAGCGAACTCTTCCATGTGATGGACTCCTCAATATCAACGACAGGGAAATATTCTGCTGAAGATTTTGCCTTCAATAG
This sequence comes from Mustela nigripes, assembly GCF_022355385.1. Classification (NCBI taxonomy): domain Eukaryota; kingdom Metazoa; phylum Chordata; class Mammalia; order Carnivora; family Mustelidae; genus Mustela; species Mustela nigripes. The sequence goes on along the minus strand of NC_081557.1, from coordinate 66,763,850 downwards.
TCTGCTGGGGAAGTGGGTCAGAATGACAGGGAGGAGAAATCTAAGCATCACGGTAGGTTCAGTCGGGAACAAACTCTGTGAGGGTCAAGGTACACATGTGTGGTACAAAGTTTTCCCCAGAATTGCTTTTATCTGCCTGCTCAGGCTGCCATAAGAGCACCACAGACCGGATGGCTTAAGCAACAGAAATGTATTTTCTCATGCTTCAGGAGGGTGGAGGTCTGAGATCAAGTTGCTGGCATGGTCCGTTTCTGGTGAGGACTGTCATCGTGGCTTGCTGATGGTCGTCTTCTCACTATGTCCTCACACGGCCTTTCTTCAAGGCCTGTGAGTGGAGAGAGTGTGAGCTCTCTGGGGTCTCCTCTTATCAGGTACTAATCCTACCAGATCAAGGCTTTACCTTATGACCTCATTTAACTGAATGACTTTCTTAAGGCCCCATCTCCACATTGTCATATGGAGAGTAGGATGCCAACACATGGGTTTTGGGAGAACACACACACATCTAGTCCATAACTCTGCTCATCACATTCCTTTTCTGGGTGGGGTGCCAGGATCACTAAGTGTGCAGCTAAAGTGGGCCTGGGAAAGATCTCCCTGGTTTTCTGAGGCCCTGGAAAGCTCCTGCAGCTCTATTCCTTAGAGTCAGTGAGTAATAAACAATTCAAGGATTAGAAAATGAAACTTATTTTTTTTAAAGATTTATTTATTTATTTGAAAAAGAGAGAAAGGGAGAGCACAAGCAAGAGGAGCAGCAAGCAGAGGGAGAGGGAGAGGCAGGCTCCCTGCTCAGCTAGGAGGCAGATATGGGGCTGGATCCCTGACCTGAGCCAAAGGCAGACGCTTAACCAACTCAGCCATCCAGATGCCCCAGAAAATAAAACTTAAGAAGAAAGATCAAAGGAACATGAATTATATAGATGACAGAAGATGGAGATGGCTCCTAAGCTTCAATACAAGAAGGGATACCACGCACGGAATTTTGACCAGGAATTCTCTACTGCTATGGGGGGCAGTGGCGCAGCTAGGAGAAAACAGGTGTAAGCTACAACACTGATAGAGATTTAAATGAGATATAATGGAGAGAGTCCTTGACAGCACAAATTTGTTGCCTGACAGTGCGGATTACGAAGTGGGAAAATAGATCATAAAGGGAGACTTGAGCTCTCAGGAGGTATAAGAAATAGGCAGGGGTCCAGAATGGCAGGAAGACACAGTGGTAGGTCAAAACAAAACAGAGTCTATTACGCCAGCTCTTACGTAGGACTCTGCTGTATTGAAATGCTACCCATTTAAGACTTTACTGTTAGGATCTCTGCATTTCCAAATCTGTCCTGGGCTGTGCAGAGCTATCGTGGTCAAGAAGATGGCTGTTGAAAGCACAATATTCTGGCAAGCAGGTGTCAGCAGACCTCAGTTCCTTGGCAGAAGGAATAAAAGGTTATGGGTGTACCGTGATCATTACATGCTCCTGTCTTTGTTTTAATCCAAGCTCCCAGAGAGAAGGAACAGTCCATTTTATGCCTGTATTCACAGCACTTGGCACAGCAGTCCATCTATACAGACAAAGATAAATCTATCTTTCCCTCTGGGAGTAAAAATAGTGACCCTTACAGGCAGAGGATGAACCCAACTAAACCCTGACATGTTCAGTTTTACTCCATTTTTAACCTTGCACACTGAGGATCTCTTTGGAAAAACACCATTGGATCAAACTCCTATCTATCAAGTGATACATTTCCTCTTTTACCTCCAAGGCTAATAAGCAGCAGGATGAGCAAAAGCCTGATAGAACTTGGTTTGCTGAGCAACGTGTTCTTTAAAATGGGGAGCCGTTCATACTTATGCCTAAATTAAACCGTTTGTTCTCCTTTTTCCATGTCAGTCTCCCAAATCTGAGCACATAGAGAAAGAATGGGGGCGCCTGGGTGGCTCAGTGGGTTAAGCCGCTGCCTTCGGCTCAGGTCATGATCTCAGGGTCCTGGGATTGAGTCCCACATCGGGCTCTCTGCTCGGCGGGGAGCCTGCTTCCCTCTCTCTCTCTCTCTGCCTACCTCTCCATCTACTTGTGATTTCTCTCTGTCAAATAAATAAATAAAATCTTTAAAAAAAAAAAAAAAGAATGACATGCTGCGGAATCATTCAATGTTCTATAGACTACGCTGACCCTCTTGATCAACTGACCTTTGTGGAGTTCATAGGGGCATTATCCTGATTTTTAGGATGCTAGAAGATAAAGAATACATTTAAAGTCACTCTCTGAAAACATTTGGCTTATCTTGGCCTGGAAAATATAACCATCATACTGACTGTTATCTAGAAAGAGGCATCAGACCAATAAATGGCTGTCTGAGACCACATGGAGCCATGACTCCCTTATATCCAACTTGGGAAAACTCTGTCTTTTAGATTAAAAACTCCAGACCCTTGCGGGATTAAAACCCCCTCAACTGTTGTCCTCTTATGGAGGGAAAAGTTTCTTTTTTTTGTGAAGCTACTTATGCATAGACCTAGTGACACTAAATCAAGGCTACAAATGTGTCATAAAGCATCAGAGAAAGAAAAGAAGCAGGAACCTATACAACTAATTTAGTAATCATGCATTACAAAATAAATATTTCAGATAGTTATGATCAGTGAAGGCAGCAGGTGCAAAATAAGGAAGAATATGGAGAGGATGAGCTGGTAATGTTCCCTAAAACACGAGACACTTGCTTAGAGGCAGTGCAAGTAACTGTACATACTTAACAGGCTAGTGCTACCGTGTGCTCTAAGACACGTGTTTCTCCAAAGACCGAGGAAGAAAAGACACGCTTGCTTTCTGACCTTAGGCCCAGAATAAGAATTAACCTCTGATTATACATCCACAGTGAAATTTGGAAGAATACATTTACAGGCCAGAAGGTGAAATCCCATCAAGGTTTCTCAGCCTCCTGCCTCTGAACCCGTAACACATGAAACTTCCCTCATGACACCGATTGGGGGCTGTGTTCTGTTATAGGAATTTGTGTACAATTTTGTGTATGTCTTGTTTACCTTCTTGACTTCTCTCCTCCCATGTGTCCCTGAACAGAACCTGGCTCTGAGGAGGTCTCAGTGAATGCCTTGGCGAGCAGAAGCGACTGCCTGCTTTCAGGAGCAGTCAAGATGAGTTTAATAATGCTTTTTGAAGCTGATTTTCAGGAGCTGATTATCCAGTTGTTTCCTCGGCTCATCCCCCAGCTACAGCTCCTTCCCCAGTAACCCGCCTGCCTCTTGGCCATTTTGCCTCTCATTAGCGCCTTTCAAGAAAGCGTACTGGGAAGGAATAGAATGTGAAATTCAAATGACTGCCAATTTGACAGCAGGCAAAGATAGATAATACTGAGTGACTCAAGATTTTTATATTATCTGTAGGTTTAAATTATCCATACCATGCCTCGTCCTCATTAGCATAGATAGTCAAGGTCTTGCTAGAATGGTTATATTTACGACATGGCAGATAGTGCAGCAAACTAGCTTACAAGTCTTCACAGATGTTCCACGTTGATGATCTTTCATAGGGAGTGGCCGAAGCCAAGAAAAATACTGCCAACAGAATCCTAAAAACAGTAGCTGTAAACATAGACTTTCACATGTCACCCATCACCCGTGACTGTACGAATCATCATGCATTCCGGCTGACATATTTCCTCCAAAAAACTACCAATGCTTTTACACACAATGCAGCTATCCACTGAAGGGCCAGAAAAACCAGCAGGTTTTACTGATGGTGACACAGAGTCAGAAGGAAGCTGAGTGGCTTCCATAGGGTCAAAAAAGAAGATGGACGCTTTCAGTGCTCCCAAGTCAACAGCAGATTGAGCAAGTGTCTATGGCCCCCAGCTCCACTTTCTACCCGTGTGTGACGTACAGTGGGGAAAATGGAATGAAGGGTTTTAATTTTTCAATGGTATTTTATGACAGCAAGTATTCCTACTTTGTGAAAGATCCAACAGGGAAATCAGAGGCTCACTGAGGAGACTGCCATGGTGACACTTTGTGACAGAGAGGACCCAAGCCACACTAACCAGGCCTGTCATTCACTGCTAATCTGAAGACAGCAGGAAAGAATATACAAAAATATACAAAATACACAGTGAGTGACTCGCTGTAAAGTGGAGAGTGGCGGCAATGGATCCATACCTTCTCTCAAGTGAACTTTGTCATTTTAGATGAAATAAGCTGACTCTTTCAGTGTGAAGGAAAGATTCCAGCTGACCTACTTTGGTGCTGAAGACCTAAAGGAGGGAAATAAATTGCAATATTCTCAGCCTAATACCAATACCAACCTGTTTGTCGGCAATTTGGGGTTTAAACACTCGAGCCCTCAAGCTCATTGCTTTATATGTTTGATCTGTAAGTAAGATTTCCAAGGAAGCTGTGTGCTGGAAGGCTCATGCTTTCATTTATCTCCCTCTATTGATCACCTGCCAGGCATTCAGCTAGATGCTGAGAACAGAGCATGAAGAAACCATATTTTCTAACTTCATGGAACTAACCATCCAACGGGGTAGTGGAAACATAAATTCCTCCTGGATATCTGGGAGAACCTGTTAGAAGATTGTCACTAGGGGTCATAAAGGGCTGAAGTCTGGAGGACACACACACTCACACGCACACACACACACAAGGGGAAAAACTGCAAGGATTTGGTAATGCTTAGTGTTCGGGGTAAGAAAAATTATATAAGGGTGAATTCAAGTTTTTGGTTTGATTGACAGTGAGATCTCTCCTGGGAGAAAACATGCTGAAGTGAAGTGAAGTGAAGAAGACAATGGATTCAGGTTTAAACAAGCTGAATGTAAGGAGCTTACAGGGCCTTGGGACACAAGTGTCCAGGGCATAAGGGTATCCGTGAATCTGAAGCTTAGGTAAGAGATGGTCAGGTTGGAGATACATCAACATAACTGGTACTTAAGCCATAAGAATAGATGAAACTGCTCAGCATCTGCAGGGAAATAAGATTAGAAGGCTGGACATAATATCCTTGGCAAAACAACAACAAAAAAATTCAAGGATAGGATGAGGAATCAGAAAGAGGCAGGGCAGATGATGGGACAAGAACAGTGTCACAGGCACCAAATGGGGCGAGAGTTCCAAAGAGGAAGTGGCCCACCATGCCCAGCACTCCACGGCGGGCTACCATGCCACCGCACTCAACAGCTAGGAAAGACCACAATGACCCTGGCAAAATAACTTCCACTGACATGAAAGGGATGAAAGCCAGATGGGGGAGGGCTGATGAGCGAATAGAAGAGGCAATGAGAAAAGTGGAGTGTTCCAATACCCAGCAGCACAGGAGAATTACCCAGGGAGCTTGCCAAAAAAGAAACCAGATATCTGAGCCATACTTCGGATCTTCTGAACTGAAACCTAGAATCCATATTTTATCAGGCCTTCCAGTGATTCTGATGAAAAGGTTGGTTGGGAAGACATACGGCACAACAGGATGAGTGAGATGGGGCGGAAGTCTGATTTAGACAGCAGTAGGAAGGAGAGGTCAACATGAGGGACAGTTGAGCTTTCTTTACAGGCTGGCCTTGCGGCAGGGGTCGGGGGAAGGAGACGTCATGGTGCCGGGAGAGAAGAGGCATAAGATCCTGAGCATGTGACCCTCTTATTACGTAGTAAGAACTTCATAAAATGTTAGTCCTTTCTCCTTTCATTTTTCCCTTAAGGAGAATGAGATTTCCAGCAGTTATGAGTAACTGAATTCTCTCACTGCTACCACATCTCGATTCATTTCCACTTACGCTGATGAATAAAGAATGACCCGTTTGTAGGAAAAGAACTGGGTACATGCTACAAATTAACGGGTCTGCTACAGAGCGCGGCAGTTTTAGTAGTATCTGATGTTAAGAAAAACTGTACATGCTTCTGCTTGTCCCTAGCTCTATCCTGAATGATTGAGAAGCCATGCTGTCTGAGAGCAGAGTAGGAGTTCAACTAAATTATGAAAAGATAAACTGATGTACTTTTCCCTTCAAAAATCTTTGATAGAATCATTTCGAGGAAGACCTCAGCAGTGCCGTGTGTGTGTGTGTGTGTGTGTGTGTGTGTGTCTGCGCGTGAGTGCATTCAGCCTCCTTGTTTTAGAAGATCCGGCTGCTAAGTCACCACTTTAAATAATAGCTCCACACATATGACATCATAATAGTCTCCACAGCAACCGTGAATGATATTACAAACCTGTCTGGGATTAAATGGGAAAGATAAGCAAGAAGACAAGAGTGGACAATCTCCTAAGCAACAAATGCACTTTTTCCATGGAAACACCGCCTTGTGGAAAAGAGATGGAAACACAGACAATAGACATAGGTACACAATAGTTCCTAAATATAGCATTTCACTAAGCACTCTGTCAATTGCAATTTAAAGAACATTCAACCTGTGAGAATAATCGCTGGAAGAAAAGCTTCCCCCAGTTTAATGTTTCAAGAGAGGAGGGCAGAGGCATTTTTCTTGAAGTCAGTCATCACATATCATCACAGCTGCTCACAAAAGAGGGCAAATGTGAATGGAACAAGATATTAGGAAGCTTTCAGGCTTGTGTCACTTTAAGAAAACACCAAAGAACAGAAGCCAAACTTAATAAGCAAGATAAATTATGAATAGATAATTAGCATCATAAAAATCCCCTTCTGAAGAGAACCAAGCTAAATTCCTTTGAAATAGTAAGCTCCCTAATGAACATATGATAAAATTTACATTCTAAGACTTATGTAAACCCCAATTTCAAGGGCTATTTGCTAAACATGGCAATGACATAGGGCACATTTGCATTACTTGGAAATTAAAAGCCCACTGCTAATAGCCCACTAGAACAAGACACCATGCTCAGCCCTGAGCCTCTAGCAGCTGAACTCTCCCAGTCAACAACCAAATGAGGAAGAGAGCGGCCTAATCATTGTTATCTATTGTTGATAAATTATCTTCCTGCGTGGGCATCTCTATCCCTTCTTCCTTCCCCTCTCTTCATCCCTTTCAGCTCTAAATTCCTAGAGATTTAAGAGCCTTTTTCTACGACGACAGTTTGCATCCCAGGGAGCAGTTTCACAGAGGACTGCCTTCCACTCGGCTAACTGCTGCTATCCAGGAGAGGTTCAGAGGGGGCAGCTGCCTCTTCTCATTCCTCCCCAGCCCATCTCAGAGTTGTTCTTCTCAGGTTGTATTCATCTCAGAAGCAACAGAACCTTCCCCCTGAAGCAATCCGCTGACTTTATTTGCTCATTGAGGGCCACTGAAATCACTGTGTATGTCTTTCTTGCCAATCTTTATTTCATCTTATTTATTTTATTTTATCTTTTAATAAATTTTATTTACTTCTTTATTTGAGAGAGAGAACATGAGCGTGTGATGGGGAATGGGGAAGAGCAGAGGGAGAGGGACAAGCAGATTCCCGGAGCCAATGCGGGCTCAGTCCCACAACCCTGAGATCATGACCTGGGCCAAAATCAAGAGTCAGACGCTTAAACAACTGAACCACCCAGGTGCCCTTGCTAACCCATTTTTCTATAAAGAGGTTTCTCTCATTAATCTGTGATGAGCACTGATTAATGTTAACATGAGTTAAACGAGTTTCGGAGAAGACCCCAATGACTTGACAACATTCACTTTTTTCCAAGGGTTTTTAAAAATTAAAGCATCTATGGTGAGTGCTGTGAAGTGTGTAAATCTGGTGATTCACAGACTCATACCTCTGGGGATAATAATACATTATATGTTTATAAAAAAATTAAAAATTTTTTAAAAAGTGAGGCATCAATAGATTACCTATCACTAATACATGGAGATTTGCAGGCTTATTAAAATTTACAGCGTGAGGCAGTCTACACCTATTTCAACAATGTTGCAGCTTCATTAATAAAATTCACTCATTTTCTTCTTAAGTATATGTCACTGGGTGAATTAAAAGCATAGTCTTATCAAGTGACTCTCACTGGGATGAAGAGCATTAGGGATGGGGTGCCCTCTGTATCAGAGCAAGTAACATGTATAGTTCACGAGAAGTAAAATAAGCAACCCTAATAGGTGGCAGAGCCAATGGAGCGGAGGAAATCTGCCTTGACAGCCCTATGATAGCCATCCCACTGCCTCCACACTCTCCCGAGTGTTTTGTCGGGCTGGAGAGAAAACCCAAACCTCGGCACAATCATCCCAGCTCCTTGTGAAAACTCACTTCATTTCTCCACCAAGAGAAAGTTCCAGAACTATTCCCCATTCATTCTGAACTTGCCATGTATGAGAAACTTTAGTATCTTTTGGGATCTAATGAGCAGCCCAACAAAGGACCCAAGCAAGTATCAGAAACAGAAGCCATCTGGCAAATAACTCATTAAGGAAAGCCTAAGGTTCTTTTTTTTTTGAAGAACCGAAAAATTGGGCCACGCCATGACAATGTCAAACTCCCTTTTCCTTGATCTAAAAACACTTTCTGTCTAGCCAAACAAAACAAAACAAAACAAAAACCCCAAACAACAAAACTAAACTAAACTAAATGAAAAACACCACAAAAACAAAACACATATGTTCTTTCTATGGGGACTTCTCTTAAAAAGTCCCAGGAGGCTCTTTTTCTAAATTCCCTGACCAACTCAGGGAATTAAACCAGGCTACCAAATTAAATCCCAACTTTTGAAACTACTATTTCAGTGGTCTTCCTTTAAAAATGAACTCTCAGTAGCAATAATTTAGACAAATACAATTCCTCGCCTTTCTTCAGTTGTGGAGAAAAACTCCCTTAGATACGTCCAGTTCAGGCTTGGGGGCTACTCCAGTGCCTATCATAAAAGGAGTTTCCCAGAGTAATGCTTGGTCGTTCTCCAAACCTCAGGCATCTTCCAGCTAATCCTCTATTACAATATCATTTGTTTGGTTCACTTCAAAGCTCTGACTACTTTCTTGCATTTTTCTGAAAACAAGGAGTTTTCTGTGGAAATCATTTCGTCAGGTAGTTTGGCAAGTCACTTACAATACTCATCAATTTCAGTGCTTTAATTAAACTCAGGCAGTCCCTCTGCCCAGGGTGATTCTCCTCTTTGGGTCATAATTCATCTCCACCTTCAGCAGGACCCAATGTTTCAAAGTGACAAAGGAGAGGGATCGCAGGCCTGGGGTTAGCTAAGCCATGCCTCTGGATTTGGGCGATACGGAGCATCCTGCTTTCAAACAAGACAAAACAAAACAAAACAAACCCCCAAATAACTGAAGGACAGATACTTCCTTTACTGACTTAGGGGTTGACAATCTACCTACCCTAACCCGCCCCACAGAGCATCAAATGACCAGAGCCAATGACAACACTGGGGAAAATAAAGAATCATGTGGTGTCTGAGTATATTTAGCTGGTAAATTTGACAGCAACATCTTTGCTCTCTGGGCTATCGGTCTGGGTTTTGTTGGGGGCTCCTGCTGATGATATGTTTGTGGAGAATTTCTGGAGGCTGGTTTTGCTGGCCTCAGGTGTCATTCTAAGCAATGACAGCCACGATCCTGAGGAGGGGGAATTTGAAACATGGATTAATGTCATCTAAGAAGAATGTCCCCAATGCCATAGAATCTGACAGATCCTGTGTAAAGCTGGCCAGCCTGTGGTTTCCCCATAGCACCACTCCCTTAGGCACTGTCAGAAGACTGAGCCAAAAAGCCAGATAAACACAGAAACGAAGATGCTGCATAGGCAGAAAGTAAAAGTCACAGAAGCAAGCAAGCAAGCAAGCTTCTGTGACTCCTGTACTATAATGCATTTAAACAAAACGTGGCATGGGCGGTATCGCATGAAACCAATTTTGTCCTCTTATTCCAGCTCTCATCGGATCTCCTTCTGTGTTCTCAGTGCGCGGTCCCCACATCAACTGTTACGGGTTGAATTGTGCCCACCAAAAAATATACGCTGGAGTTCCAACACCTGGTACTTCCAAAGATGATCTTTGTTAGAGGTAAGGTCTTTACAGAGGGTATCAAGTTCAAATGAGGTCATTAGGGTGGTCCCTAATCCAATAAGATTGATGTTCTTAAAAAAGAGATAAATTTGGTTACAGAGACAGCTATACCTAGAGGAAAGACCATGTGAAGGGACAAAAAGGGAAGATGGCCAGCCACACACCAAGAAGAGAGGCTTTGAACAGATCTTACCCTCACAGCCCTGCTGACTTCTTGATTTCAGACTTCTAGCCTCCAGAACTACCAGACAATAGATTTGTTTAAATCATCCAGTTTGTGGTACTTTTTGCAGCAGTCTTAGCAAACTAAAACACTCACCAAGCCAGACACTGACATTTCCTCTCTCAAGCGCACTCTCTCTCTATATATATATGTATCTATATATATATAGATATATATTTCGCACACATGCATGCATGTGCATGCTAACTAGGGGCCAATGATAAGGAGAGAATCATAACTTACAACAGAGTACTTATGGGAGAGAGAGAGACAGAGAGATTTTTCAGACTCTGTTCACTTTTGTCTACTTCATTGTCAGATTTCAGTTCAGACCACATCATATTTCATGTGGATCACCACCCCAGGCCTCCAGCTGGTCAGCTGGCCTCAAATCTCATGGTTTTCCAATACTGTCTCTTGACAAGGTGGTCTTTTTTTTTTTTTTTAATATTTTATTTATTATTTATTTGACAGACAGAGATTGTAAGTAGGCAGAGAGGCAGGCAGAGAGAGAGGAAGGGAAGCAGGCTCCCTGCTGAGCAGAAAGCCTGATGTGGGGCTCGATCCCAGGACCCCGAGATCACAACCTGAGCCGAAGACAGAGGCTTTAACCCACTGAGCAACCCAGGCTCCCCGACAAGGTGGTCTTTCTACAACACAAATATGTTTCTCAACCTTTAATGCATATATCCTGGCATCAGGATGGAGAAAGTGTGCTTAGCCTATACTCTGTGGGCCAGACCCTTGAGGATCTAACTCAGATGACTTCTCCCAGACATTCATCTGGTTAATTTTCCCTCCCTCAAATCCATGGGTCCAGCCTCACCTAGTTTCCTAGACCTGCCAGGCTCACCCACCTCTACGCATTTGTTTATGTTGTTCTCTTTACAGGGAACACCCTTCCCCTTTTTCCTTGCCTACCAAATTCCTGCTCAACTCCAGCCAGGTGTCATTGCTTCCAAGGACTTCCCTGGGAAGATCTCTCTGGCCCCAGCTGGGCTTAGTTCCTACCGAGAACTGTTCCCATAGCACCCATGCATGGCTCTGTCTAAGGACTTACTAGATTGTGCAATAATAGGGTCTTACTTGTTAACAATTTGGGAGCAGAGGGCATGTTGAGTGTGCCTTTGTATCCCTTTTTATGGAGCACAGTGCTGGGCACATTGTAAGAGCTTCAAACGTATCTGTTCCCCTGTGTGACAAAGCTTCAATCCTTAAAAGCAGGTGATATTAATTCTATAACACTCTACATGTTATAATCCCCAAACAATCACAGTATCTTTCTTCCCCCTGACACAATTTTGTATGCTTTATAAAGCAGCGATATATCATTTTACCCTTATACAATATCAATATGGCACATTCCCATTCTCTTACAGTATACTTAACAAAAACCCAAGCTCACATATCCTCTGCTAATCCATCTGACTCAAGACTAATTAAGACCAATCTGGTTTAAGTCAATTTAGTGCAGTTCTAACCAGTACATATGTACTGTGTAGTCCCGCTGTACATTGTACATTAAAGCATTGGAGGGGGTGGGAGTGAGGAAGGCAGGTGGTATGGGGAAGATTAAAAATATTAAAATGAATGAGACAAGAGCCTCATCTTCAGTAAGCTCACAGATAAATGGGGGAAGCGTACTTCCTTCTCTGCAATATTTAATTAGACTGCTACATGGAACCATGGAGGGTCAGCATGCCAGGAAGGGACTGTATTTGGGTTCTTTTCTAAGTTTTTAAGATGGCGGCAGGTAAAGCACCAAGGCTTTCAAGAGCGAGTAGTGAAAGATACTCAGACTCCCTCGGACAGCCTTATTATGGGAGGAGTCTTGAATCCAGACTGGCTAGGAGGCCACTATTGGGGATCCCTCGGTCAGGCTCCCACAGATCACAGAACCACCCAGGAAAAAGACCACAAGTCTTTGGGAGAAAGCTTGTTCAAAGCAAAGGCAGACATGCTTTGGCACCCAAATTTCTTAACGGGAATATTGGGGAAGAAGAGCCTAATTTCAGACAGAAGATTTAAATTCGTTTTTGTTAACCGCTATGGCTTCACTCTGAAACTAGTAGGGCTTGAATGAGAACTCTTGAGAAGCCCTCCCTCCTCTTCTTTTAGCTGATTGTTCACTACTTCTTCCTAAATCTCAGGAAAACAGGTCACACGTAACTCCTGATGTGTGATGCTTCCACTTGAAGGTTGAAATAGAAATATACACAGCAGGCCTGCTTCTTATCACAAAGGAAAACTTCAAATGCTCCCAGGAGTCAAGACTGAGGAAGCAACAAGACGCATTCACAATCAAATCTCACTCAGCAAGGATCTCCCCCTCTGTCTCTCTCTGTTTGCTTGTCTAAATACTTGGTGTGGGGCACACTTTGCTGCCTCCAAAAAACTGCTCAGCAAGGAAGTTTTTGGAGGACCGTCTACAACCAACAAGTAATATTTAGTACAAAACATAACAGCCTTCATACAAGAGCCAAACGTTCTACAAGGTTTTTCATGCTTATGTTCTACCAGGTTTTTTAAGGTGCCGGGAGAAAACTAATCAGGGCCTACTGAAAAGGACATAATTGTTACTCATAATGGAGTACCTACTCAACAAGTCCCTAAATCCATGGATTAGGAAAATTTCAGGGCCTGAGAATGGTGTTGGTAAAATGCAGATTCCGGGCCACAGACAAGCCAGAGTTCCTAGGCCAGAATCTGATTTTTAAACAAGCATCCCAGGGGCTCTGCACATCAAACTGTGAGAAACCACATCCACTGTTCACTCCGATTGGCTCTTAGCATACACTCATGCAAATTTAATGCCATTCTTATCATATGAACTCATGTAACACAAAGAAGAGACTTTCGGAGTCACAGCATTCACAGAATAGCATGGATTCGAAGGCTGCAAGTAGAGGGACAATTCTGATCATTAACAGTAAAAGAAAGAAGATAGTCACGAGCTACATGTGTGGTGGAAACTAATGAGGTTGCAGCGGCATCTGGAGGAGTGAGCCAGATCTCACACACAGTGAAGCTTTTGCCAGAAGTCTTTGTGGGACACTTGATTCTCTCCATTTCCCCAAAAGAATTTGTCTGGTTCAATGAGCTTCAACATCTCAAGGAGGAGGATTTGGGAATGAAATAGAAGCCTGAAGGATAAACAAGAAGTGTTGGTGACTTAATCCACTGGGAAATAGTTGTTTTTTAAAGATCTTAAGAATAATTTTTTCTTTTCTTCTGACATCTTGAATAAGACAAAGAGTTTTTCGGCTCTTTCTATTTCTCTTTGTTTGGATACTCTTGCTACCCTGATGAACCTACAGCATATGTAAGTGGATTCTCTGGGAGACTGGGAAGAAGGCGTTCCGATAGGGATAAAAGGCAGGGTTAAATTTTGGAACCAAGTCAGGAAGTAGTTTTCAAGATAAAGCCTTGATTTAAGATAGTATTTTTCATTGATCGCACATCTGTATCTTTTCTCTCCTAAAACTCCTATGTTGAAATCCTAATGTTCAATGTGATATTTGGAGATGGAGACTTTGGGAGATGATGAAGTTATGAGCATGGAACCCTCATGATGGGTTTAATGCCCTTATAAAAAAGAGACACAAGAGAGCCTATTTCCTTTCTATTGTTTACCTGGTAAGGATACAATGAGACAATAGCTACCTGCACACCAAAAGAGAGCTTTTACCACACACTCAATCTGTCAGCACCTTGATCTTGGACTTCTCAGCCTCCAGAACTATGAGAAATAAGTGTTTGTTGTTTCAGCCATCCAGTTTATGGTACTGTTACAGCAGTCCAAAACCAGTAAGGCAGTGTTGGAGGGAAAAACCAAAAAAAGAGAAAAGTCAAATAAGAGAATCTTTGATGGAAATAAAACAGTAGGCTCAATCTTCAATTAAAAATGTAAGTTGCAAAAAAAAATTAATAATTGGAATAAAGCTATAGGAGAATGTACTGAATAAAAGAAAATGACTACAATTTTCCCTAATTACCATAGGAGATGGTATAATTGAAATTTGGTTTAAAAAAAGAAGCTAACAATTTTGCTAAGGGAAGCTACTGGAGAGAAAGGTGAAAAAGTTTAAAACCTGAGCTTTAAGTCAGTATGAAACTTACACTATTGAGATTTCTATGTCAAAGTGCATACTCCACGGAGCAACTAGGCAAAAGTCAACCAGGAAACAGAAGACTTGAACAACACTATAAAGCAAATAGATCAAAGAGACACCTACCTAATACTTAGCAACAGATTTCCAGAACATATGGAACATTCTTTGGGATGGGCCATACAAAATTTGGTAAGTTTAAAAATATTAGGATCATGCAAAATATGTTCTTTCACCAAAATGGAATGAAATTAGAAAATAATATAGAAGGAAATTTTGGAACTCCTTCTATATGTGGAAAATCAAAGGGAAGATTAGAAATACTTTGAGATAAACGAGAGCAAAAGCATAACATATAAAATGTATGAGATATAGCAAAGGGTGCCTGAAAGGGGAACTTATAGCTGTACAGATCAATAACCTAAACTTCCTTCCATAAGGAGCTGGAAAAAGACAAGCAAACTAAACCTAAAACCAAAAGGAAAGAAACAAGGGAGATAATGAAAATTAACAAAATAGAGAAAAAAACGGAAGTTGTTTCCTTGAAAAGATTAACAAAATGAGCAAACCATTAGCTAGAGTGACCAAGAACAAGAAGAAAGAAGGTTGAGATTATAAAATTCAGGAATGAAATGGGGGGAGCACATTACTATTGACCTTGCAAAAACAAAAGGGGTTATAAAGGAAAATTATGAAGATTTCCAAAACATTTCCAAATTAAAAAAAAAAAAAGAATATTCTCCAAAATAGATGACTTAGAACAAACAAACAAAAATTCCCTGAAGGAAATTACCAAAACTGACTCAAGAATAAACAGGTAACCCAAACAGACCTATAACAATTATAAAGATTGAATTAATAATAGTAATAATTTTTAAAAAAATCCTCCCAATAGATAAAAGCCCAAGTTCCAATTACTCCACTGATAAATTCTACCAACATTTAAAAATGATGTAATACTGGGCGCCTGGGTGGCTCAGTGGGTTAAGCCACTGCCTTTGGCTCAGGTCATGATCTCAGGGTCCTGGGATCGAGTCCCGCATCGGGGGGACTCTCTCTCTCTGCCTGCCTTTCTGTCTACTTGTGATCTCTCTCTGTCAAATAAATAAATAAAATCTTTTTTAAAAAAATGATGTAATACTAATTCTTCACAAACTCTGTCAAAAAACATGGGAGAAGAGAACACTTCCCAATTCATTCTATGAGGGCAGTATTACCCTGATACCAGACCATCATTAAGAAACTACTTACCTACCTCTTTTATAAATATATATGAAAAATTATCAACAGAATACTAGTGCACTGAGTCCAGCAAAGTATAAAAGTGATTTTGCAACATGTCCAACTGAGATTTATCCCAGAAATACAAGGTTGGTTTAACATCTAATAATTAATTAATTAATATTCTATTTCAATAGATTAAAGAAAAAAAAATCACAGGACCATCCTAATAGGCTAAAAGAAAAGGGGGTTTGCCAAAATTCAACAACCCTTTCATAATTAAAACACTAAACAAATTAGAAATAGAAAAGTTTCTCCACTTGATAAAAGGTATCCATAAAAATGCCCCACAACTAACATAATACTTAATGGTAAAAGACTAGATGCTTTCTGTTTAAGTTCAGGAGCAAGACAAGGGCATATGCTATTGCTATTTCAAATCAACTTTGTATTAGAGGTTCTGGCCAGAGCAATCAGCCAAGAAAAAGAAATGAAAGGCATCAGGATTAGAAAAGAAGTAAAACTATCTGTATTTGTAAATGACATGATCTTTTTATAGATAAACTTCAGGAATCCACAAAGAATGATGAGGACTAATGAGTTCAGCAGGGTTGCAGGGTGTAAGATCAATAGACAACCCCCAACAACAACAAAAAAAAATCAGTTCTCTTTATATGCACTGTAAATGAATAATCCAACAATGAAATTAAGAAAGTAATTCCATCTACAGTAGCATCAAAAAGAATGAAATACACAGGAATTAATTTAACATAAGTGTATGAATTGTACTTTGAAAACTACAAAATATTGTTAAAATAAATTAAAGAAGACAAATGGAAAGATACACATCTTGTTCATAGATCAGAAAACTAAATATTGTTAAGATGGCAATACTCTTCAAATTGACTTAAAGATTCAAATAGTACTTACCAAAATCCCATCTGGCTTTTTTTTTTTTTTAAGAAATTAACAAGCTGATTTTAAAATTCACATGGAAATGCAAGGAACAAAAAACCAACACAATTTTGAAGAAAAAGAACAAAGTTGGATAAGTTTTAATTGCCAATTTCAACGCCTACTACAAAGTTTACTACAGTAATTTAAAAAGTGTGGTATTAGCATTAGGATAGACTTTCAGTTCTGTGGAACAGAATAGAGAACCTAGAAATAAACCCTACATTTATGATCAGCTGATTTTCAGCAAAAGTGTCAAGACGGGGTGCAGGATGTGGTCCTAAGGAAGATGGTGGGTTAGGAGTACACTAACCTTTCCTCGTCCCATGGACACAACTACACAACATGCACATCAACAAAAATAACCCAGTAAAAGACCTGAAGACTCACAAGCCGACCCTCTACAGCTAAATGTAGAGAGCAGGAGGCATAGAGGAAGACAGGAAGAGTAGAGATGTGCTTGGGGGCTAAGTGGACCTACTGGATTGTCTAGGGGAGAGAGAGGGTAAGAGAAACAGCTTCTTACACTGTGGAGGCCACAAAGGAAAGACAAATCCCCATAACACTCAGCTTTAAAAACCAGACGGGTGAAATTTCGAGAATTCTCACAACCAGCAAACTTAAACCCTCGAAGTTTAAAAACCAGCAAGCTCAGCTCAGGAAGAGCCAAGAGGACAAGAGGAAGCAGTCCCCACCCTTAAAAGGAGATAACAAACAGCCTTGAGGAGATATAACACAGAAGCAGCACTTTGAAAAAGTGCCTGGGGCATAGAAGAGGGACATTTATTTACTCAACTCACCGCCTGTGTTGGAAGGGCCGGGATCTCTAAGAGACTTCTCCAGGAACAAAAATCTAGCAGCAGCACTTCTCTTCCCCTCTCATTCTTCCCCCAAGTCTAAGCACAGAGCCTATGCTAACACTCCTTACCTAATTTGCTGAATCACAGCCCTGCCCTTGCGTTCTCCTGTGGACACATTCCCTCCAGCCAGGCCTCAGCTCCAGGTTTCCTCCCACAATGGATCAGCTCAACATTGCTGATACTCTGAGGTCCCCCCGCCCCATTCTGTGTGCTTCTGCAGATCCACCTCTTCCAATACCTCTTGCCTAGATCCTACCCTATGTGGTATCACAACCCTGGCAGTGTGCAAGCAGCTGTGACAGTGGCCAGCACCACTCCAAAGTGACTCTCATTGCACAGAAAGGGAAAGATAACCACACATACAAGTCAGACTGGTGGTCCCAGCAGCGGGTTGGGGGCAGAAAGCTGTCTGACTGAAGGTCCCACTCACCCATGAAAGCTTCTCAGGGGACAAAATAGGGAAACCTCCCTGCATTTAGTGTTACTGCATCACTGGCAAATGCCTGGTCTGACTCCACACGAGCACAACGTGGTCCTAGACTGGCCAAGTAACAAAACAAGGACAAAACCCTGCCCGTAATGGGTAAGGAGAGTCACTATAGATGACTGGACTGAAGGCAAAAGCAACTCAGCCATGAAGCAAGGAGCATGCTACGCACATAGGAGATCTCTCTGAAGTGCCACATTGTGGTGAACAGGGAACACTATACTGCAGGGCATGACAGGACCTCTTCTTCATAAGGGCACTACTTTCAAGTGCAGGAGATATAGCTATTTTCCCAACACAGAGAAATACGGGGAGCTAGCCCAAATGAGGAGAGAGAGGGATATGTTCCAAATGAAAGAAGGGGGAAAAAATCACAGCAAGAGAGTTAACTGAAATGGAGCTAAGTAGATTCCTAATGGAGAATTTAAAATAATGGTTATAAAGATATTCACTGGACTTGAGAAAAGTTGAAAAGAACTTGAGTGAGATCCTTAATGAAGAGACAGGACACATAAAAAAGAATCAACAAGAGATGAAAACTCAGTAAATGAAATTAAAAATACATTAGATGGAATAAATAGAGTAGAAGAAGCAAAATGGATCAGTGATCTAGAGAAGAGAGAAAATATAAAGCAATCAAGCTGAATAGTAGAGAGAAAAAAAGTTAAAAATGAAAATAGAGAACTCAGTGACTCCATCACTGATTTTATATTTATATTTTACATTACATTTACATGGTAGGGATCCCAGATGGAGAAGAGAAAGAGGGAGCAGAACATTTATTTAAAGAAATAATAGCTGAAAACATCCTGAATCTGGGAAAGGAAACAGAAAGCAAGATGCAGGAGGCACAAAGGATCCCCAACAAAATCAATCCAAAGAGTTCCATACGAAGACATATGGTAATTAAAATGGCAGAGTAGTGATAAAGAAAGAAGTTTTAAAATCAGCAAGAGAAAACTGTTATATACAAGGAAAACCCCATAAGACTATCAGCTTATTTTTCAGCAGAAACTGCAGGCCAAGAAGAAAGTGGCATGACACATTGAAAGTGCTGAAATGTAAAAACTGCAGCCAAGAATATTCCATCCAGCAAGACTATCATTCAGAAGAGGAGGAAAAAATTGTTAAATTGATAATTTTAAGAAGAAGGACAGAGGATCACAGGGGAAAGAAGGGAAAAATGAAACAAGATGAAACCAGAGAGGGAGACAAACCATAAGAGACTCTTAATCTCAGGAAACAAACTGCTGGAGGAGAGGAGGTAGGAGGGATAGGATGGCTGGGTGATGAACACTGCTGAGGGTATGTGCTATGGGGTGTGCTGTGGACTGCATAAAATTGATGAATCACAGACCTGTATCCCTGAAACAAATGAGTTAAAAAAAAAAAAAGTTTTTTGGCTAGACAAAAGTTAAAGGAGTTCATGATGATTAAACCAGGCCTACAAGAAATATTAAAGGGATTCTGAGTAGAAAGGAAAGACCATAAATAGGAATAAGAAAGTAGGAAGAAAAGAGTAGTTAAAAAAAATAAGCATATCTATAAAAATCAATTAAAAGATTCACAAAATAAAAGGATGCAAAGTATGACACCATACATCTAAAATGTGAGGGGAGAGGAGTCAAGAATAGGTTCCAGTTGAAACCACTTAATGCAGACTGCTATATGCTGAAGATGTAATACATAAACTGAATGATAAGCACAAATCAAAAAAATCAGTAATTGTGCAAAAAATACAGAGCAAGTAATCAAAGAATATCACTAAAGAAAACCAATTAATTGTGAGAGAAAAGAAAAAGAGAAGAAGGCTCAGAGAGGAACTACAAAAACAACCATAAAGCAACTTAACAAATGGCAATAAGTACATACTTGTCAATAATTATTTTAAATATAAATAGATTAAACACTAAAATCAAAAGACACAGGGTAACAGAATAGATAAGAAACAAAATTCATCTATATGATGCCTACAAGACAGTCATTTCTGACCTAAAGACACAAGCAGATTGAAAGTGAAGGGATAGAAAAAAAATTTATTGTGTAAATGACTATGAAAAGAAAGCTGGAGTAGCAATATTTATATCAGATTTATAGACTTTGAAACAAAACTACAAACAAGAGACAAGGAAGGATATATCATAAAGGGAAAAATCCAACAAAAAGAACAATTGTAAATATTTATGCAGACAACATGGGAACACCCATGTTATTTTATAAATAAAATAACTAGTAACAAACATAAAGAAAGTAATTGATAAAATGCAATAATAGTAGGGGACTTTAACACCCCATTTACATCAATGGACAGATCATTCAAACAGATAATCAACAAGGAAACAGTGGCTTTGAATGATACACTGGATGAGATAGATCTAATAGATGCACTCAGGACATTTCATCTTAAAACAGCAGCATACACATTCAAATTTCCATGCGACATTCTCCAGAGTAGATTGCATAGTAGGCAACAAATCATCTCAACAAACTCAAAAAGACAGAAGTCATATGATACATGTTTTCTGACCACAACACTATGAAACTAGAAATAAGCCACCAAAAAAAAAAAAAAAAAAAAAAAAAAAATCTGGAAAAAAACACAAATATATGGAGATTAAATAACATGCTACTAAATAATGAATGGGTCAACCAAGAAGTCAAAGAGGAAATCACAAAATACAGAGGGACAAATTAAAATGAAAATATAACAGTCCAAAATCTTTGGAATGCTGCAAAATTAATTCTAAGAGGGAAGTTTATAGCAATACAGGCCTACCTCAAGAACAAGAAAACTCTCAAATAAACAACCTACTCTTGTACTTAAAGGAGCTAGAAAAAGAACAACAAACAAAACACAGAAGCAGCAGCAGGTAGGACATAATAAGGATTAGAGAAGAAATAAATGCTATAGAAACTAAAAAACTCCAATAGAATATATCAATAAAATCATGAGCTGGTTCTTCAAAATGATCAGCAAAATTAAAAAAAATCTTTAGCCATATTCATAAAAGAGAGAGAGAGAGAAGATTCAAATAAAATCAGAAGCAAAAAGAGGAGAAATAACAACTGACATCAGAAATACAAAGGATTATAACAAAATATTATTAAAAACAATTATATGCCAACAAATTGGGCAATCTAGAAGAGAGAGATAAATTCCTAGACATATATAAACTCCCAAAACTGAATCAGGAAGAAGTAGAAAACTTGAAGATACTGATTACCAACAATGAAATTGAATCAGTAATCAAAAAGCTTTCAAGAAACAAAAGTCCAGTCGCCTTCACAGGCAAATTCTAACAAACACTTAAAGAGTTAATACTTGCTCTTCTGAAACTATTTCAAAAAATTAGAAGAGGAAGAAAAGCTTCCAGATTCACTCTTTGAGGCCAACATCACTCTAATACCAAAACAAAAGACTCCACAATAAAGGAGAATTACAGACCAATATCACTGATGAACATAGATGCAAAAATCCTCAACAAAATATTGAAC
>NC_081557.1:66563882-66742139 GCF_022355385.1 Mustela nigripes | reverse complement strand
ATATATATAATATAAATATATATTATATATATTTATTATATAATAAATATATAATATTTATTATAATAATATATTTATATTTTATTATATAATAAATATATTATTATAATAAATATTATATAATATATTATTATATATACTAATAATGAAGTAGCTGAAAGAGAAATTTAGAAAATAACTCCATTTATGTTTTCCCTAAAAAGAATACCTAGGAATAAACTTAACCAAGGCAGTGCAAGACCTGTACTGTGAAAACTATAAAATGCTATGAAATAAATTGAAGACGACACAAATAAAAGGATACTCTATGCTCGTGGATTGGAAGAAAACAAATACTGTTAAAATGTCACAATATCCAAAGCAATCTATAGATTTAATGCAATCTCTATCAAAATATCAATAATATTTTTCACAGAGCTAGAACAAACAATCTTAAATTCTAAATGTACCCATAAAATGCTTTGGATGGCCAAAGAAATCTTGAAAAAGAAAAACAAAACTGGGGGTATCACAATACCAGATTTCAAGTTATATTATAAAGCTGTAGTAATCAAAACAGTAATGGTACTAACACAAAAACAGACATATAGATCAATGGAACAGAATAGAGAGCCCAGACATAAACCTACAATTATATAGTCAATTTAATCTTTGACAAAAGAGGCAAGAATATGCAATGGGAAATAGTTTCTTTAATGAATGGTGTTGGAGAAACTAGACAGGTATATACAAAGGAATGGAACTTGACCACTTCCTTATACCATACACAAAAATAAACACACAATGGATTAAGGAACTAAATGTGAGACCTGAAACCATAACAATCCTAGAAGACAACATAGGTAGTATTATCTCTGAAATCAGCCATAACAACATCTTTCTTTATATATCTCCTGAGGCAAGGGAAATAAAAGCAAGGATAAACTACCGGCACTATATCAAAATAAAAAGCTGCTGCACAGCAAAGGAAACAGCTTACAAAACCAAAAGACAACTTAGTGAGTGAGAGAATATATTTGTCAATGACATATCTAATAAAGCTTAGTGTCCAAAATACATAAAAAATTAATATATCTCAACACCCCCCAAAACAAATAATCCAATTAAAAATGGGCAGAAGTTATAAAAAGACCATTTCTCTAAAGAAAAAATAAAGATGGGAAGCAAAACCAAAAAAAAGATGCTCAATATCATCCATCATCAGGGAGATGCAAATCAAAACCACAATGAGATGCCACCTCACACCAGTCACAACGGCTGAAATCAACAACTCAAGAAACAAGTATTGGAGAGGATGCAGAGAAAAAGGAACCTTCATGCACTGATGATGGGAATGCAAACTGGCGCAGCCACTGTGGGAAACAGTATGGAGATTCCTCAAAAAATTAAAAACAGAACTACAATATGGTCCAGTAATTCCACAACTATTTATCCAAGAAACATAAAAACACTAATTCAAAACTCCATGTTTATTGTAGCATTATTTAAAATAGTCAACAAATGGAAGCAATCCATGTCCATTGATACATGAATGGATACACACACACACACACACACACACACACACACATTCGGTTCTGGGGCAAACTGAATTTCCACATGCAAATGAAAAATGCTGGATCTCTACTCACACCATGAAAAAAAGCAAAAAACAACAACACACACACACACACACACACACACATACACACACACAAACCCCACCTCAAATGGAATCTTAGAATAAAATACAGGATTAAATCTTTGTGACCTTGGATCAGGTGAAGCCTTCTTAGATATGACATCAAAAGCAGATGTGACAAAACAAAAAGATAAATCGTAGATCATGAAAATTTTAAACATTTGTTCTTCAAAGAATACAATCAAGGAAGTGAAAATATAACCCAGTGATTATATAACCCAGTGATTAGGAGAAAACAGTTGCAAATCATGTATCTGATAAAGAACTTGTATCCAGAATACCTAAAGAGCTCTTACAACTCAATGATCAAATAACAAAAAATGCAATTAAAAATGACTAAGACTCTAAACCGACATGTCTCCAAGAAAGAAATACATATTGTCATTCAGCACATGCAAAGATCCTTAACATCATTAGCCATTAGGTAAATGCAAATGAAAACCACAAAGAGATGCCACTCCAAATTCAGTACAGCTAGACTAAAAAGAAACATATAATGACCAGTGTTGGTGAGGATGTGGGGAAACTAGAACTCTCCTCATACACTTGTTATAGGAATATAAAATTATAGGAATTAGAGGAATTTAAAATTATAGGATTCTCCTCATACACTTGTTATAGGAATAAGAACTATAGGAATATAAAAATTCCATAGCACCTTTGGAAATCAGTGTAATGTACTCAAATTGTGTAAAGAAATAGTAATCGTACAATCACATTCACTCCTAAGTATATTCCTAAGAGTTGTGAGAATACATATTCACACAAAAAGTTGTACATGGACTATTCATTATAACAGAAATGTGGAAACAGCCCAAATGTCCATCTACTGATAAATGGGTAAATAGAAATAAAATAGAAATGGTATTCTTCAATAAAAATAAATTAAGAGCTGATACATGCTCTAATGTGGATGACCCTTGAAAACATATTGGTTACTGGAAAAAGCCAGTCAAACATATTGGTAACTGGAAAAAGCCAGTCAGAGAAATTATCAGTATATTGGATGATTACATTTATATGAAATGTTCAGAGCAGGTAAAAGTATAAAGATAGAAAGTAGATATGTGGTTACTGAAGACGGGGATTTGAAGGAGGTAGGGGTTGACTGACAATGAGTATAAGGTTTCTTTTGGGGGTGATAAAAATGTTTTAAAACTGACTGTGGCGACAGGTACACAACTCTGAATACAGCGAAGACAATCAAATTGTACAATTTAAAAAACAAATAAGGCGCATACTCTATCATTTATTTTATGCCCAGAATAGCAATTATCAGTTTCTCAGTGAAGTTGTCTGACTCTTCAGTGAAGAAAGTTCTTAGAGAATCAGCTTCCTCATTTTTCTTGGCCAGTTCCCCAACAGAGGCTGACAGATGGGGTTTGAAGAGTAATCCCAAGCAGTAAAGACAAAGAAGAGTTGGTGCATATTTAAATATGTGTGTGTGTGTGTGTGTGTGTGTGCGTGCGTGCACACACACACACATGCTCTGAGGTTTTAAAAATATGAATACTGAAAAACACTGATTAAAACAAGAGATATAAGCATGTTTTCCTTCTCATTGCTTTTAAAATCAATCCAAAGTTGGTTTAGAAGTTAACTGCAGTATTTGTAAACTCAGTTCATTTTTTTACAGTTCATTATTTTTGGACTCCATGTTTTCATCCTCAACAAAGGAATTTTGAAATGAACTTTCTTAAGTACTGAATATGATAGCTAGAATGATTTCTGAGTTCCACAGATGAGGAGAACCAAAGAAGTCAGAGGAAACAACTGAGAAAGAGCTCATCTCTTGAGTTCCAAAGCCTTCCTGCCCAAAGAAGGCCAGGGAACATGACAAAACAAACACAAACAAACAAACATTTAAGATGGATGAACTAGAAAGGCTGCACATACAGACCCAATTAGGTACTCCAATATGAGCTGCGGGAAACTGTCTTAGGATCAAAGAAGGTGATCCTTGACTTTGATAGACTATGACTTTCATTTAAATCACTTTGATGATTTAGATTTAGGAGATACTTTGGTCTGGTAAGTGAGGATTCTTCTATAACCCCATCCTATGTTTTAAGTTCTATTACTCAGTCTTTTGCTCCCAACCCCTGCATGGTATACATCCCTGCTTAATGGAAACACCAGCATCCCTCATACGTCTCCCAACTTCGTGCTTGTGCTCACACTGCTTCCTCTGTCTGTAGAGATCCCTGTTTTGTCTCCACCTGTCAAAACCCCACCCCAAGTCCATTTTCAAAGGCGTTACCAGCAGGAAGCTTCTCCTGATTTCTCTAACCATTGCCATCCCTCCCCTTGTGAACGTCACACAGCACTCCCTTTGTACATCTCTGATTTAATGTTGTGTTACAGAAAGTACGTACTTCAAGTGTCCCTTCACTAGCCTGGAAGCAGTGAGGGGCTTGGGGTTTGGTTCAGAGCAGGCTCTCAGACATTTGTGAAATGGGAAAGACTGCCATCATGTCTTCAGCATGATCTGTGTCATTTCTCTTCCATGAGTCA
The DNA here is from genome assembly GCF_022355385.1 of Mustela nigripes. NCBI lineage: Eukaryota > Metazoa > Chordata > Mammalia > Carnivora > Mustelidae > Mustela > Mustela nigripes. The sequence continues at coordinate 66,737,944 of NC_081557.1, read as the reverse complement.
TCTTCAGTGAATCAAGTCAATGTCCCACATTAAAGCAGGACTTCTAACAGAACTGGATCTAAATCCTGGCTTTATTCGGATAAGAGAAGGCCCTGCTCTCATTTCTTCCCGTTTTTCTTATCCTGCTATGTCCATTCCCCAGTTACCCAGCAGCCCTGTTAGTCTCCAACTTTCTCCTACTCCTCTAATTGAGCAATAGTTCCATTGGTAAACCTTCTGAAGATCGCTTCTTGTCACGGTCATTTTTTTAAGGTGCGGACCCAGAGCCAATTCGCAAAATGGGGGGTATTTAGGTGAAAGTGGGGCAGGAAAATAAGTAACCAGTTGTCATTTTTCTGGGTCTTCTGGAACAAAGAAAATAAACGTTTACTATAACACTGAAATGGTTTTGTACAGAGAACCCTATAATAAGTAAAACAAGGAAAGAAAGAGGTGGAGGGCACCTGGGTGGCTCAGTTGGTTAAGCCGCTGCTTTTGGCTCAGGTCATGATTCGAGAGTCCTGGGATCAAGTCCTGCAACCAGCTCCTTGCTCAGCAGGGAGCCTGCTTCTCTCTCTGCCTCTGCCCCTCCCCCTGCTTGTGCATGCGCACGCGGGCTCTCTCTCTCTCTCTCTCTGACAAATAAATAAATAAATGAAATCTTTAAAAAGAAAAAAAAAAGAGGTGGAGATGCTCTCACTCTGGGTGAACTCGAAGTAGCCAGAAACAATAACAACTGATATTTTTTGAGTGTCCCTGATGGGCCCAGTATTGTGTTAATTAGGCACTTTTCAGATATTATCTCTTTTCATATTTTAACAACCCTATCAAGTAAGTGCTATTGTTTCTCCCCATTTTGGAGATAAGGAAACTGAGACACAAGAAAGTTAAGACACATGTTGAAGGTCAGGCAGTGAAAGCAAATGTGCTTCTCAAACTTTCTCACACATCTCAGCCTATTCCTCAACCCTTCTCTTTTATGACGGGTACAGATGTTTGGCTTCTGGGGGCAATTCATAATATTTTCTGAATAACCTCTGTGGAGACCATTGCAATGCGATCTCTTCGCTCTCCAAATTATCCCTACCCCATAGGAATGTATCAAAGAGCAGAAAGAAGGCAGTCACTCAATAGTCTTGTTTGGATGGTTACTACTTTTTCCTTCAATTAAGGGAAAAACCCATTAAACATCAGAAGAAAAAAGAAAAGGCCAGCGGAATCGAACATATTGGAGATTCAAAGTCAAAGAAGGAAGGTGAATGTGGTTTAATCCATTTTAAATTCTGGATTTGAAATCCTCTCCTACTCAATGTGTTCAGACAAGAACATCTTGTGTGAAGGAGACAGAGAACTGGAGCCCATGGCTGTCTTTGTAGATTTATTCCCCCCATAAATACCCATTAGGGGCCTACTTTGTGGCAGGCACAGTCAGTGAGCAAAATAAACATGGTCCTTGTCCTGTGAAGCTTTTAGGATGGAGGGGAGGGGGCACTGAAGAAATACCTCTAATTATGTAATTTCCATCACGGTAAGTGCTATAAAGAAATCTAGGGTCTTCCAGATGATGAAGAGGGAAACCCCACCTGAACTGTGAGGCCAAAGAACACCTCCCCGAGGGCAAGACACTCTGACTGAGTTCTCATGGATAAAAAGGAAAATCAGAAGGCTGTAGTTTAAAAGGAAAAAAATTTAAAGGACACTAAACAGAGTAAAAAAGAGATGTTGGGCCTAACTTCTGGTCTGAAATATAGAAATGACTGGAGCATAGCTTAATACTTTTCAAATACATATTACAGCATAAGTAAAAGTCACCAGAGTGTTTTCAGAGAGAGCACAAACTTGCCTTAAGGACTAGAGAGAACTCATTAGAATTACTTTATAGAATCCCATTAGTGTCTAAAACAAAATTTAAAAGAGAACATCCTTAGGAAGACTCTGTGCCTGACAAAAGGCTCTACACAGAGTAGCGGCTCAAAAAATACTTCCTGAAAGTGTGCGTGAAACACCCCCTCTCACCTGGTTTTTACTACTTACCTCGTCTAATAACTTAGTCAGCAATCTTTCATGCCAGTGCAATTATCAATGTCAGTTCAATCACAATGAAATTACCTCAAATTTTCACTTAACTTTGACTTACTGGAGTTTAAATCACATAAGAAAAAGAAATTCAAAAGGAATGTGCTTTAAAATGCTTTGGGCACTGTTAATATGGAAAAACAAGGATGAATGGGAATTTATTTCTAGAATTATTGACAGTTTCAAACTTAATAAATACTTCTTTGTTTCACTTACTAACACGAAGGGACAGCTTTAGTCTGCCAATTTTATGTAGTTCAATGTCAATTATCGAATGTCTGAACCTACAAACTGATAACAAATGAAACAGCTCCCACGTCCCAGTAACAGAGCAACTAAAAAAGTTATCGCTAGGAGAGACGTACTTACATTGTAGATAAACACACACATGCTCTCTATCTTTTTGGTATAGCTTTTATTCGCAAGATGAACAATATTTTATTTGCATCCCTGATAATTGTTGGTTTTCACTCGTGAGTCTGTTCTCTAGTTCTTCTTCTTCTTTTTTTTTAATTCCCAACAAGCTTTGATATCAAAATATATTGTTTTGTCCACCACTTCCTTCAGCTTTGACAGTACCTGAGCTATAATGAGCTTTGGGTGCACTTGTGTTTCATGAATTCATAAAGCAAATCCAAATTTAGATTCAGCCAGGGATTTGTGAAGTGCACATTTAAAACAGAATTTACAAATACATGCGCGTCACGCCAAACATACACACCGTCTTGCTCAGGGAAAGCAAAGACATCCAACAGCCTGCAAGTTCCAAACAGGTTCTAACCCACACTGACACTAATTATTAACTAGAAACTCTCCCCCGCCACTCCCCGTTTTGTGCCTCTATATGCACTCTGTTATTATCAAGGAATTACTTCCAAGTTTACTTCTGTTCCATGGAGTGAGAGGTATACAGAGTGCATTAGACTTCTGAGTGCCGAAGGACCCACAGTTAATTATTCAGCAATCAGGAGCAGGTATCAGTGGGAAAGAAAGGACCTCCTTGCTCAGTCAGTGCTCAAGGACACACCATTCAAAATGTATGCAAAACAAAACAGTTGTGTTCATAAACAGTGGCATTCATGAAGCCGCAGATGCAAAAATGAAAAATCAGTAAGTGTCTCTGGGAAAGATTCCCATTTATCTTAATAGTCTCCCTTCCCTGCTCTATGCCGTGGAGCCAGGGCCTTGGCAACAGCTGGCTTCCCATCTTTCCATCAGGCTCAGGTAAAGAGGAGGTTCTCAAGTGTTCCCTGTCTGGCTGACTCTCTAAGATTCCTTCCATGCTCTCTGAGAGAGTTGCTCTTTCTGACGTATTGACTGCTACATTGAAACCTCCCGGGTTGGATAGGAGGCTTTTTTAATTGTTGAATTCAGAACTGTATTTTCATGGAGAACATTATCTCACTACCAGGTTCTTTTTAATTCTCTGATTGTTATAGGCATAATTACCCAGGAATACTACTGTGCAATCAGCTAGCCCATTCTAAAAGCTATATCCTGTTTCATTATGCTGTCGGAAGAGAGGGGATAGGCTAGAGAAGTTTTGAGGTATGATAAAAGGAGAAGAAACAGACAGAAAGTATGTAACCTGCAAATTCACATATTTCACACTCAAGCAGGATTTTTCCATTTAGTTTTCTATTAAAAGCTGAGTAATTGCAATATGAAAGCGTGAACACAAGATTGAAAAGTAACAACTAACAGCCTATCATTCCGTAAGGAGTAGAAAATGAAAAGTAAATTAACTGAGCGTTGGCAAGTATCAATATCCTGGTAATATAAAACCCATCAGAACCCATGTGTGTAATACTGCCTCAAACAACTCACTGGAAATGGAAATAAAATGCATTAACTTAACGTTTGAAGATTTTAAGGTCAGGGAATTGGCATTTGTTCACAGCAGAAAGCCAGTGATGACTCAGCTCTTTCAGAGAGATGGAGAAATTTGTTACACTTATCACCCATGGATCATTATCTTATGGATCCTGCAAGGAGCCCAGCTTTTAATTTCCTGAACACACCTTAGAACCTGAACCTGCGATGTTCGATGTCAAGGTATTTCATTTTAGGGTGGAAAATGTAAGTGTTCAAAAATGGATGGCACTCTGCTTACTTGACCAACATATCTAAGGAAGTTTGGGTCGATATGAGAGATGTGGGTCCAAAGTCTTATCAGGATAAAGGAAATTACACAGAGCTACAGAGAGTGGAGGCCGGTAATATTAAGGGTGACCAAACATGTACTCATGGTTAGGCATGGGTATATAGAAAGCTTGCCTCAAAATGAATCAGCAAGAAAAGTAACCTGTTGCCTTTTCCACTTTAAAGGTAAATGAGAAACTGGTAATAATTTTTTGACTATATAACATGACTCACGTGCAAAAACAAGATTATAATAATGTATAGTACATGAAATAGGACAGTTTTTTTTTTTTAAAGATTTTATTTATTTATTTTACAGACAGAGATCACAGGTAGGCAGAAAGGCAGGCAGAGAGAGAGGAGGAAGCAGGCTCCCTGCTGAGCAGAGAGCTCCATGCAGGGCTAGACACCAGGACCTTGGGATCAGGGCCTGAGCTGAAGGCAGAAGCTTGAAACCACTGAGCCACCCAGGCGCCCCAAATAGGACAATTTTAATCACATGGTGTTCAAAAGGATTCTCTACATCTGAATTGTTTATCTTAGAGTTAAATACACATTTAAAATATAGTTCTGCTTGGTTAGTTTGTTTTCAGACCAAATAGTAAAGCAGTAATTATTCTTTCATATATACAAGAAATTCCTAAACATTTGATTCAAAGCTGGTTGGAAAATAGTGTGGGGAAAACAGATGAAAGTCCTGAAGAAGACAAAAATTTCTGTTTTTAACCAAATGTTCTATTAAATGTTCTCTAGAAGTTAATTTCTAAAAATCGATGCAATTGCTGCCATCTTTCTTTGATCATATGGATAACAAGTCAGTCAGCCCACTGCATGCGTTGGGGCAAGTCATTTTCCCTGCCTTTTTGGGTCTCTGTCAACAGCCAACCTGCCCTGCGGAGCAGGAAGAGGTGATAGAATGCAAGAGAGAGAACGGGTTTCTGTGGGAAAATATCGTGAGGCATTTCCAGTGAGTACTTTCCTTGACCACCAGTGAAAATTCCTAACATTACAGAAAATTCACTTCTACCAAAAATACAAACTGGGGTCTCTATGGAAATCTTTCAACCAAGAGAGAAACAAAACATTATGAAAGACTACACAGGTGAAAATGAAGGACATCAGTGAGAGGCGGTGGTTAGGTGTCACCTCTTCATTGTTAATGGCAGGGTGGCTTGGAACAGAGAGGAAGACGACGTAGGAAGCTGCTAGAGAGCTGCTCTGTAACATCAACGTGGCGGGGTCGCTCCTGTAACTTCCATTCTCCCCGCTTCACTCTCTGGTTGGGAAGGGGTACCCATGGTGACCCAAAGGATAAGAAGTCGCAGTGAGGTACAGGAGGGTGGGTACTTCCCACTCCCATCTGCTTCAGAGTCCACACAAACTTGACTGGGAACCAGGCCTGGGATTCAGACAGAGCCAGTTTTGAGTCATGAGCAAATCAGCGGGCCCCCTTGAGTCTCAGTGCCCTCAACTCTCAAATGTGGTTTCATCATAACGACTTCAGAAAACTGGTGAGGCTGCAATGAAACCACACATGTGAAGCAGCTAACAGAGAGACTGCTGGAGAGAAAGCACTCAACAAGTGGAAATGCTCGCATTATTGCTTTTACCATCATCGGCAAATGTTCGCGCATCGGTGAGCTGGAAAGAAAACGTGGGAGGGCAGAAACAGTCCAAAGCAGACCACCTCCTCTGCCTGCCAGGGGTCCTGGCCGTGCCCAGCTCCTGGGCCCTATGGAATGTCAGGGTCTGATCTCCAGAAATATCCATTTTTCTGCAAGGACGGGTGTGTTGCACTCTGGTCCCGATAGGAGGAGGGATGATGTGGTTCCATAGATGAGATGGAACAGAATTTTCCGCTTGGTAATTTTTAAAAAAATAAGACCTCATGAGGAAACTCCTGGGACAGAGTTAGGAGGTACAAACACAGCCATCACAGAAATGGTACAACTGGTGTGACGGAGAAAACGTGGTGATGCCTTCCTGATTTTACAGGAAAGAAGTCAACAGGAGGGAGTGGAGGCCTGGGGATCAGTCATCAGTGGGTGACAGCCTTATGAGGGGAGAAGGCAGAAGCCTCACCACAGGACTAACTCACTCAGCTTGTAAGTGGGGAGAGAACGGCAGGTCTTGATAATTTGGGGTTCACTGACTTTCCTGTCTGCCCCACTCTAGCCTGCTACCCTGGCCGGTCACCCATTCCAAAAACTGATGATCGCTGGCAAGCTAGTGAGGGGCCCTGGCAAGGAGACTCACAGACTGATCGCTGACCCATGGGCCCAGGACTGGGCCCTGGACTGGGCCAACGAAGAGGTGACACCTCCTGGCCACAGTCCTGGCTCTTGCTACTTCACAGAAGTTGACTCGGTAAGAATTACTCTCCCTGAAGTTTCAGTTCTCTCATTTGCAAAAGGGGGATAACAGTAGCTCTTGGATTGCCTTACTTTGAGTTTAATTTTTGTGATGTGTACAGAGTACACCAAGTAACCTCCAAGTCATTTCAATTGTTAGTCTGCCATGTGTACCATTCAGAGGGTATTTGTTGAATTTCCAAACCATACTCGTCTCCTCTCCCCTATTCTCTCTCAAGGCACCCTCTTCTTCTCCTCAATATATATGTTAATATGTGTATACTGAAGCACTTTCCCCCCCTTCCAGATGATAACCTGTTTAGGGGCAGAGGCTGTGCCTGTTCTGTTCCTCCTGGCTTTGCAGGGCTACATCATGGCTGGGAAGAGTCAGTGCCTGGTTAATACTGTGGGGTGAGGCCCAAGGACCCCAGTCACAGCATAGTCTACCCTGGCGGTCACAGAAGCATGGTGACAGGTCCTCCAGAATGACCTCCTTTTTTGACACACATGCTGCTGACTTATATCCCTGGCAGGAGGAGGTTGGATTGCTTTTGTCACTTAGATCAGAGTCTGTAAGCACTTGTCGAGTCCCTCTTTTCTATCAGTCGAGGTGGCATGTGGGAATTCAGAAGAAGACAATATTCAGGCTTCTGCCTGTAAGGAAGTCCATGACTCAGATTCTGAGGGTGGGAGGAAGTTGGAGGAAGAACATTCTAATGATGTTGGAGGCGCTGGGGAAGGCTTCAGAAGCTGGAGCTTTAGAGCCAAGCGTGGACGGTGGGCCAGGCACTGCGTTTGGTGCTTTACCTACTTAGATCATTTCCGTCTTCATGAACATCTCATAGGAGGCACTACATTTACAGAGGAGAAGAACCAAGTTCAAAATGTTTAAATAACGTGCTCACAGGCACTCAGCTAGCAATAACAGAGCTCAGACCTGCCTGACCTGAATTCTCTGCTCCAACCATATCATACCTCAGCATTTCCTCCGCTTGTCCAGGGAATGGGGGGTGCCTTGCCAGTGAGGGGTGCAGGGGACCAGAGGCCAGCCTTCCTGAAGCCCCATGCTGCTGCTGGGAGCAGAGAGAGATGACGTAGGATGGGTATGTATGTATATGTATTGGGGCCAATTACCACAGAGCAGTGAAAGCCAAAATCCCCACATCAGGTTTAAGTCATAGAAGGAAATTTCCTTCTTGGAACAGTGATGCGGTTATGAAGTATAGCATGGTTTGGCTTGGGGGAAAGACCGTGGGACTGGAGGCCACCCAGGGAGGATCATAAACTATTCACTTGCAAAAAGGACAATTCTTATGTCATTGGTTTCTTCATGATCCCCAGTGTAGTACAGTAGGTGTAGAAGATATTAAAGTATAATTAAATATAATGAAGTTTACAAGGTTATTCTGCACTCTGAAGGCACAAAGTCATAATAAAAATGAAGAAAATAATCCTTAACCAGCAAATTAGTCCATATATATTAACACTTGTGTTTTTACAACTCATTTTTTGAACATATTACTATGTCTTCAGCAGTGTTATTCTGGGAGGTACACTCTAGTGGGAATATTGAAAACTCATCAGTACTGCTGATGGGCACACTCATAGGATAAAACAGAACCCTGAGCCTATACAAATACTGAGGGGCGCACCTCATGGAAATATGTACATGATCTCCATTTATTGTAAATGAAAACCGTTGGCCTCTTCCATGTAGGAAAATTCTGGTGCCTATCATAGCATTTTAAATATAAGTGGCCGGGAGGGTTCTTTAGACTGAGGATTAAGGAAGAAATGAAATATGTATCTTAGTTTGTTTTCAGCAGACAGAATCTAAGAATCTAGTCTATGTGAAAACAGATCTCGGAATAGCTAAAAGTCTGGATGAAAAATGTATGTTGAAAGCATAAACTGTGCCTCCTTGGGGTACGGTATGTCCAATGCCAGTTACTTAAGTGCAATCTGATGAACTCCTCAAAGGTGCTCAAATCACAAACACGTAGTCGATATGTTCTACCTCCCAAGCTTAATGTTAGTTGCTGTGAAAATCCAAAGATGAAGCAAGATCTGGGGACACGGAGAGGTCAGTCGGACTGTAGTAGACCCCAGTGAGGGCTCTCAGAGGAAAAGCTTTCAAAGCAAATGGCTAATGATTTAAATTCAATCTATACCTTGAAATAATGTGGAACTTCTGAAATTCCAACTCCTTGTTAAAACCGAGGCACAGGTTTATCTCACGGAGCTCTAATGAGAAGCAAAAGCCTTTCACTGAAATGACCAAGGAATTAACCTTGAGAACAGCAGATGAACACACACAGTTCTTTATTCTCCTGTCGTTTAGAGTCTGATGAGTTGAGGGCTCTTGGCCTAATTCATTCATATACAATCGAGTCATTCGGAAGGAAGCAGAAGTTACTATGGAAGTGTGCAGTCCTGGAAATGTTTTTCCCAGGGCAGCACGTGACAAGAATATAGTTATCACCGGGGCAGACTGGCAGTAGCAGAGAGCTAGGGAAAGCCTGCAATTCTCAGTAGGGACTTGGAAGCTCGGGGAAGCTTACCTTCCCTTGGGGAATTACTGAGACAACACAAGCCCCCACCACATGACTTCTGTACATTTAGTCTGATTGGCAAAGTTTGGGTTCATGATTTATCACCACCTCTCACAGTATGCACACTGAAAGTAATGAAGTCTTTGCAATATGAACTTTCCTTAGAGCACAAGGCTATTAAATCTTTGGTGAAAAGCAGGTAGAAGCCGCCAGGATGATTACTTTTATTTTTTGGCCTATACTTGGCAGTGCCAACAAATAAATGAAATTAAAATTCCTCAATCCTTTGTTCAGGCGTTCAGAAAGCTTGCTCTATATTCTTTTTAAAATTTTTTTTTTAGGGCGCCTGGGTGGCTCAGTGGTTAAGCCGCTGCCTTCGGCTCAGGTCATGATCTCAGGGTCCTGGGATCGAGTCCCGCATCGGGCTCTCTGCTCAGCAGGGAGCCTGCTTCCTCCTCTCTCTCTCTCTCTGCCTGCCTCTCTGCCTACTTGTGATTTCTCTCTGTCAAATAAATAAATAAAATCTTTAAAAAAAAATTTTTTTTTAATAAACCCAACAATGAATGGCTACCATACTTCTATTAAGGGAGAAGACACGTTGGGGCTGGAGTGGGTTACAGTAACTGTTTAGCAACAAGAAAAACTCCCACTTGTGCTCTCTCTCTCTCTAATAAATAAATAAATCATAAAAAAAAAAATTAGGGCACCTGGTGGTTCATTGATTAAGCATCCGACTCCTGGTTTTGGCTCAGGTCACCATCTAAGGTCTTGAGATTGAACCCTGCATCAGGCTTTGTGCTCGGTGGGGAAGTCTGCTGGAGATTCTCTATCCTTCTGCTCCTCCTGCTCATGTTCTCTGTCTCTGTCTCAAATAAATAAATAAATCTTCGGGGGAAAAAAAAAAAAAAACAACGGAGAAAAACAAACAAATGGGCATTGAGCAGAATAGCCAGCCCTTTTCCAGGGCACTGATTGGCAGTTCATGGGTAGTGCTTGAATTTGCCACATGTTTTATCTACATTTGTGTCCCTAAATATTATCACGAAACATGCCATCAGCCCATGAGGTCCGAGGGGAGTAGAGTGGACACTAGTGTGGACTGCGAAGTCAAGCTGGCTGGGTTCAAATCCGGACACACCTCTCACTTTCTGTCACCTTGAACAAGCTAACTAGCCAACTATGCTAGTTTCCTCATCTGCAAAACCAGGACAAAAGGGGATGTGGATAGTAAACAAAATAATATACATCAGCACATGGGACTGTGCCTTCTACACAGCATGAACTCAGTAAATATAAGCTGTTATTTTTACTGAGGGAGATGCAGAGTTAAGTGTGTTTGCAATCCCCAGCTGCTATCTGCCCAGATTTGCTTCCAAAGCCCCATATTCACCTGGAAGCAGAGTTTAATAGCTGGCTATTCTGGAATGAAGACTGGGTGCAGTGTCACTTCTTTTATGTGAATTTTCAGAGGCAATCAATTCTTGGTGCTAAAGTCATGAAGACCTACCCTAAGCTGTTCTGCAGAAGGCTAAATGGAGACATGCAGCCTTGAGAGCTACAGAAGTTTATTCTGCATGTAACAGATTCCAGTTTAAGATTCTACCCACTGAGGTCCCTCCTTCTAACTTTAATATTCTTTGTCATTCTTCTCAGATTATCTGCCCAGAGCTCACACTTTCTCTCTTTCTCTCTCTCTCTCCTCATAGCTTCTATGCTTCTTCTGCCTTTTTCCTTGAAGATTCCTGCTTGGAATGGCTCTGCTCATCTTTGTACACATCTCCATTCCTGACCCCAAGCCCACCTTCTTCTCCTCACCATAACCAGGTGACTTTTTACCAAAACAGGTGGTTTGCCTCTCTCCCCATGTAATTCTGTGTCTCTGTTCTTCCCGCAGACTGCTCCTTCTGACAATCCAAGTTTCAGCTAGTACCTCACCTCTGCTGTGGCCTTTCCCAGCCACCTTCCTTCAAGTAGCCCATGAGCCCTCCCCCCATCATCCTCAGCTCCAGTTGTATACCCTGTTTGTTTCCAGCAACCATGCCCCTCTGATACGCTCTTATTTCTTTTTTGTGTACTTGTCTGTATTTTTTTCTATTATTACCTATATGTTCCATGGGAACAGAAACCTTGGTTGGTTTCCCTCTTATGTCTTCTGTACCTACAACACCAGCCTGCTTCTAATAGGCACTCAGTGTTATTGAAAGAATGAATGAATAAGTGAACACAAGAGTCAATATACCACTCTAAGTGGTTCTTTAGGATCTAACTTAGGTTGACCTTATTCTACAAAGCCTTCTCCAATGGATTCACTTAACCTGAACCCCTAATATATTTACTATCCAAATATAAACATATTTGTCTAATTTCAGCTGTAGGAATATGTTTTTCTCTCCCCAACTGGCTTTTACTCCCTTGAGAGCAGCAACCTTAACCATGCCAAATGCAGGGTAAGTCGGAATGAATCAGAAGTTCACGCACTTCAGTTGGAAGTGAGACTGCCTAGGCCTCACTAAGCTCCCGTATATTCTTATTTTAGGAACAACTCCAGCAATTCGGCAGATTCTGACAACAAGAGGTGATAGTTAAGAATAGAGATGAGGAAGACAGCTATAAAAAGCAAAAAGTGGGGTGCCTGGGTGGTTCCGTTGGTTAAGTGTCTGATTCTTGATCTCAGTTCAGGTCTTGATCTCAGGGTCAAAACCAAGTTTATTTATTTTTTTTTTCAAAAACAAGTTTAAATCCTGCATTGGACTCCATGCTGGACATGGAGCCTATTTGAAGAAAGAGAGAAAGTAAGGAAAGAAAGAAAGAAAGAAAGAAAGAAAGAGGAAGGAAGGAAGGGAGAGAGAGAGAAAGAGAGAGGGAGGGAGGGAGGGAGGAAAGAAGGAAAGAGAGAAAGAGAGAAAGAAAGAAAGAAAGAAAGAAGAAAGTAGGCATAAGAAGTTAAAGGCACAACCATGTGCAGGGGGACAGCAATTCCTGGTCAAGGCCCACATCCTACCTATTGCAAGCATGCCTAAGGTGTCATGAAAGCTACCATGTTACAGCAAAGTGTGATCCCGGATGGGCTTAACCATCACAATTAGTTTTAAAGGGCCCAGGAAAGTATCATATATCCTGGGAAAGTTTATAATCAACGAAGATTCTTTAAGGACTAAGCAATTAAAGATATGGATTTCTGTTCTCTAGATTTTTCCTCTTTGTGTGGAGCACCTGTTTCCCTGTAAGGTCAAATAAATAAGGCATTCTTTTGCTGTATGCTTAGCACAGGCCTGGACCCATAAGTTTTACTGATGGAAGTATTTACTTGGGAAACCAGCCTAGAATGTTAAATTGAATTCCTGCAACCAACAGTTCATGTTGCTAGGGGACAATGGTTTGGTCTGGTATTTACTGGGTTAGTGATGGACTGATGCTTGGTGACTGGAATTTCTGAACTTTTATACCAAATGTTTCTTCCTGGAACGTTGAGACTATTCCCTTGGGCAAGAAGTTAACTCCCTGGATAGTAACGCCAAGAAGAGAGGTCAAAAATAGCAGAGGACTATTCTCATCCCTAGATGTGAAGCAGTCCAGAGGGGGTGTCTTCTATAGCAAGCACAGGCAGCATGGTGTGGAGGAAAGAGCACAGAGTTAGGAGTCAAAACTACTGCAAGAGGATCTGATATTTGTTGTATATTTTGTGCTAGGGACTGTGCTGAGTTCTTTTTGATCCTTACCTCACCTAAGAATAGCCCTATTGGGTCTTGTCTATCACCATTATCACCATTAGTGCACATAGAGGAAGAAACTGAGGCACAGAGCTTAGTCCTGAACAAGGTTAGCCAATGGAAAATACAGGGGCCAAGCTCCACTCCACACTGTGTGATCCCAAAGTCCTTCAGCATACCCTATACCACAATACCTTGTAAGGTCTGGCTTCTCTTATTCCTGCCTCTTTCTAGCTGGATGACTCATAAACCTCTTAAACTCTCTGAGCCTCAGTGTTCTCAGCTATAACATGGAAATAAATGTAGCCGATGTCTCTCCTTCACAGAACTGTGTGAAGCCCAAGTAATGTTTCACATCCTTTGGAAACTTACACATGAAACACAAAAGTAAGCTCTATATATCTCACTATGCAGATGATTTTTTTTTTTTTAAAGATTGATTGATTTTAAAGAGAGCACAAGCAAGGGGTAAGGGCAGAGGCAGAGAGAAATTCAAGCATGGAGACAGAGTCGGGGCTCGATCTCACCACCCTGAGATCATGGCCTGAGCTAAAACCAGATGCTTAACCAACTGCACCGCCCAAGTGCCCCATTATGCAAATGATTTCTATGTGAACACCTACACAGCACAGAAAAAACATGTTTTTCTGAAACCTAAAAAGAACATTTTAAAAAGGAAAGTGCTATCTAGTCTTTAGACCTCAAGTTCACATGCTTGATTATTTTCCCCCTATCTGATTCTTCAGTTTGGATTTTCAAAGTTGTTCTCCAACTATGTGCTTCTAAGATAAAGTTTTCCTGCAGAGATTGTTCTCTTACAAAACTCCAAATAAAATACAAATGTTTTAAATGAATGAGGCCATTTTTATTCCCATGGGCTACTGATGAATTTTTCTTTTTTTGCTTTAATATTACAAACATTTTCCCAAAGGCCGTTCTCCTTTTGATTCCTATCCATCTGGCATGCTGGACTTAGTTATAAACTTGCGACTCGTCATGGATCCCTGGGTCATTTAGTTTTGTATCCTGTTATCAATGATATATAATAGGAACTACTTCAGATGAAAAGCCCACATTTCTCAGAATACACTTTGAATCAACATTTTCGGCAATTTCCTGGGGAGGCAAAGAATATGCCAAACTTTTTACTCCTATTTCCCGTGCAACTAAGCAGTTAAGGAAGATTGCTTGAGAAATAGTCAGCTGGTTTCTAAAAACCAAGAATTCTCCACCCATGAAGGGGGCCTCCATAACACAAATAGTAGACTTGGCAAAGTCAGAAAGACCAGAGTTTAAATCATGGCACTGTCCCCTCACCACAAGTGCAAGACTAGGAAAAAGATTTAAACTCGGAGTCTCGATTTCTCCAGCTGTAAAATGGAAATAATGATATCTTGTAAATTGCCTGTTACTTGTATGTTCTCAATAAAATGTTAACAAGAAAAAAGGGAGCATTTATTCACTTCAAAAAGATCTGATGGGGGCGCCTGGGTGACTCAGTGGGTTAAGCCGCTGCCTTCGGCTCAGGTCATGATCTCAGGCTCCTGGGATCGAGCCCCACATTGGGCTCTCTGCTCAGCAGGGAGCCTGCTTCCCCCCGCCCCACTCTGCCTGCCTCTGCCTACTTGTGATCTCTCTCTCTTTTTGTCAAATAAATAAATAAAATCTTTAAAAAAAAAATAAGATCTGATGGATGATCATGTAAAGGCTACTGGTTTAAGCAACAGCCTGAATTAGCATTCAGACCCACCTAGAGTCTATTTTTCATCAGAACACTACCCATAAATGACCCAGGTATATGAGACATCAGACAAGTTTTTAAGAATCAAGCTAATTTATGAAAATACTCTGTAAACCATCAGTTTATCCAAGAGGATGCAATGAGACAGGTTTAAGGAGAAAGAATGTTGAGGAGGTTGTAGAAGGTGATAGAAGGGACAGAGAGAAGTAAGGAACAGACAAAGGGAAGAAAAGAAGAGCTAAGCTTAAAAGGGAAGGGAGCAAAATCCACACAGATGTCAAGGTTGGTCATTCAAGTGGCAAAGAGGAGGAGTATTGAGATAAAAAACTCACAAAATCTTAATAACACAAGGTGGGCTCATGAGGAGAGAACTACACTGTGACTGTGATCAGGCCCGTGAGAACTCAGGTGGCTTGCCGGGGATGGGGGGGGTCGAGGGTGGGGTGGGGAAGGAACAGGGCACCAGCAGCCTGGGGTACTGTGACAGGCTAGATGCCTGACAGTTTTGAGGCCTATTGTAGGCTGTTTGGTCAAATCTTTTTGACAATCATGACCGCTAAGAAGTTGGGAGGAAAACAAGTTTGTTGTTCTTATAACTGGATACCAAAGAGCATGGTATCTGACTCCACAGAATAGAGAAAGAAGCTCATTCTCACTGTACCCATGGAGCACTCTCTTGCACTACACACAAGAGGATCAACAGCAAGATGGCGATCTCTCTCATCAGAGGTAATACGTGGTGGCCTGGTATGTTGAGTCATTGTATCTGCAGAACACTCAGTTCAGAAGAGCCCTTCACCAAAGCAAGATGCCAACAATCTCCATTAGCCCTCTAAGTCTCCTTGAAGTTACCACAATCTGAACAAAACATTGTGTTGGTTTCTAAAAATGTGTCCCAAAGCAAGTCCCTGGAGTCCCTACCAATCTGACCGCTTCACCCAAACGCATCCTATATCGAAATTCTAGAGCTGCTACTGGTGTTCCTCAGAAAGTGAGATTTGGTGGTGGGAGTGAGGTTGAAGATGGAGTTAGTTTCTTCAGTTCCCTCGACGGGAAAGGCCTCAGAAACCATATACTGACCTAACATGGCCAGGCTCACCCCTTAAAGTTTTAAAGAAGAATATATGTTAAAATATAGTGTATTTCTTATCCAAAAAGTGGTCCCCTTGTGGAAATTGTGTATTTCCAGAAGGATGACCTAAGAAACATCACCGTCATAAGCCTTCTCACACCAATAAGATCCTCACCACCCTGATCCCCCAGTCTTTCCTGGGCCATATACACAAACCCTGCTCAATGTTCTTTCTTTTTCTGAGCTAATCAATAAAAATGGAGTGTTGATTCCACTTCAGGCCCCCGGAAAGTGGATCTCTAGCATGACAACATGATAGTGGAGGGGAAGGAATTAGTCTAGGGGTTCTGACCAGCAATGTCACTTTATAATATTAACAGCATTTGAGAATGTGTCTGTATGTACATAAGGTGTCCATCTCAGGGGCAAAGCTTCCTATGAATGAGGTCATATTTATTTATTCTCTCTAATGCCTGGTACACTACCACTAAGTACTTAAAATGCCTCCTAATGAGAAAGTATGTCCTGTACCTTGGAATCAGATGTGGGAATAAGCTTGCCTTTATAAAGGACTTAATTATAACTTCGTCATTTGGGTTCCAAAGGTCTTTTTCTTTGCTTTCTTAGTTCACAAACCAACAAAAGAGAGACCAAATTCAACAACCATGGAAATCCTGGGCCAGGAAGTACCACTATAATGTTCGGGAAGAAAAGCAATTTGTGTTGTGGACAGAATGCATTTCTCTCCCATTATAACCACAGCCTGTTAAAAGTCTGTCAGGAAATAAATAAAACACTTTTTGTTCAGTTGCCCACATCCCTGTGCTCAATTCAACAGATTCCAGCCTTCTCAGAAATTCAGTCTTAGGTGAAGCCAAAGAGGACACAGGGGCTGAAGACTGGAAGCTTCTCAGAGGAGCCTCAGCGGGGACACTGGCTTATTACTTGCTTTACCAGGGACTCTGCCCTCACCACTCCCTTCTGAGCTCATGTGCTGCTAAAATTGGATTCAACTGAGAGGTTCACGTCCCTCTCAAGTCCCATCCTTCCTGTCAAAGAGAAGCGTCCAGAGTGAAATTAAAGAGCCCACGTGGTTTACGTGGAGTACATGTGGACAACAAGATGATCCTTATTCGTAGCTCTAAAGAAATAATAAATATATGAGTAAGTACTTTAATATGGGTGCTTTTTCTACTGCTATACTTTAAGTGAACCCTACTGTGTGTGTGTGTGTGTATGCATATATATATATTTTTTTTTCTTTCCTGTAAGCAATTTACCTCACACCCATTTAGAAGCACTACCAAAATAGAAAGCGTTCTGAAACACACTGTGGATTTTGGCAGCAAATATTAAGGGTGGGGAAAGGGGGGCTGGGTTTACGGTAAGGCAATCTGGGGTACTATTGCAAAATGTATAGGCAGTCTTTCAACTAAGAGGCTCTTCCTTATGAATAATCCATGAACACGAGGAGACTCTCAGTGCCATCATGAGTTCAGACACCGTTGTCGTCTTCATGACCATATTGTCTGTGCCCAGCATAGTGCCTGACCCATACCAAGCATTGAAAAGACATATTCACTACAAGACTGGCCTGCTGAGTGAAGGATGACTAAGGTATGAGGGGAATTAGTACACAGAGGTGAAAATGGGCCTTGATTTCACGTTCCAAACACCTAAGGAACAAGGAAGACTATTCGTGCATTCTCTTATGCAGATGTACAATGAAATGATTGGTATCTGGAAGTTTCTGCAGCACACACTCTCCACCCCACCACCCCTATCTCCTTAACTCCTGCCTCTACACTCTTTCTGGTTCTAGCAGTGGTCAGGGAATTAGTCTAGGAGTTCTGACCGGCCCTGCTGAAAAATAGGGGAAAGGAGAGTCAGGGAAGGGCGCTCCCGCTCCTCCTATTTTTGTCAAGTGTGTGCATCAACTCAAGTAGGGACCTCTGTTTCTGACATCACAATCTGCAAATGGGACCACACATGACTCAAAGAATGTTTTACAACAAAACCTGTCATACCTGGTTATCATTTTTTGCTCCAGTAGGCTTTTCTGGCCCCTACAGGTAATCAAATCATATGTAATGTGTTCCAGTAAGCAATGAGTAAATACAGTTTAAGTATAATCTGCTCATAATCTTAGGACTGTCTTCCCATGAAGTCTGAGTCATGGTTGTTATTCTTGTGACAGGGTCAGTGTAGCAGACCCTTAACCTTGTATTAGTTACCCTTCTAGAATGTTCTACAATGTAGAAGGTACACCATGTCCCTGACTGTTGGCAGCTGCCACTAGGTAACTGTGAGTCAGTCAACTGATTGTCAAGGACCAGACGACCCTGCCCAGTATCTTTTGCCCAGTAGGCGCTCCATAAACATTTGCTATCTGGCTAATTAAAATAAAATCAGACCACCTCACACCCATTAAGATGACTATTATAAAAAAACACAGAAAATAACAACTACTATCAAGGATGAGGAGAAACTGGACCTCTTGTGTACTGTTAGCGGGAATATAAAAATGTACAGCTGCTATAGAAAACAGAATAGTAGTTCTTCAAAAAAATTGAAAATAGAATTGCCATATGATTCACAAGTCCCATTCCTGGGTATATACCTAAAATAATTGAAAGCAAGGTTTCAAAGAGATATTTGTACACCAACATTCATAGCAGCACTATTCACGATAGTCAAAAGGTGGAGGCAGCCCAGGCGTCAATACACACATGAATAGGCAAACAAAATGTGGTATGCACAGAAGGTGGAATATTATTCATGGGAATATTATTTACGGAATATTATTATTCTGTAAAAAGGAAGCAATGTCTGACTCTATATTCTGATGCTACAACGTGGATAAATTTTGAATACCTGATGCTATGTTAAATAAACTTGTCATAAAAAGACAAATAGTGTATGATTCTGCTCATATCAGGTACCAAGGATAGTCTAATATACAGAAACAGGAAGTAAAATAGTGGTTGCTGAGGCCCACTTCATGGGTATGAAGTTTCAGTTTTTCAAGATGAGAAGACTTCAAGACATTGGTGCCAAACGATATGAGTGCACTTAACATTCATGAACTCTATATTTAAAAATATTTTGCCACAATTAAAAAAATTAAGTCCACAGAAAGAAACAAAAAAGATATCAATAATACCTAAAGACACAGAATTCCTTAATATCATCAAATATCTATCAGTAGCCAAATGTGAGAGACTATGGACTCTGAAAAACAATCTGAGGGGTTTGAAGCAGCGGGGGGTGGGAGGTTGGGGTACCAGGTGGTGGGTATTATAGAGGGCACGGATTGCATGGAGCACTGGGTGTGGTGAAAAAATTAATGAATACTGTTATGCTGAAAATAAATAAATTTAATTTAAAAATATGTTCAATTGTCCTGTAAATACAACGAATGTTTGGAATATAGCTATTCTTTAAAAAACAGAATTATAGAATTTCTGATCTGTTGCAGGCAATATTGCTGTCTATGAAAGAGCTGGTAACTAGACAAGTTTAAAAATGATACGTATTCCTTGACCAAGAGACTATAAAGTCTATAAAGGCAGGGGGCTGTGTCTTATTTACTCTGTGTCCCCAAAGCCTAAGAAACAGTGCTAAATAAATGACCAGACCGTGCACTCTCTTTCAGTTTCACTACTGTTGAAACAAGACAAGTCCAAAGAAACAAAGAGAGAAAATGTTCATTTTCCTTTGCAACAATTCATATGTCAGAAGCTAGATGCTTGCTATTCTGCCTGTGGCTAAAATGATAAAATTCTATGCCTTTTTAGGAGTAGAAATATTTTAAGCCCCTGTTATGAACTTTGTAAAATAGCTGATATGCGTATAGTGTAGCAAAAAAAGGTATTTCTTCTAGTCTCTGCAATAGAGAAACAGCATTAGGCATTTAAATTCTGAGGAGATAACATTATAAGTGAAGTAAGGAGATTAAGAGTGCTGTCATTGACATGCTTACTGGCTGCTGGGCTTCTGTTATGGTGATGTGGTTGTTTATGTTAAGCTAATGGATTCTTTGTATTGTTGGTAACAGATGAGTATGTTTCACAGTGTTCCCAAATATTCCAAAACCACCTCTCCTGGAATGTTCCTCTCTGATAGTGGTCTGTTTCTAGAGGGTCCATACTGTGGACCCTCTGTCCATTGGGTTGATTAACCCAATGTGGAAGCCCATCTGGGCAAGCACAAGGGCCCATTCTGGCACTTACGGAGATAAGGGATACTGAACTTTAGTCTAAGAGGATCTGAGGTCGCCCAAACAACATTTTCAAAGCCAGCAGGCCATCTCAAGTACTTCAGTGACTTTTATCATTTCGTTCCTATGGGCAGGTAGATTTATATTTGGCTTGGTAATAGAATTCTTTAAAGGGTTCTGAATTGGAATGAGCACTTTGGAGACTTTGCCTTATAAAATGTCCAGGCCTGTAGCTTCCCCTCTCTTGTATCTGATTTAGAACACACATGGTGGTCAGCTCAGTTGGGCTTGTGGTGGAATAATCTGTCGAGTAGCGGAAAGGGTGGGGTGGATGGGGGCCCCCAAATGTGGGGCAATGGTCAGGTGGAAGCCAGCAAGCAGCACAGGTGGTGAAAGACCACCCAAGGCAGAACAAGAAGACAGAATGCAAAGCAGAGACTGTCTGCAAGGAGGCTGTTTTTAACGGGAAAGATGAGGAGGTATGGGGACTTACGGAATTCTCCCTCTGTTGGCATCTATGCCTGGTGGTAAGTAGCCCATTGTTTAATCAAGGCCTCTGGGTATTTTGAGGTGGATCACCTGATGGGCCTGTCTGTATTCAGCCAGGGGGTCCTCATGGGCCCTCTCTACCTTCTATCACTCAAAGGCAGCCTCTCCAAATGGGTTATGTTGATTCCTTCCCAATTTCTAGCCCATGCTCCCTTGTTAACCAATATTGTACACATGGTTTCTGTGTCAAAATCCTAGCTCCTCTGACCACAGAAATGGAGATGGAGAGAAGGAATGTCATTAAAAAAGATTAAGGAAAAGAAAGAACATAGAGAAAAAGCAAACACAAGAAAAACAAAATTCTTCTTCTTCTTCTTCTTCTTCTTTTGTTAACCTTACACTGAGTAAGAATAAGCCGCAGTGAATACTCAATAGGCAAATGTTTTTGAGACATTTGCACCTGACCAAGCTAGAAGATTACAGTATGACACAGAGGGGACTATTCCACGGATAAATAAACATAAGATTTTGAGTGTTCTTTTCTCTAACCATTTTACATAAAGTCAGCTGTGTGCAGGGTATCACAGAAGTAGCAATGGCCATAACTGGATTTTACGATGAGAAATTGTACTTTTAGGAGCCTGACTACTTTCTGTCATAGAACTTGACAGGTACGTGCCCTTTTACAATATGGCCTCTACCTATGTACGTGGTTTTTCTCACTGACCTTCCACTGCCACCGAATACACCAGGGCACTGTCCTTTTACATGTTTGCATCTCTGTAGCTCAGCTCTTCAGCCAGGCCAGTCACAGCTGACCTACTGTTTGTGCTCCTCTAAAGTTTAAAGGTCAAGTTCAAATCTTTCTCCCAAGAAGCCTCTGCCACGTTCTCACTTTAAATTAATCTGTCCCTCTTTCATACTTCTACAGTATATTTTTTGTACTTTGGTTATATTACTTACGAGTAAATTCTCTGGACTAAAAACAAATTCTTTATGTGGCAGCCTTTATGTACAAAACACTGGAATTATACATAACCCCCAAATAATAGCAGCTTCTTTAAGAATATGTACAGAAATGATATTCAATGGCACCAAAACACCACGATGAAGGAAAAGGTGAGGCTCCATAGGAAGGGAAGTTTGTTCCAACTTAAAAACCTTCAAGAATTTAATTTGGGATACAAAGGAGCCTCTAGGCATCCATTTATATTGGTCTGATGTAGCAGGCTGGTATGCCATGTGCTTGCTGATGGTACAAGATTGATTTCCTGTATTTAAGCATCCTTTTTATGACAAACGGTGCTTGATATAGAAGTAGACAGCAGCCTCACAATATGAATAGCCTCAATTAGGCCTCAGTTATACGTGTCACATCTTTGTTACTGAGATCTGAGGGGAAGGAACACTGTTTATGTGACCAAAGAGAGAGAAAGAGAGGGACCACCAAAAGTCACTTGAAAAGATAAGCTTACTCAAGTAGAGCAAATATGATATGTCCACTTCGCTGAACAAGTGAGTAGATTTAGGCTTAAGTAAGCAACACAAATACATTAGAAGAAAATTGTGCCTAGATGATGTATGTTTGCACATGGGGGGAGGGTCAGGACTTGGTATCTGTAGAGTAGAACTTGCCATACTTCATACCTGAATCAGTTCATCCAGTGAAAATATATTTGGTGCCAGGTATATGACGTTTGACAAAACTTTCAGTGGTCAAGAAGAAGTGCTCTAGGAAAAGAATCAGTGGTGGGTCCTGCCACTGTCCATGACTATCTCTTCTCTTCTTCCACAGTAATGGAAAATCATGGCCACTCTGTTGGAAACCACTTACATTTCTCAGCCTCCCTTGCATCTGGGTATGACTAGTGCAGGCCTATGGGATGCAAATTCCAGGTCATCCCCAATGTAAAAAAAAGTCAAGTCATATGTCCTCAAGTTCCTGTCTTTCCTTTTTCCGTGAACTAGAACATGAACTTCGTGTCAACCACGGAGATTAAGAGTATACCCAAGGAGATGATGGGTCATAAGATGGTAAATTACTAGTTCTGGATTTATGACATAGAACAGAGCCACTCCATATACCTGGACTGTCACCTCATCCCCATTACATTAAAGAGAAACAAATGTTCATCTCTCTTATGCCACTGTACTTGGGCATTTGTTTTGACAGCTTACTTTGTATACTAACTAATATAATTCCTCATGAACTCCTTAATACAAATCGCCCTAGAACTATTGGAAGGTGGCTGCATTTAGCCTTTCCATCAAGACTCAGACTGGGGACCAAGTTATGATCATGTTTTATGGGAAATGTACCACATACTATTTGCTCTTCTATAGATCCTGTCTGCCTTCACCTAAACTCATCTGGCTGATGTGGAAAAAAAGAATAACTGTATCTTTCCCATCCATCTGATGGGTACCAGTGACTTCCCAAGTGATCTGGAACAAGTCTCTTAAACCTTTTCATCTGTGACAGAATACATACCCATTTTCCTCAATGAAGGGCTTTGTTAATTAATGTTGATAGAGCAGAGAGTGTTCTAAAGCAGGACTATTACTGTAAGCCTCTTTCACTCCAACTGCATAAGCAACATTGGAACTAATCACTCAGGAAGTAAAATCAGTAGGAAGTTGTCAAGAGGGTCAGCCTGTAATTAATCAATGAGGTCACTGCCAATAACAATAGTACATGTGTAACTGGACTTAATGGATGTACTGCACTAGCAAGTTACTGGAAAAAGAAAACATTTCATCTTTGTCCTGGAACAGCATCTTATTGCAAAAAAGCAAATGAAAAATCTGTGCATCTTAATAAGAATTAAAAGATTTTTAGAAAATGACATTACAAAATAGCAATAAGGAAAAATTCCATTCTAAAAATGGACTTAAGGTAAAGCAAAAAAAAAAAAAAAAAAGTGTTCCCTAAGTCTTGAGCACAAATCTACTGGAAAAGATCAGAAAATGGAGATCTTTAGGCCTCAGTGGTTATCTGGATGATGCCAAGTAGGAAGCCGACTGCCAAAAGTCCTGGAAATCTTTAGGTGGCTCAGAGAGGTAGCAAGGGATTTTCCAAAAGACTTTGAGTAAGTGGAGGGTTGTTAGTGTTGCTGGACAACCTTGTTCCAATTCTGCTTTTGGGGAAAAATAAAAATTTGTCCCTTATAGAGATTTGGCTTTAGAGAGAGCTAAGTGAAGGCTTACAATGGAAAGGGGGGAGATTTGGCCTCTAATTTTAGGTCTACAACTAAAAGAGCAAAAAAGCAAAGTCTTGGCAAGAAGCGCCAAGTATTTCTTAAAGGAAGGAGAAGCAAACCCACACGAGCCCTCCCGGCCCTCTTCAGGGGTCGGAACCTACACTCCCAACTTCTCTGGAGCCTCCCAGGAATTAGAAGTTCTGCTTTCCAGCACCATAATATGATCTGGGTCACCAGGGTCCCTATTCTAAGAACATAAGGGAACATTCAAAATCAAGGTTTTATTTCAGTAAGTTAAATATGCCACACTTTAGATATTAGGAATAACATAAATAGCTAACCTGAATGGGGGGCATTTTTGTTTATAGTAATTTTGCAACATTTATCGAGAGCCTCAAACATGTGCATTTCATTGACCAGCAGGTCTGTTTCTAGGAATTTATTCTAAAGGGAAAATAAAAACAGATTAGCTTACAAGGATGACGATCACAACACCTCCTTAATCTGAAATTAATATACCTGGTTCAGTTGGTTAAGGGTCTGAGTCTTGATTTCAGTTCAGGTTATGATCTCAGAGTTGTGATTGAACTCTGTGTTGGGGTCCGCACTGGGTATGGAGCCTGCTTAAGGTTCTCTCTCTCCCTCTGCCCTCCCTTGCTCTCGCTCTTTTACCCTGTCTAAAATAAAATAAAATAAAATAATATAAAATAATTTAAAAAGACATAAAAAGAAATTTTAAGAAATAGTACAAAATTTAAGAACAAAACAAAATGAAACGAAACAAAAAACAGAACCACCCTAGCTCTTAGATACAACAGTAATGGTGATACATGGGATCTGCTGTAATAAAAGTCTATGAATAACCAATTTAGTGTAATTAAATATTCCACTCTCTGCAGATCAAGGTCCCTGTCGTGAAGACCCTAAATATAATTTAATGAATTCACTTGAATTTAAGAGGATTGTAAAAGTGAGCCCAATTTAACATCAAACAAAAAGATCCTTAGTAAATACCATATTGGTATTTTCCCATCTCTGGAAGAAAGTGAAGTGAAGAGCAGAAACCCAGATGTAAGATTCTCATAGCTACTAATCCAGGTAAACATATACTAATAGGAAATCTGTTTAGTACAATTCACTTCTGCCACACCTTTTATATTTGAAATTATTCTAAGACAAGGAAAACACCTTTTCCTTAATTACCTGGAGCCTCTGTTCTAAAAATTCTCCAGTTAGTATCATTCAGAAACATGTTTTCACAGAAGTGATTCAAGGAAAAAAGTTGCTGCAATGCAGCCCATTTCTTAAAAACGTGGTATTTCAGTGAATCAAAGTGTGCTCCCCAAAGAGAGCATATAAAAATATTGCCATTTTCAGACTCATTATTTTTAATGAACAGAAATTCATTGTAATCCACAATTAGTGGAATTTAATAATCTCTGATTCTGGGGACTTGGTTAAGTTCCACAATTTTAAATTTACTGACAAAAAGAACTAGAAAGTAACAACTATTATCCTGGCCATTACACTTTCTTTCCTTCTTTCAATTTTTATTTCAAAATGATTTCTAATTTACAGACATGCAACAAGAAGAGTATGAAGAACCCTCACATATCCTTCATTTAGAGACCTCATTTAAATTTGACGAGTGGTCCTAATTATTCCCTTGACAGTAAAAGGATCCAATCCAGGATTGCATCTGACACTTACTGGCCTTGACTCCTTCATCTTCTTCAATCAGGAAGACATTCTTTAGTCCTTCTTGACCTTCAGGACTTTGTCCTTTTTGATGATGTAGGGTGGGCTCCAGTATGCTTATTGCTATAGAGATGTCCCTCCTCTTAAGTTTTTTTTTTTTTTTTTACTGGACAGAACTAAGAAATATCTGGACAAATATACATACACATATCCTTGCATCTATATTTATTTCCATAACTAACTATATACCTTGAAAACATACTGATACCTCTCATCATCAACACCCTAGTCCGTCTAGCACTCTTCCTCTCTTATTTGCAACATCTTCTCCTCTGACAGTAAAGAAACAAAAACAAACAAACAAGCAAAACCAAACAACACAAAACATTTCCATTATCCACTTACTTATTTGTTCACTAAGTCCAGACATCACCAATCTCATCGACTGACTTGATCAGCCACTGATTTTTCTCAGCACCTTCCTCATTCCATCTCTGATCCCCATGGGGCATCTTGCTGAGGAACCTTCCTTGAGTGAGCTCAGCCCCACTCTGTCACCTCCCTTTACATGGGTCTGTCTGCTTGTTTTCAACTAAAAAAAGGAGGAAAAGAGGGAAGGAGAGAAGGAGAGAGCCAAGGAGGGAGAAATGAAAGAAGGGAGAGCGCGGGGGAGGGCGGAAAGGAGGAAGGGAAAAATCGGAAGCAACAAGAATGGTGCATTTAAGGGGGAAGAGAAGGAAAAAAAAAGGAGTTGAGCAAGACAAAAGAGGCAGCAGAGGATAGTGACTAAGAGCATGGGCTCTGGAATCAATCTTCTTGGGCTTGAATCTGCTACTTCCTAGCTAGAAAAATGTGGGCAGTTGACTTTACCTCTTTGACCTTCTATTTTCCCTTATTCTTAAAACACAAATCATGTACCTATTTTACAAGGCTAATGCGTTATATATATAAAACGTTTAGAACAGCTTCTGGCACTTTGTAAGAACAATTGAACACTAACGATTTTATTACTTATCTTTAGAAGTTCATAATTTATCTCTTTAAAATGGTATTATAGAAAGATGTCACTGTGAGACATCTTTTTTTTTTTTTTAAAAGATTTTATTTATTTATTTGACAGAGAGAGGTCACAAGTAGGCAGAGAGGCAGGCAGAGAGAGAGGAGGAAGCAGGCTCCCCGCTGAGCAGAGAGCCCGATGCGGGACTCGATTCCAGGACCCTGAGATCATGACCTGAGCCAAAGGCATCGGCTTAATCCACTGAGCCACCCAGGCGCCCCGAGACATCATTTTTTTGACACAAATCTGGTCCACCAAACTTTCTACCATATGATGTCCTGGCAAGAGTGCTACTGATGGGAACCACAGAGAGACACTGAAAAATTAAATTCACAGTCAGCAGAATTTGAAACGCGGGAAATGAAACTCACTCTGCTATCCATCGCTAACTACTTGTTCTCCAACCTCTCACTTCTACAGAATGTCCACACCCTAAGAATGGTCTGGCTTATCTTAGTTATCAAGGATTTGCAACTATTAATTACTCTCCCAATAACTTACCTGTCAATGACTGCTATTACCATTTCCATCATTTTCTTTCCTACAGAATAATGTATATTTCAACAGCATTCCTAAGATGGACAACCTCTACATAAATAAATACAAATGAGTATCATTTTAAATTAAAAATCTCTAGCTCAAATATTCTAAGTAAATTCCACAGACTATTTACAGTACAGCTCAGGGCAAAATACTGTCCTCCAGCAGACATAATGACTTCATTTTCCAATCAGTCTTTTTTTCCCCCCCAATCTACTGAAACTATTCCTCAGCATGTTTGAAAAGTGAAGTGGTCCCTAAAGAAATATTCTAACTTATAAATAGTTACCACACACACCTCTGTGAGGATCATGGACTATCAGTCAAAATACTTACATTCCCACGCCTTTGTCACATTTTCCTTTTTACCGTCACCACCACCATGCTGGCAGCCCAGCGGAAAACCTGTTTCAGCTTCCGTTTCAGAGTCCTGGGCGAAGCTGCGTCACAGAGCCATGGCACCAGCGTGCCCAGAGTGGAACACTAATCCAGCACACACTCTCACGTTTTGCTCTACGAATGGGCTGCTGCTGACCGAACGTTTGTGTGCGCCCCAAATGCACATGTTGAAACCTACTCCCTCAGTGTGTTGATACTCAGTTTGGTTGGCAATTAGGTCCTGTGGGCAGAGTCTCCTGAAAGGGATTTTGACCGAATAAGAAGAGATATGAGAGAAGCCTTGTGAGGTTGCAGCGAGAAAGTGGCCATCTAAGGAAATGGGCTCTCAACTGACACTGACTCCACCGGCGCCATGATCTTGGAACTCCCCCATGTTTTTGCATTCAAACTGTAAGAAATAAATATCTGTTGTTTGTACGTCACCCAGTTCATTGTATTCTGTTACAGCAGCCCGAGCAGACTAAGACAAGCACATCCGGGTGATAAAACGATGAGGCGAGAAAGCCTCTAAACGTATTGCTTAGCCTTCAGAAGCCGACCTACCTACATGTTAAGTGGCAAAAGATGCTTTCTCTACCATAAAAACCACATCAGTAAATTCCACAAATCACAGTTACATCAATTTTTTAAAAAATGACTAAAAATACAGAATCCAAGGACCGCCACCATGATCACCAATGTCATGAACCTAATGTAGCTGGGTCCTGGGGGGGGGGAGATGAGGCTGCAGCTGAACGGCTGGTGGGGTGAATGGCGTCGCACATAATAAATACAATAATGATAGTTATTATTTATGAAAGGCAAAACTAACCGAGCCAAATAATTTCCTTTAATATTCTCAGAACTCCAGAAAGGCAGCTGTACTGCATCACAATTTTTTAGACAAGGAAAGGGAGAATCAAAGAGTTTATAAAAATTGCCTCAGGCCACCCAGATTGCACAAGGCAGAGCCGGAATTCAAACCCTTTTTTATCTAAGGGTGATCCTAATAAGAGCCGCATTTTTCTTTGCCCAGTACCAGTGAGAACTTTGTTTCACCTCGATGTCTCAATGAAAATATTTCATCTAGTGACTCTCTGGTTTTCAGGATGCTGTTTGAAGCTGTACTCCGTAGGCAAGTAGTGTCCGGTAACCTCAGTTCCAGAATTCCTTCCAACAAAAGAAGGAAAGAAAGATAGAAAGAAAGGAAGGAAGAAAAAAAAAGGAAAGGAAAGAGGAGAGAGAAAGGAAGGAAAGAAGAGAGGGAGGAAGAAGAGTGAGAGAGAAAGGAAGGAGAGAAGGAAGAAAGAAGAGGAAAGAAAGAAGGTGAGTCTTCAGATGCTGAACTGCCTGGGATTGAAGAGGAAAATTACCCATAGCAGGCCTAGGCCAGGAGGCCCCAGAAGAGGCCCCAGGTATATTTCATTCCTTATATAATTCATTCCTTTAAGCGAAAGTTACTAACAATAAGCTGGAGATAACCAGAAGCCCCAATGGGAGCAAGAGATAACCAGCTGCTTCTGCATCTGCTTGTGTAAACAGGCTTCCCGGCACAGGCCCCCTGCACAGCTGTTCCCACCTAAAGCAGCCACCACTCCCCCAGTTTAAACCCATCAGCATAGCCCTTGGAACCTGACTGCTTAGAGTCCCCTCTAAAGCCCTATAACCCCGTTGCCTGGGGCCCAGAACTAAGAGCACCAGCTCATCCGGGTCCGGGCGCAAAAAATAAATCCGAGTTCTCCTACTTCTCCAAGTGTCACTTGGTCTCTTGCCGGTCTGATTTTTAATTTTCAGGAGCAGGATTAATTAAATTTCAGACAAATGAGGCAGAACGTCAGCTTCAGATACGGCTGATGACAGAGACAGCGGGGTGCAAATCTAAGTTTGAATAGCACATGAGTTCCATTTGGAACTTTGGAGACAGGAGTGGGTAAACTGGGTAACTTTCCAAACCGAAAGTCATCACCAGAGCTGCTGGCAAAAAGAAGGTTAAAGAAGGGAGAATGACTCAGAAGACTATGAAGAAGGCCAAAAAGACATATCATTTACACTCTGCATTTTTGTTAACGATGCTAAAGGCAGCCAATGTGTCCGATGAATGTTGTCTTAGGATGGTCACATCTGAGCTAATACATTAGTATCTGAATTTCTAAGGCTCCTGATCTCCATTTCTATAGACCAGCCCAGAGCAAGGCCTTCCACCAAATTTCTGCCTTAATTCAACAGAAAAGAGGGAAAGACAAAGAGAGGAGATGCCTATCTGGACTTTTCCCCTGTTCTTCTTGTTAAAAGAGAAAGGAGTTTCTCTATTCAGGGGGAATATTCCAAGCCCCCTCCATTAATGGGAAAGTTCTATGTAATGCTAATTAGATCCGCTAAATCCAAAGATGTTTTCTTTTACACAAGGAAGCCAGAATTAAATTTTAATTTAATGTAATTGTAGGAGATGGGTAGTTTAAAAAAAAAAAAAAAAATCCTGCAAAGTGCTAATGTGATTTCACTATAATAACAATGTAATAAGGAAACCAATATTTACAGGAAATATATTAAGTGAAACACAAAATTGTTAAAGAGTATTTAAAAGGTGCCTTGTCATACACAATATATTTTATCTCCACTGCTTTCTATGGTACCCTTTGTGGCTAAGTTTTAGACCAAGGTTTTGTTTTCATGTTCACAAGAGGTCCTTTCCAATGTTAAAATAATATTTAAATAAATGAATTTTCCAACTACTGAATAGGCCTCTAATCTTTGCAAAGAAGGTCTGAAGATGATTCAGATTTATATAATTCATCCCTTTAAAACAAAATGGAATTTAGATTATCCTGAAGGGTGTCATGTCACTTTACGCACCATCATATTAGTTCTCATTTACAAAGCTAAGAATAACACTTAGAGAATACATGCCTTTGTAGCCAACAGATTTCACTTGAAATCTAGCTCAGGGCAAATTACTAAATGTCACCGAGCCTTAATTTCCTCATTTACTAAATAACGGATGTGTTAAACACTGAACTTTTAGGTTTGTGTGTAGAGGGTGGCTAGATTTCGTTAACTAGGATACAGGATGCTCTGTTAAACTTGAATATCAGATAAACAACAAATAATATTTGGGATAATCATTTCGTACATTATAGATTTTAATATTTGCATCCTGTATTTTATCTGGGAACCCTAATTGTGTAGTTTAAGTTAAATAACTCATGCAGAACATCTAGTATCATGAAGAAGTTACAATGGCATATGAAAAGTTCAGTGAATCATTCCCCCCACTCCTTGGGAGACTTTATAAATGAGCTGGTAAAATGAGATACCCATTCCTGGAACAAACATAGGATGGCAAGTCAAGGCCAAAATCACAAGCATGATATGTGCGTGAGAATGGGGGAGAATGAGATGGCCTGAATTGCTGGACAAAAAAATCATAGAGAGATCTTGAATTCAGTCCTAAAGGAATTGTTAAGAAAAAATGAGAGTGAGGAGGAGAATGTTTTAGAGGAAAGACCATCTCAGTGTAAGCAACTGCTCCCAGAGGTAATGAACCTGCCATCCTCAAGGGTCACCAGGAACAGCCCAGCTGAGAAGCGGGGGCTATTTGACAGAACATGGCAGAGAAGTCTCCCCAGATAGGGCGAGAGCAGTTATACAGGGTTTTGGATGCCAATGTAAGAAGCTAACTAGCTAGATCTGTGAGGGTCCTAATTCCCCTTCCTGTAAGGAAGACAGTCAACCTCTGTGCTCCTGCTATGACCTGGGGAATGCTAGGTGGTGACTTGCACTGGGCTGAAACAAATGCGGGGAAAGTGGAGCCAAGAGCCAGAACCGAAGAGAAGAGCCAAGAGCTGTCCAGCAACAGCCAAGGCATGACAAGATCAGCTGGTAGGGCCAAGCCTAAGCATGTGGAAACAGGTTAGAGACTAGGAACCTCAAAGCAAACACGTGAATGGAATGGAGTGAAGAAGGCAATGGTTGGAAAAGTTCCCTGAGCTGCTAAATTGTAGCTGTGGGGTTTTGATGGGCTCCCAACGTTTAGCAGGAGGACAAGATGGCCAGGGAATGTAAACATGCACAGACGAGGTAGCTGGGCAGGAATTCAGCTATGAATCACCAAGAGAAGCCTAGACCACAAGCGTAAAAGTGAGAACGGCTGGAAGACATCCAGTTCAGAGGCATCAAGAAGAGGACCGCAGAGACAGTGGGTAAAGAGGAGGCAGGAAGCAAAGCAGATTCAATAGATAGTGACCCAATATGTAAAAGATAGTGTTCCTGGCTTTGCACAGAAGGCAAGGATAAGTAAAACCTCAATGCCTTCCCAATGCTCCTGATGAAAAGAAGAAAGACGGAGAGTAAGATGGAGAACACTCAGCGGCCAGATGCTGAGAAGGCCAGGAGAGGACGTGAGCTAGGTACCTGGGAGGCACCCCAGGCAGGAAACAGCCTTAACCAGGATGGGGGTGGGGAGGAAAGAGGAGAAAGGGTTTTTGAGTTGGATCTGAAAGATGGAGTCAAATCTTACAAAGATTCTAATAGGTGCAGCTGGTGCTGGGGGAAGGGCATTTCAAACAAAGGTGACATCAACAAGTCACAGGTAGTACCAGTGGATGAAAGGACATATTGTGCCCAGGATCTACTGAGACACCTAAGTAAGGATGCTGTGGAATTGTCTGGAAGAACAAAACTAGAGGGAAGGAAAGAAGCAGAAATCTCAGTGAGAGAGATGAGTCATTATTCAGCCTGACCTAATCTTTTTCTTAACACAAAGATAAAGCTCATATATATTTTTTTCCATGCTAACTTAAAAATATCAAAAACAAGATTACAATCCTGGCTCCTTTGACTGCCTTAAGCAATTCAAGCAGTTATTGGGCATATAATGTACCCTATGTACCCATAACTATGCTTATGTAATAGACTAGTCTATGCCAAATTATTTGTTTACCCTAACTATTGGTCCATTTAAAGCATATTAATTATATTGAAATATTCAGAGATTATATAATTACTGCTTTTTATAAACTTGTGATGATTTTCGAAGAAGGCACCCAGGACTGTTTGCCATCTGAGGTATAAAGTTGTTTCATAATATGATACCATATAACCCGTCCCCAGTATCTTTCTATACAGGTGGTTATCACAGGGGGATTTTCTGGAGCCATTGCTAACATAGGCAGAATTCTGTAGCTATGAGAAAGAATAATTATATTACTTTTTTCTCGAAAATGTAGCAAAGATTTTTATTTAATTTATGCCAAGTAGTATGTGATTGGGGTCCTGAAATCCTACAGTTCTTCTAGTGACAGAGTCCACATACAGAAGTACTCTGTCCCCAAATTTAATTATCTTAGGGCATAACCACACTCCATGATAGAACGTACCCTCTTACCCACAACCTCTAGCAATTTGCTGAGATGGAAATGAGGCCTGTTATTAAATACATCTCCAGAAAAGAAAAAAAAAAAAGAGATTCCATGAATTCAATCAATAGTCCATTCTAGTAGCTTACAACGTTCAGATGCACCAGGCTCTCTCCTGGGCATGAGTTATAATCTTCCAGTCATAATTTAAACCAATTTCTTTTCATTCTGTCTTCCCATCACCATCTGCCTCTTATAGTTCAGCCTTGTCTTCTGTTTTATTCTCTCCTTCCAATTTTTCCTTAAGAATCTTCTGCTTCCTCGTTCTGGAATCATTTTCACTGATCTATTCCTGACCTTTTTCAAATACTTCATTTGTTGTAGGGTCCTGACATGGCAATTTAATAAGACCAGAGTGCTGATCTTTATGTTACAAATCTGGCTCCCACATTAGTCTTGATTTTAGCTTGCAACACAATTAATGGAGCTATGATGCTCATCGGGTTTTTAATAAAGAACTGTCTTAGGGAACCAAGGGCTCAGAAATGCCCTTATAAGGTAATAACCGCTCCAGTCCCCAAGATAACTATTTTTATTTTCATCAGTTCTTCATTCCTTTCAATTCCTCTGTCAAAGCCACATACTTAATTGCCTTCCCAGCATTGGTTTTTATGACATATTAGATGATGACGGTGAAAAATGTTACTTCGCCATGTACTTTCCTTCTGAAGAACATAAAGCTTCTCTCATAAGTGATCTAATGTGTCCTTATAACACCCATCCCTGAGAGATGGAAGGTTTTATTACTCCTTATTTTATAAACAGCGAAAGTGAGGCCTCAGAAGATTACGTGATTAAGGCTTGACGGACTGCTAAAACAGGGGCAAGAATTGGGGTGCCTATCCCAAGCTCTCTGTTGCCTAATGCAGCTGGAGGATGGCATGGTGTAATAACTCTCTCAAATTTGCAGTCCATTATCAAAATAGGAAATACCGTGTCAGTGTTGCAGGCAACATGGCCTGGTGGAAAGCCCACGTGCTCAATAATCTAAAGACACAGGTCACCACTTCTTAGATGGGTGACTTCCATCACTTACATATTCTGGATTTTTGTTTTGCAAAACACTCTTGATAACAATCTGTGACCTACTGGGCAAATCAGGGAGTACATATCAATACTTCCCAGCTGGGTGCAGAAGTTACCACTGGGAAGGAGCAAAGCACCCTCAAACCCTTGAACTGTTAATGCACTGTATGATTATTTAAAGTTACTTAGCACACACAGAATCTGTTAATAAAGAGAAGGAAGTCATTCTAGGAATACTACTAGTCACATTGGTGACGTAATCCTGTGAACAGCTGCGACCAGTCGGTATTGGTCAAATTACCATTTTTTTCTTCTCCTTGACATTTAATACTGAAATTGTGATTTTCTGGCAATTATTTCGGCATCTCTGAGTCAACAGTTTATTAGCCTGCACATAATTTTTAAATGCAAAATTTAGAGTTTGCAAATTAACAATTTGTCCCATCATGCTATGCAACTTGCTAGTGTACCCTCAGCATCTGTTGACTTAATTTCTAATATATATATTACTGGGGAGTTGTTTCATTTTCAGTGTGTGTTCTCTAGCTCCCTGTTCTCTCTTCTCTCTCTCAATCTCGATTTCTTTCTCTCCAGCCTTCCTGCAAGACACAACTGAAGGAAAAAAAAAAAAAAGCCAAAAACTGTATCACAAAAAGAAAAAAACTGTCTATCACAAACTGATCTGCGGTCTCCTTTGTAAATGGATGGCTATCTCCTAATATTTGGATGCCGAATGAATTTCTCTACTGAGCTCGAGGCAGCCTGCCTATGAGAATACTAATTTTTGTGCCACTATATTGATTTTTTTTTTTTCTAAAGCACCTTCTCTTTCTGGAGGAAGTTAAACACTTTGTTGTAAATGAGTATACTGCTTCTTTCTCTTCTGGGTGATTATCAAAAGCAAAATCCAGGGGCACCTGGGTGGCTCAGTGGGTTAAAGCCTCTGCCTTTGACTCAGGTCATGATCTCAGCATCTTGGGATTGAGCCCCACATCCAGCTCTCTGCTCAGCAGGGAGCCTGTTTCCCCCTCTCTCTCTGCCTGCCTCTCTGCCTACTTGTGATCTCTGTCAAATAAGTAAATTAATTAAAAAAAAAAAAAAAGCAAAATCTAAGTTAGGGAAAAAGCTTTTTTTTAAAAAACAAACAAACAAACAAACAAACAAACAAAAAAACACCACGTGTAGAAAGGTATACTGCTTCCTATTTTTCTCCTTCCTCCACATGACAACGGCTCAACTGACTGGAACTTTGGAAGTCACTGCCAACTTTCAGAGGAGGGAGTCCGCGAAGTATATAAACTTAAGGTGTTCTGCCCAAACTGGCAATGCTCAACATTTGATCACAGAGACTAGAATCTGGATGGATGATCCCCACGGCATAAAAGTGTTTCACAAACTGTCCTTAACTGACAGAAGAACAGTGACTACTACATCCTTCTTGAGGATGAACACATGATCTATAACACAGAAAGATGACCTCTCCCCTCAGGCTGAAGATTTATAGATGTACTAGTGAAACACCCACCTGTTTGTACAAATGTCTGCGAGAATTCACTGCAGGAAGTGGTTTCTCGACGTAGGCAAGGCCATGACACGGTTGAGACCAGCAAGTAACAAAATCCTAACCAATTGCTTAAATATTCTCCATGAATTAGCTGTAGGGAGTACCCAGTCACAGAGAGGGGCTGCAGCTCTGGGACAAAGCTGGCACCGGGGAAGAGAGCTGCTTCCTTCGGCATCTCAAGGACCTCAAGTCTTTCCTTTAGAAACTACCCCTGCTAATTTGCATTCGCTGCGGGGTCTAATAGCCAGGTCTCAGCAATTACCTTCATTGGCAGAGACGGTACTTAGGATCAGCACACACTTTTAAAATCCCAATTAATAATTCATTTTCTGACAGCTAATTATTAGACTAAAGTAATTAGTATGTAAACCTCTAAGTATGGCACATTTTAGTACAACCTAAAAGGCAAGATCTCAGATTCATTTAAGTATCTTTCTTTTATTCCAAACTTTAACTTTTCATTTCTCGTCTCCAAAACCTGCTAACAGTCCTGAAGCAAAGCCTTCTTCCTTATGCTTATCAACATATTTGAATTAAAAAACAATTCTTTAATTTTTTAAAATTGCCTTGTTTAATTGTTAAGGAGGAGGAGGAGGAGGGCAGAAGACACTCTCGGGGAAGGAGAGAGACAAGTAATGTTTATCCATATTGCTTATCAAATTGTACTATTTAGAAGCACCAAGCAAGGAGTTAGCATATGTTCTTAACACTAGATTATAATGACAACTCTGTGGAGTAAT
The DNA here is from genome assembly GCF_022355385.1 of Mustela nigripes. Classification (NCBI taxonomy): domain Eukaryota; kingdom Metazoa; phylum Chordata; class Mammalia; order Carnivora; family Mustelidae; genus Mustela; species Mustela nigripes. The sequence continues at coordinate 66,701,996 of NC_081557.1, read as the reverse complement.
TATTATCAACCCCATTTCCAGATTGGAAACTGAGGCCTAAAATAATGGAAGAGAAATGTTAATATTGTCAAAGGGAAAAACCCTCCAGCCACACTCCAAAAAAAATTTTTTTTGCAAGGTCTTCAGAAGGGCCTTTTGTATTTTATATTTAGATAATTAAGTTGTGTGAGAGACAGAATACAGAAATAGTGTTAAAAGCAAATTTGATTCATTTTAGGACATCAAATTACAGACTCACACACAATGTATCATTATTATTAGTAGTATTTCTGCCACATCATTTACAATCAAATCAATTTATCTTGTTGCCTGAGCAGTGAAGAAGAAACTGAATGGGGGAAGGGGAGGTACAGAATGGGAAACCAAAGGAATAGCTTTTATTATGTGCCTTTATTGTGCTAGAACCTGGGTTAGAGGCTCCCTGTATTATCCCAAATAATCCTGACATCACCTGTAGTAGTTTTATATGTTGTCTCTCAAAATTCATGAAGTAGCTAAAAGATATACATGGAAAACAACAGCAGAAATAATTTAATAGACGCGAAAAATCAAGACAAAGATAGCAATGATAAGCCAGTTTATAAAAAGCACATTGTAGGCATCATCATCATCATAATTATAATTATAATAATTATTATATAATAAAAATAATCATAATTATAATAATCTGTTTCATGTGGCTGGAAGCCTGTGCCGTGAAGCCACCAGATCAAAACCTGAGGGCAGGTCAGCAACTCCATTCCCCTCACGGGGATGGAGTTAATGGCAGAAAATGCCCGAAGCCCGTTTCCTTTTCTGCAGAGTAGAGATGACAAAGAGAACATCGTTTCCCCACACCTGGCTGCTAGAAGATATAAAATCAAGAATATATATGAAATACTTAGCACATCGACTAAGACGAAGCAATGCTCCACAAACACCAGCCATCAATGCTAAAAATAGTACACAAGGCACAGGACACAAAGAGGTATATGCCAAAGACCTAGTGCATTTACTATGAGCTTACCGTGATTTGGCTCATTCTCAAACCCATTAAAGTAAGAGGAAAGAGATCTGCTTCAAGATTTACAGGTTGCATTAGAAAAAAACAAGTCAACCGTTGAGGAGAAAATGGCCACCTTCCACTCCTGGTATATAGGCTGGTGAGCAACATTTTCTGGGGTGGGCATTATCATCCCCATTTTACTGACAAAGCATCGCGGCCCTGCAAAGTTAAGCTCCCAGTTCGAGGGGCACACATCAGAGGCCAAGCCGACCAAGGACTTGTTCCATTTGAGCCCACGGCCAGTGGAAGACCCTGAGAGGCCACGGAGAGACTCAGGGATGCACCATCACATGAGCAGAAATTTCTGTCATCTCTGGCACACACTGAATGCATCTCAAATTCTCTTTGAAGTTTGAGGTATGAATGGGGAGTCTGGAGTGGGATTTTTATTTATTTCTCTGTTAAGACAGTGCTGTCTCAGATATTTCTGTTCAAGATGACCATAACACATTGAAACAGGTGTATGGTGCTGCTCCGTGACAACCGGCCTTCCCCACTGCCGCCCTGTTGTCAACCAGCACAGAGACATAAATCAAACTTCTCTTTCCTCCAAAGGCCCTTGGGATATTCCGAGGCATGTCAGGCTTGTAAACAAGCATTTGCTCTTTTATTAAAATTGCCTTGAGAAGAATGTGCCATTTATGTCGTGGCTGCACGGAGAACTTCCATCGCAGATGACTTCAATTTTCTTTATTAGTTTTTTTAACTGACCAGTGTGTTTGTTTCCTAGGGCTGCTGTGACATCATACCCCAGGCTGGGAGGCTAAAAGCAACAGAAGTATATTCTCTAGCAGATCCAGGGGCTGAGTTCCAAAATCAAGGTGTGGACAGGGTTGGTTTCCTTTGGAGGCTATGAGTGAGAATTTGTTCTGTGTCTCTCTCTTAGCTTCTGGCGGCTGCAGGCAGCCATTGGCAGTCACTGGCTTGGAGCTGCATTAACTGCAGTCACTCTGCCTCTGTCTTCACATGGCCTTCTTATCTCGGGATGTTTCTGAGCTTTCTCCTTTTCTGTCTCTCTTAAGCGTATTTCCCTGGAGTTAGCGCCCACTCTAAATCCAGGATGATCTCATCTCAAAGTCGTTAATTTAATTATACCTGCAAAGACTCTATTTCTAGATGCGGTCACATTCCTAGGCACCGGGGTTAGGGCTTGGACATAGATTTCTGGGGACTACGATGCAACCCACAACAACCAGGGGTGATTGTAGTTGTCAGTGTTCACTTCCCAGCAAACGGAAAACAGAGGGATGTTTCTAGGAGTCCTGGAGAATCTTCCTGCTGGGACAGGGTGGAATCTCCTTGGGAAACTCCCACTCACCACCAGTGCAGTCCCCCTGGGTGGAGAGGGAGGAGAGGCGGAGCTAGCCACTGCTTCAGGGATCCCTAAAGCACAGGTGTTTAAACATCAGTGACCCAAGAGAGTAATGGAGCTGCTGCTTCCCCACTACTCTGTTGGCTTACGAGAAGCAGGGGCATTCTTTTTCAACTCTGTTACTTTACTACCCACATCGGTCCCAGAGCACAATAATTAACATAGTTAAGCTACAGGAAAGGTGGGGAAAAGTTAACAGAACAGAAGAGAGAAGAAGATAAAATGGCTTTAATTTGTACGATTTGCTGTTGCCGAAACCAAGTCACAGTATTTCTCAATTTTGACATGAATTCATTTCCAACAACCTGCCTTTTCTTTTTTCACTATATCCTAGGCCCTTTTACATGGCATCAGTTCTTTAATTAGGTTAGCAAGACACTGCATGCTTATCAGTTAACTCATGAGATAATCAAATGCCTAGATTATAAGTACTGAGAACTCAATGTATATTAGGGAAGACGAAGGGTTCTGTTGTCATGGGAACAGAACAGGCTGAACAAGGACAACTCACCCATTCAGCAATTAGCTGCTTCAATTACTAGTTAACTGGTTAAAAGCACCTCAGTGTACACAGTCATCTTAATTTTCACTTTCCTATGAGATCTTTAATTTTTAGACCTCGCCCGCCATGTCAGTATTATAATGACGCCTTGCCGCTCACCATCGTTCATTTAACTATACCATTAAGGTCGCAATACTGACGGATTTTTCAAAACCATGGTCAGATTTTCATACTCGGCAGCAGCAGCAGAGTGCTGTGCCTCGAAAATATCCCTTGACACTTACTGTGTGGATGAGAAAATGCTGAACTATCTGCTGAGCTTACTTCATTTTATTTTCATCGTCGGATTCTCAGGGTTATCATTTCATCCTGACTGGCTTCAAGCTGAATCTCATTTCAGAATCTATCAACTTTTGGCCCATAAAAATTACCCATGAAACTTGTTGATAGGATGATACAGTAACTTAAGTAAATAATATCCTTAAAATCAGAGGCCTCTAGGATGAGCATTCAATTTAAATTTTATAAGGAATGGTGTCTTTTGGGGGCATGCTGTTTCACCATAAAACACACTGGGTGGTGAGCCCCATATGGGTAGGAAGTGTGTATCCTTCATGCCCAACTCTATGAATCTCCAGTGCCAGGGACAGGGGGACACTCAGTGGACACTGAACGAACATGGGAATTTATGGTCAGGGACTTATTAGGACTCTAAAAGCCAAGCCTGAATTTAAGGCTGTGACTTCAGGCTATCCTTCCCCTCCAAATCGATGACAGACCATGCTGACGTCCTCAGCCATTTTCAGACACGCAAAAATGCTCCATCCCTGAATGCTTTCATACAGTCACCCAAGGTAAAAGCCAGGAGAAACCAGGAAGAGGGACAATGAGAGAAAAGAAAGAAATCAAATGCGGAAGCAAGTGACGATGGGGAAGGAGCAATCAAAGAAAAACAAGATTTAGAGAAAGAAAACCAGGAACCAAAAAAGGAAGAGCGAAGTCCTGAAGGAGACGGAGAAGGATACACGGAGGTGGGAGGGGTGACAGGGGCGACGCGCTCCTCCGACCATGCCGGGTCATGAGGGAGTTGACAACAGTATCACATATTCAAATTTCAAACATGACATTTCACAAAATTTATCTGAAGTCATGGCGAAAATTACAAAGAGAAATAAGATGCTACTGAGCGATGGTGTTATCCACTCTCTGAAAGGGCCACCTTTTATCTTCAGGCTTCACAGGCTGTGCTGAGGTCCATTATGGTAGCAAGGCACCCACTTGCTGACAGTTAGTGAGCTTTTGGGTACAGGTCCTGTGGGCAGTTGTGGCCCCTTGTCAGTGACAGTCAGAGCCATTGGCCACCCGTGCCTCTTAGCCCTGACTGCCTGTGTCGCAGAGCTGAGCAGCACAGGCATAGAGGAGGATGCCTCCTCTTTAAGGAAGAGCAGAGAGAATGCCTTGGGAGCCTCCCTCCAACTACACCTCGCTTGTCCGTCCAGTTCCCTTTTCTCTGCTCTAGGTCATTACCTCTTCCCCCTCCTTTCAGTCTTCCTTTCCAGGCTCTCTTGATAGAATCTAAAAGATCCTAATTTTCTAGCTACAGAGTTTTAGAAAGGGCTAAGAGGCTTGCTGTTAAATCTGAGCATGCAGGACAGCCCTTGGCATCAAATAATTCTAAATCAACAATCTTTATTAAACATACAGAGAATGAATGAATGAACAAATTAATGAGCTTCAGGCTCTGACACGGAAATCATACCTTGCTGGTCGTTTAGTCCCACCAGCTATTCAGCAATGAGAATCTTGAGAAACCCTGGAAAAGACTGGCTCTGTGTGGTCAAACAAGGACCAAATAGATCGAATTGGGCCTCTATGAATCCATGGCATTAATTAATATGCTACACAGGGCTTCTTCTTGGCAAATATCCCTTGAACACTGACAATGCAAAATAAGTTGTGTATTTATTAATTTACTAAATTATCTGCACATAAGTGTCAAAATCTTTCCTATATGTTGTCTCTAAAATAGTCTGAGAAAGGAATGCTAGGGGTAGAGTACAACAAGATTAGCCAAGGGTTGATTGCTGCCAAAGCAGGATGATGGGTAAGCAAGAGTTCATTATACTCTTCTCCTTCCTTTTGTACATGCTTGTCAATGTTCATATTCAGAACTTTCCCAAGATAAAGCACTAATTACTACCCAACACCAAGCTCATACAGTCCATCATCAGACATTTATGGAGCAGTAAAACATGCTGAAACTGTTTGATGTTCAAGGCCAAGGCTGACCAAGGACCAGGAGTGCCTGCAGGGAGCTTACAGTCTAGAGGAGAGTGGCAACACCTGCCTCTGTGATTATGATTATACGGCAGACACTCAAAAGCGCTATGGGCAAATACAGGGCTGAAGAATGAATTCAGTTGAACCGATCATGGTTTTTAACTCCAGCCAACTACTGCAAATTCACTTTGTCCTGTACTTAACAGCCAAAACCCAATTTTACTACATGATGCCAAAACGCCTGATAAGGACACCCTGACCACGATGCCCATCACCAACCGAAATGACGGATTTCAGATACCCGGCTGTCGTTGACATTAAAGGAACCTATATGTCAGACAAAAGAGAGAGCCAGCACATCACAGGCTGCCAGGGAGGCCCGTGGTGAGATGAAATGCTCAGCCGTGGCTCCAGAAAGCGGGAGCTGCTGGAAATCACTTTTCCAACCAATTACTGCGATGAACCACTGAGATAGTAAAGGCTTGCGAGTCCCATAGCATACACTAGGCTCCTGATGAAGCAGAGAGCATTCTAGCTTTATTAAATATGCAAAATGATGAAGTGAAAGGGAGGGGACGTTAATTGAGCAAGGATGTGTCCACTAAATTTCTTAGGGAGACAACCACAAATTTAACCATCTCTCTAGGGTAACAAAACAACAAGCGTGACAACAAACATTACATGAGCATTAGTGTTTTAACTCAACTTCCCACCAGTACAACAGGAAAATGGAGGCAATTATGTTTTTGAGGTCCCAGTCTCACAATTCTTTGTTCTTTTTCCTGTGGTTGACTTTCCTTCTCTCCTTATGCAAAACAAGCAAGAACATAATGACATCAATGCTGTCATTTACAATTTGACTGATGGCTAAGTAGACTGGCATAGACTTTGCATTTTAACAGTAGTAGTTACATATAGGGATGCCTGAGTGGCTCAGTCGGTTAAGCATTTGCCTTCAGCTCAGGTCATGATCCCAGGGCCCTGGGATGGAGACCCATGCGGGGCTCTTTCTCCACCAGCCCCTCTCCTGGCTCATGCTCTCCTACTCTCTCAAATAAATAAATAAAATCTTTTTAAAAATAGTAGTTACATTATTGAATAATGTTCTAAGGGCTTTGCCTTTCATATCACATTCCTCCTACCACATAAAAGTATGATAGGATAGGCATGCCTGTTATGTTCATTTCACAGAAAAGGAAAGTGAAGCCCATAGAAGGTAAGTAACATAAGATCACAGAGTGGTATGAGGAAGAGCTAGGATCCTTCCTGACTAATATTCCTCCACCCTACCCACCGTAGCCCCTGGCCTTACTGCATCCATTAGAAACTTCTACTTCATTTGCAAACAGAGAGCTTGGATATCTGCTCAGTAAACTTCAGCCAAGTGACAGCTGAGGGAGAAGCCACACTGGGAGGAGAAAAAAAGACCTTTTAACTCTTGACAATCAGGCTATCTCCAGAATGCCGCCCAAAGCAAGACTACTTTAGTTTTCCTGTGAAGAAGGTGGCACTCCTCATTCACAATAGAGTAAGAGGAAGAGAATAGGTCCTCAGAATGCAGGGACCTGAGAGTTGACAGGCCTCCGGGTGCAGAAGCCGCTGGAGCACAGTGTGTGGAATCGTCTGGAAGCATCCAGGAGGAGACTCTCTTCCTACCGAGTTTTGAGGGACAACTTGGAAAGCATCAGGTCAACAGGGTGAGGATGACACTTGAGCAGTGTACAAGTGTTAAAACATTAGCTAACAAGACTAGAAAGCAGGCAGAGGCCAGAGGGCGGAGGTTGCTGGACGCCAGGCCAAGGAGCATAAACAATACCCTGTTAGGATCGGACAGTGACTCAGAGCCTTAAGCACTATGTTATCATCCATCTGGCCATAAGGATCCAGCTGTCCTAAGTCTTTGTTGTAGTTTCGTGTATGTGGGCCTATGAGGGACACATTTTCTGTGCTTTGCATCGCTGGCATTAATCCCAACTAAGCATCATCGCATACATTCTTGGCTCATTCTGAAGCATATGCACAGTATAATAATGGCTTCATAGTCCACTTCTTCAGAGTCTGAGGGCGCCTTCAGGACACTGTGACTGCTCCTCCTGGCACATCACCACTGAGAGGAGTACATGAAGAAACTTAGAAGACCATCATGTTAGTAATTCATGATTACTTCCACTTCCACCCTCTGTCTCATGGATTTTCTGTTGCTTCTCTACTGCCGGTATTATGTATAGAGGATTATTCTTATATTCAGAGAACAAAGTAAGCCCCAAGAAACCCATCAGAAAATATTTTCTGGGCAATTATCCTGAAGATGACATTGGACTTAGGAGAGAAGGATCTATGGGTGGAAAACAGCAGAGGCAGAGCCCACACAGGAAACAAGAGGCAGAAGACCCATTCTTCAGCTATCTCCTGGTATAGTTCAGGCATCAAAGCAGCTCAAGGGAATTCTCTCAGTTTACAGACAGTATAGCAGTGGAGTAACTGGGACATCAGGAAGTAAAATAAGAAGTAAATATATTTATCTCAAATAGGACACAGCCATTTACACACATTACATATGAATACAAATATCCAAGAACTAACTCATATATATAAAAACTTAATGTTAGCCAGTGAAAGTCTGAAAGTGATAATTAGGGTTAAACAGAGCCAGGGAGGGACCAGCTGATACTGGCTGGAGGGAGGTGAAAGCACACAAGTGACAGGGCAGAGAGGTAAAAGGTGACAACTGACCCCGAACAGGTCAGTTAATGACCCATCTTAGTGAATGAATATAGAAGCTATGAAATCAGCATCCCCAAATACTCTCTTCGTGGGCAAGAGACACTTAAAATTATCAAATGGTTGATGCCAACTGGAAACAAATTTACTACTCCCTCTGAGAAAACTAAAGAACAAAGTTGTGGGGGTGCACTTGGGTGCCTTAGCCAGTTGACCCTGCATTAGACTCCCTCTCCTGCTTTTCCCTCCCCTGCTCCCACTGCTTTTGCCCGCTCCCTTGCTCTCACACTCTTTCTCTGTGTCAAATATATACATAAAAAAACTTAAAAAAAAAAAGAACAAAGTTGTGGGAATTCTGAAAGGCAAAATCTTTTATGGAGGTTGGATTAAGTCCTATGTAGGAAGAAATACATTTCAATACTTAAAGATACTTGAAATTACATGGACTTTGGTGGAATTTTTATGACTGAAAACAAATAAATAATTGACTTTTTCTTGCGTAAATACCATGCTTTCTTTCAAAGAGCTCTCAGAAATTATTAATACATAAGGCAGATAACATTATTAATAAATATAAGGCAGATAAAAGTGTCATGACAGAAACAAACACGAAATAGAAGGATCTAAAAAACTGTCAATACTGAAGGAGTATAGCTATAAAAGTGTCAGTACACTAGGGTACTGTGAAACTTGGAGAATTTTCCTTACAAGTGCCTCAGATAGGCTATTAAGGAACCAAAAGAGAAATTTTCTTTCCTACTGATAAGTGCTGCTTAACTAGTCTTAAATCACCTTTTAAGTATTCTGTCAAAAAAGTTGACAATATAAGAAGGTATTATTATACCTTTACATTGATCAGTATTCTTCCTTTTCTAAAAGCTTCTTTCAGAATTTTTAAAGCATGAAAACTTTTTTTTCAGTAAACACTTTCATATTTCTGCAAAAGTTTTCATAAGGCCTATTTGTGAGAGCAATAGAATAATAGTAAACACACAAAATATAACAAAAAACATAAACATAGATAAAACACAGAAGCTAAAATATATAACTCATTCACAAATGGACCAATGAACAGCAGCAAAGCCCCAACCAGAGGACCCCTGGCACATATAAAGAACAAAAGTGATGTCTAACTGGAAGCAAAGAGACATTTAGAAAGCCCAAGGCCAAAAGTAGACAACAGAGGTTTTTAATGATCATGTGTAGCAGAAGAGTATTTTAAAACAAATCCAGTATTCCAGAACCAGGGAAAATACCCATCAAAAGTATGTTTTAGAGCAACAGAAATAAGTAGGAAAATATAGGAGTAAATTTTTATGACCTTGGATTTGCAGTGGGGTTCTTCAATATGACACCAATAAAGTGAGCAAAGGGCTTGAGTAAACGTCTCTAAAGAAGATAATTGAATAGGAAAGCAGTGCATGAGAAGATGTTGAACACCATTAGCCATTAAGAAATGTAAATTAAAACCACAATGGGATACCACTTAGTACCCAGCTGGATGGCTAAAAACAAAAAGTCAGATAATAGTAGGTGTTGATGAGGATGTGGAGAAATTGGCACTTACACACACTGCTTGTGGGAATGTGAAATGGTCCAGCCATTTGGAAAAGAATACGGCATTCTTCAAGGAGTTCAATATAGAGTAACCATATGACCTAGTAATTCCATTCCTAGGTATATTCTTAATAGAGTGAAAACATATATTGATGCAAAAATGTGGACATTGATAGTATTGTTCACGATGGCCAGAACAATATAAATATTCACCCACTGATGAATGGATACACAAACTGTGGTATATACTTATAATATTCAGCCAAAAAAGAAATGCCAGTACAAATGACATTAATGAGCCTTGAAAACATTATGCTCAGTGAAAGACATCCATCACAAAAGACCATACATGGTATGATTTCACTTACATGAAATGTCCAGAATACACAAATATACATAGACAGGAAGTAGGTCAGCTGTTGCTTGGAGGTAAGGGCACAAAGGGACGTGGGGGTGAGGAGTGGGGGTGAGGAGTGGGGGTGATAGCTATGAGGTACAGGGTTTCTTCTTGAGGTAATGAAATGTTCTAAAACTGATTGTGGTGATAGCTGAGTGACTCTGCGAATACATCAAAAACACTGACTGTACACAACAACAGAAGTGATTTCCCTGGTTTTGTTAGGAAGATTAAGTAAGATGTATGGAGGGAATGGAGCACAACACCTTGTATGCAATAATATTTAGGAGATTTCTTTAAATCACTGGCAGAAGCCAGAAAATTGTGCTGGAAAATGAAGACTCTGGTTCAGTGTTATCACGCACCAAAGACTACTCACTGATATGTGTTTTAATACTCTCTGAAATCCTCCTTGACCCACATTAAATGGGGCTTGGAGAGTGTGTGAAGGTGAAGGAATACACTGTGGAAGGTTTCCAAAAGTTAGCTCTTTGTCATCGAGGAGAGTAGATTTCCAGCCAGGTGCAAAGCAGCTATTTGGAAAGCCTCCTAAAATATTCTTCTCTGGGTAATCAAAAATATAAAAACACCACACAGACAATTTTGTCCCTGTATTATTAATTACCTCTTGGGACAGAAATAAAACAAAACAAATTACTCCTGCTGAGTAGCGTGATAACCAGAGCCGGCACCAGATGAGCTAAGCCTGTTTCATGCCAGAGACAAATAGGGCTTGCTCAGTGCCAGAGATAAATTGGACAGGCTCATCTCCTACTAGAAATAACCCTCAAAATATAAAAGCAGGTTTAAGCACTCAGCGGCTCAGACACACACACACACACACACACACACACACACACACACGTGCATAGCACTTGCACATATGAGCCCATCACATTGCATTCACACTTTGGCTTCTGAGAGACCATTTGAAATGTAATTTAATGCTGGTTAGTCAAGAGCTTACCTCCAGGAAAGAAAATTCCCTCTTACCTAAACAAACATTTTCGGAGTTATTAAAATAAATTCCTATCAGTGGTTAGTAATTATGCTGCCTGGAATAAGTACTGGACACCCAAGTGCCTCTGAGAGGACAGAGAGTAGCCCCCTCTCCCCCAGAGACCCAAGTCCCATGCCCACACCTGCAAGCCCAGGCCTGTCTTAGAGAATGATAGCACTGTATGGGAGGCTTCATACCTTAAAGAATTTCTCACAAGCCGGAGGCTGGCAGCAAATGTTTGATATGATAGCATGAGACATCTACCCTGGCCAAATAAAAGAAGCCATTCCAAAATAAGGCCCATAAAATATGTGGTAAGAGACTTCAGGCCTATGAAACTCTCACATTTTGTCAAAGGCAATCCTGGAGATTCTTCATCCCCAAATAAGTCACCCCTCAGGAATAGAGGATAAGCTTTTTTACTTTCTGCATTGAATTAAGAACACTTCCAGGTTCTTAACACATCAGAGGTCAAGGTTTCAAGATCTCTTAAGGCATCATATGATTTTGTTTTCTTCCCTTCTTAAACAACACAGCCTTACCAAAGCAAGTTTTATCACCCCCTGCACTGCTCAGGAATTTACAAAGGCTTCCTGAAGTCTGACTGGGGCAGAGAGCTGCAGACTTGTACCACACCATGGCTGAGCTCAGAGTAGGCCTGGTAACAACACTTGTGTTGATCAAGAATTAACCAATTCCATTTTGGCAAGTTTAGGGCACCAGTGATAAGTGAGCTGTGGTTAAACAGGAGAGGAATCAGTACAGACTTCTGGCATAAGGGTTGGCTACAGCCAATGAGGCCCAAACCAGGCAGTGAAGATGCAGAGATTAGAATTGCAAAGCCACAGTGCCAACATTAGTTGCTTTAAGGTCAGCACTCTGGACAGCAAACTTGGTAAGGGAATTAAAAAGTTAAATGCCAGGAATATTCTTTTTCAAAAATATTTAAATTCAATCCATTAACATGTAGTGTACTATTATTCAGGGGTAGAGTTTAGTGATTCTTCAATTGCCTATAATATCCAGGGCAACAGACTTCCTTTGAGCCTGTGCTGTTTTGCGGGCAAGGAATCTAGGCACGTCAGGAAGCATAGGGAAAGGGTAGTCAGGGAGGAAAAGGGACCCCAAGATCCCTCCCATTTCCTCTCATGGTGGGTGGTAATGTGGTATAGTATAGGGTAGAAACAACTTAAAGGGAAGTTGAGGAAACTCATATAAGTGATATAAACAGCCTTGATAAAATATGAGCCAAACTCTTCAAAAATTGAGGTGGAGAAGTGGACAGTGCAGGGCACTGGAAAAGTTTGAATGCAAAACTGGGAGGAATGTGAAAGAGAATAAAAGGAAAATAAGAAATATAAAAAATAGATTTGCCAAGCAGCAGTTAAGAGACTTATTACAAAGTTGAAAGTGAGAAATGCATTAATTGGTATGAATTCAACAAATATTAATTGAATCCCTACTTTAAGCCAAATTTGGTTCAGGAGCACAAAGACATGTGAAACAGTATATGGAGCTCTGAGTTTAGTTGGGAGACAGATAAGTAAATAGAAAGTTACAATTCAGTGTGAGGTGAGTGCTCTAATGGTGGCAAGCACTGAGCTTTTGGGAATAATGATCTGTAATGGAGCTTATTAGCAACTCTGTGACTTTTCGCTTCCCCTAATGGGGCTTGGAAGCCTAAAAGTAGCACACAAACCTGACATCTTCTGTGAATCAGAGTTATAAATTGAAAAATTGGACATGGAATCAATGTGTTCATGAAATGATTATATTGTTCCGTGTCCTGTTTCAGCACCTTGGAGAGCACCAGGCTCTGCCTGACCTCCATACTTTTTGTTTGTTTGGGTTTTGGAATTGGAAGGTGAAAAGATGAATTAAGTAATAATTTTGGCTTTTCACAGAATAGGAAGGGATGCGAACAGAAAAACCAGACTCAAGGATTATGAGAATTCAGTTTCAGGGATAGGACTTGATGAGAACATATGGTTTCATTTGAAATGACTAACTTTTGATAATCATCCATGAAGATATTGTAGGCCCCGAGAGTAATGGTGGGGGCAAGGATAGAGAAGATGAGGGGAAGCTAGGTATAGAGCTCACAATTTGTAAGAAAACATCTGTGAGGCTGAGAGACTACAGCTTCAAAATAAATAAATAAATAAATAAATGGCAGTTTTAGGCAAAAGACAGAGTACAAGTTACCGTCAATTCTCCTCCTCCATGTTAAGCAAGATAGGAGGATAACCTCTACATGAGACAGATTTCAGAAAAGTGAAGTCCTCTCCAGGGAGCAGAGGTGCCTATGGCTAAATCCAAAAACAATAATCATAGCTAACTTTTGTTTAGTATTTACTACATCCCAGGTGTCGAATGAATGACTACTGATGCATTACCCTACTTAATCCCCACCATAACCCAGCATGGACAATATTATTATGTCTCATTTATAAATGAGCACACTGAGGCTCTCAGGGTTTATATTTAGCATGCCTGGTCACAAGCCAATAGTAGCAAACTAGTTTGTCCACACAAACTGCAAACTCTTAACCAACAGTAGTATATGGAAAAGGATGATAAAAGGTCAGGTTTTAAGGGCGAGTGTGGCAATTTATGTGTGTTTGTGTGCTTTTGATTAAAACACAAACTGGCATAGACTTCTTAAATGAATCTGTGGATACTGCTGACTCTGCCAATGACTGAGCTTTCACTCTGGACCGGCCTTGAGGAGGACGAGAAGCTGCCAGGATTAGACAACACAGGCCACTGCTCTCCCTTTCTGCTCAAAACACAAGGCACAAAGGGGCAGTGATAAAGGAGCAGCTTTCCTGCTCTGCTAGGCTTTGGGTGTTAGCAGAGAATGAACTGACCAGCAGGTGGCCTAGACATGCCTGAATGAACAAAGCAATACAAGCCTTAAAGAAAAAACAAATTTGTCCCAGAAGTTAAAGGTACACAAACTATTATCCCAGACAGCACTTGGCTTAATAATAAAGGAAAACGTCTTCAAACAACCACAGTTTCCCATTTCCATTTAAAGCTAATTTTATGGCATGCAGTTCAAGTCATTTCCAATGTAAAGTTGAACAAGAATCTTAGTCCTAACTACAACCAAAAGAAACCTTTTTTTTTTTTTTCCAGTTCAGACTCAGCTACTTAAATCTTTAATGCAGCAGTACAATCCCTATTTTCACTGTAGAAGTGACAATCACAGACTCTCAAAATCTTCACATCAAGCCATTTTGCTTTCCAGGGAGAGACAATAATCTGGGTTGATAGTATCTCTGCAAATTTTCAATGTAATGAAACAACTACTTCTAGAAATCCTAAGAAAAAATTAAAATGATAATTATTTTTTAGACTCAAAGCTTTTATTATGACCACAGGATTGAAAACATGCCTCTGGAACATCAGATATTCTCTTTCTAAGATGCTAGTGAATTAGCACAGCCAAGTGAATGAATAAAAAGATGCTACCAGCTCTATAACCCCCCAATGGCATCACCTCCCCCCCCCCCAATTATGAGCCTCTGTACAACAGACATGCCAAGTTACAAAAGTCAGAGAAGGTGTTTCACTCTTTTCTCCAGTGAAGCCCTGGAAGTACCCACAGCCAGCAAAAATACATCACGAGACAAACAACACATGGTTCCTCTTAAGGAAAGGGGACTTCTTGGGTGCCCAGGTGGCTCAGTCGGTTAAGGGCCTGCCTTCGGTTCAGGTCATGATCCCAGCATCCTGGGATCAAGCCCCTAGTTGGGCTCCCTGCTCTGCAGAGAGCCTGCTTTTCCTTCTCCCTCTGCCTGTCGCACTATCTACTTGTATGCTCTCTCTCTTTGTCAAACAAATAAACAAATAAAATTTAACAAAAAATAGAAAGTGCTTTAAAAAAAAAAAAGGACAGGGGACTTCTTGGCCTTGTAACCAGCACACAAGGGCCATAGGAAATATAAGGTCCGACACAGAAGGAGGGCCTAGGAGGACGTCCTTCTGGACTTGTAGATGACATTGAGTGGAGATGGAGTTACAGTTGGGCTGCAGATGTTACGAGCACTGATACCATTCACTGGGCCAGTCATTGCTTCCTTCTACTTGCATCGTATTGCCTCTTCTAGACACGGGTTTGAAACAGACAATGCTGTGAAGTCTTCCACTTCCTTTCTTTCCTGAACCAAATCCTATCACACCCTGTCTTTCACAATGGCAAAGAAATCGTGGATTCTAGAATTGATGTCCTCCAGTGTCTCCATCGGTGTCCCTTGAGGGCTAGATCTGCTCCTCTGGTGGCATAAAGCCCAGCTTCATTCATTGTTTTGCACATAAATCTCTGGTTTTCATGTGTAATATCAGACTTCCCACACTCAGAAGCTGAACAGATGCCTGGTAATTCTCAGAGTATTCCTGCCATGAATTCCTTCTTTCTGGAAGAATCAACTTCTTCAAATTTTCAGTTCTTTGAAGTCAGTACTTGTGTCTCATTCATCTTTGAAATTCACAAAGCTCTTGGCACAAAATAGGAAATCCACGAATATTATTGTTACTTCAAGAAGAAAAGGTAAAAAACATCTGGCAAACAAGAAGATCTAGCTTTTGACCTAAGTATAAAGAGGTGATGCTCACAGTTGCAAAAGTACAATATGAGTGTTAAGTTTTAGCTATAATATTATAAAAAGCCATAAAATGGTCATTGAAGACTTTTTTCCCTCTCTTTCGCTTCCTGTCTCCATCTTCTTTTATGCTTTTTCATGATTCCAATTCCTCTTTTCTTCATCAGTAAACTTTTATTAAGACATCACAAGGGGGGCACCTGGGTGGCTCAGTTATTTAAGCACCTGCCTTCAGCTCAGATCATTATCTCAGGGTCCTGAGATTGAGCCCAGTGTTGGGTTCCCTGCTCAGCCGGGAGTCTGCTTGTTTCTCTCCCTTTGCCCTTCCCCCTGCTCATGTGTGTGCATGCTCTCTCTCTCTCTCTCTCTCCCTAATAAATAAATAAATAAAATCCTAAAAAGAAAAGACATTATGAGGGTGTTAGGGACCATGTTAGGTACTGTTAAAAGAGAACAGCAGTCAGTAGAGCAAAATACCAACAAATTCTGAGGCTTTAAGATTAAAGGATTTGCTCCAAGTTATTTGTCTTATAAATAGCAGACCATGGACTTGAATCCAGAACACATTAATCTAAAACCTGAGCTTATTTAATCATATGATTCTGTGTCTCCCCTACTCTCAACAAGAAATGAAGTGCATTCCTTATATTTTTTGGCAATAGTAAACAAGAGTGTTGTCCTTCATTTTAAAAACAGAAAGCGTTTTAAAAACAAAAATAGAAAGCACCTGGCTGGCTCAGTTGGTATAACATGTGACTCTTAATCTCAGGGTTGTAAGTTCGAGCCCCATGTTGGATGTAGAGATTACTTAAAAATAAATTCTTTTAAAAAGCAGAAAATAAAATATTTTGGTTTTGTCTCAGTAAGAATCTTAAAATGAGCTGGTATTTACTAGTATGATTTTTAAATTTGATTTCTCCCATCTGAGCATTTGCCTTGTTAAAAAAGTTAAATTATTTAAAATCACTTGTTTTAATTAGTTAGAAACACATCACGTTTTTATGTTAAAGAAAGAAAGGGTGTTCCTTTAAGTGGTTTTGCCATGATTTTCTACTATAATTCAATAACTGCTTAGTGCTGAGGAGGCTGAAATTTTCATTTAAATTTTTATATTTAAATTTTTACATCACTGGCTGCAATCCCAGGGTATGGGCAATTTGTAATGTTAGCAATTCTTTAGATGCTGAATATTAAAATCTACTTTTGTATTTCAAGGGTTATTTCTAATTACATGCACAATTGCTGATCCATCTGCCTACTGCATAGATATCTGTAGTTATATATGCTTGAATAATTATTGAAAATTAAATAACATCATAAACAGTCAAATTAATTTCTTTGAGCCTACCAAAGGCAGGAAGGCGGCACTTAGACAGAATATGATTTGCCCTGAGAAGCAAAAACAGGCTTTTCTTATACCTCACTACATTTGTCAGATTCTATTCTGACTTGATAGAGTTTAAGAAAAATCCTAAAATTTGAAACAAGGAACACCTGACAAATATTGCTGAAGAGCAACAAATCTTAGCTGCGTGAGTAATTTAAACTTTCAGTCCAAAGATGCCTTACTGTAAAAACAACAAGCCCATAATGTGCTTCCTGTAAAATCATGACCAAGTGTAGCAGTTTCACTAAGAAATGGTCTCCTTGAATGTTCCAACATAATACACAATTGTAAAAGCCAAATGTCCGTCCTGTCTTGCTTCTGCAAGATCAGGCAGTCATTGCAAAATATGGAAAAATATGGGAGGCTGGATTGCAGGGTCTTTGAAAATTATGCTTATCTAAATCACAGCAGAAAGGTTGAGGAGAAGTTTGCTGCTGAGACCACACACGCGCGTGCATACACACACACACACACACACACAGAGGAAAGGACAAAGATCACCTAGACAAGCGGCAGTAATCAGGTCAGGTGGGAGGAAACCCAAGGAATATGTTTCCTTGTTTTCAATATGGAGGGCTAGGGAGAATCAGATCCCATGTTTTATTTATTTTTTTTTTAAAGATTTTATTTATTTATTTGACACAGAGAGAGAGACGGCAAGAGAGGGAACATAAGCAGGGGGAGTGGGAGAGGGAGAAGCAGGCTTCCCACTGAGCAGGGAGCCTGATGCAGGGCTCCATTCCAGGACCTCTGGATCATGACCTGAGCCAAAGGCAGACGCCTAACAACTGAGCTACCCAGGTGTCCCTAGATCCCATGTTCTATAGGGTAAGTGCTGACAGAACAGTTTTCCTACAGTAGAATGATTTGGAAAGTCTCCATGAACACAAATTTGAACGTTGTATTTTGACTACAGGTCCTTTCAGAGGGTGACTCCCCAGACAGAACCCAGACACCTCCTGAAGCTGATCTTCAATTGGTCTGTAGAAACCAGTAGAGCCTGGCCCTGTCCCCGAGAAATCAGGTTGCAGACACAGAGAGAGGATAATGAGTGGACAGGAAAATGTACTTTGTCTGAGGTTCAGCCCCTTATCTGGGCCAGGGAATTTAAGGATCTGGAGGCCAGGCCACATTCAAAGATTGAGGGTGGTCCACTTCCCAAGAGGGAGGGGGCAGAGGTCAGGCCAGAATGGTAGCTCAGTGGGGGGCAAAAGAGCAGGAAACAAGGCTGGTTCCTGGAGCAGGTGCCAAGCAATCAAGGAGGATGAGGAAGGACCTCAGCATTGGCAGAGGCAGCTTAGCTGGAGCGCCAGCAAGGGAGGCCCAAGGGGCAAGCAGAGGCTACCAGGGCACTCAAGGGCACTCTCCAGTTGGGGCCAAAATGACTATCTTCTGGATCATCTAGTGTCCTGGATACCCTGGTAGGCCATTGTCTTAATCACATCATCGTACCAAGCCATGTTTAAAACCTCATTCCAAATGCTCACTCAAATCCTTTTCCATAGGGGTTTCTTAAGGGTACAACTCTACATCATACAGACCTAAGATAGAACCTTGCTCCACCATCTTCTGGCCAGGTCACCTTGGGCAAGTCAGTTGACTTTAGTTAACAATACACTCACCACTTAACATTGCTGAGGGAGTTAAAAGAGGTGCGCCCAAATGTTTATAGTGGCAATGTCCACAATAGCCAAACTGGGGAAAGAGATTAGATGTCCATCAACAGATGAATGGATAAAGAAGATATGGTATATATATATACAATGGAACACCATGCAGCCTCGGAAAAACCTGAAATCTTGTCATTTGCAATGACAGGGATGGAACTAGAGGGTATTAGGCTGAATGAAGTAAGTCAATCAGAGAAAGACAATTATCATATGATCTCACTGATATGAGGAATTTGAGAAACAAGACAGAGGATCAGAGGGGAAGGGAGGGAAAAATGAAACAAGATGAAACCAGAGAGGGAGACAAACCATAAGAGACTCTTTACCTCAGGAAACAAACTGAGAGTTTCTGGAGGGGAGGAAGGTGCAAGGGATGGGGTGACCGGGTGATGGACATTGGGGAGGGTATGTGCTATGGTGAGTGCTGTGAATTGTGTAAGACTGATGATTCACAGAGCTGTACCCCTGAAGCAAATAATAGATCATATATTAATTAAAAACACACAAACAGAACAGATACTGTGTGGAAAGGGTTTAGAACAGTGCCCAACACATGGCTCTTTCCCAGACATTTCATGCTTTTACTCACCCCGCTGGCTCCCTCCCGGAATGCCTTCCATCACACCTCCATTGGTTTACACACAACTCATCCCTAGCCCTCTGGGGTCTGGGTTCATTGCTCCCAACCCTGTAGTTCCACAGAACCCTGTCTTGTCAGAGTGCTCATCACTCTCTACTATTTCTCCCCATTTAGCTGGGTGCCCCTCTGGACCTCAAGCTCCATAATGGCAGCAACCACATGTACCTTTTGGCTGGGCTAACCCCCTAGTCTGGGAAGATCCTGGCCCAGGGTAAGCATCCAGTATATCTTTGCTGAATTAATAAATGATTGCATGATTCAGGTCCTAGATCTTCTGTGTTCTCTCAGCCATGAGCTCTCCTTTTCCCAATTAAATTAGTAACCTATGATAATATTTTATTTCTTAATTATATCTAGATTTATGCTATTATTTACATCCTGAATATAGATAGGTATACCACATACAAAATGTTTTCATTTTATTGCCCCAATGCTACCCTCTTCCACACAAAGCACCCAATAAATTAAATTAGGTTCATGACTTTTGGGGGATCAAGTAAACTTAGTGTATCTCAGTTCCCTTCTCCATAACATGGGAAAGCTATGTTACATAAGCTCTGAATACCTTTCACAAGGAAAAATCAAGTATGATTTATCATTTAATATGTTGATATACAGCACAGATCGACAGAGATTATCTTCTTACCATTTTTTTTTAAAGATTTTGTTTATTTATTTGACAGAAAGAGAAAGATCACAAGTAGACAGAGAGGCAGACGGTGGTGGGGGGGGAAGCTGGCCCCCTGCTGAGCAGAGAGTCCAATTTGAGACTCAATGCCAGGACTCTGAGATCTTGACCTGAGCCAAAGGCAGAGGTTTAACCCACTGAGCCACCCAGGCGCCCCCCCTCTTCTTACCATTTCAACTAAAGCACCAATAACATATCAAAAAGCAAGGATTCCCAAATCAAATCTCTTACCCAAGGGAAGAACTGAATTTCAATATGGAAGGGCACTCATTTTTCCAAGCATCTGCAAAGACCCAAATCTGCATGTGTCAAGGACAGTTTCAGCATGAAAGGTACAAAGTAACATACCTCCACACACAAATCCTACTTTTTTTTTTTTTTTTTTTTTAAGAGAAATGTGGCAACCAGGTGAAAGAAACAAGGTAATTTCAAAAGTCCTAGCTCTCTCTTGGCAGGGGATTTGGGTAATCGCTTGCCAATTGCTGGTTACTACTG
Source organism: Mustela nigripes (assembly GCF_022355385.1). Classification (NCBI taxonomy): domain Eukaryota; kingdom Metazoa; phylum Chordata; class Mammalia; order Carnivora; family Mustelidae; genus Mustela; species Mustela nigripes. The sequence goes on along the minus strand of NC_081557.1, from coordinate 66,681,635 downwards.
CCAAGGACCAGGACTGCTGTGTTCAAAATTGCTGGCAATGGCCACCTATTGTTTGTGAATTTCTGTCCTAGCAGGGACTCTGCAGAGAGGCTACTCAGGTCAGCAGGGAAGCAGATTTGGCCAACACTCCCAGTGGTCCTCACTGCTTAATGCAGAGAAATCACAAGATAGCAAGCAACGTTAGAAAGAGGACACCCAAGAAAATTTCCCTGAAAAACTTTCGGGATTGTAAGTCAGTATGTGTGTGTGGAGATGGACAGATAGATCCTCTGAACAACAAATCATATAATAACATTAACACTTACCCACTATCTTCACTGAACATTTACAAAACCACAGCTTGCCATCTATTCATCTTCTGGCTTGGGGGGCCATCTAGTCATTCAAGCGGGGGGGGGGGGGTCATACACCACAAAAGAGCTCACACAACTAGATGAAAGGACCCATTGGGAAATTGTGGTTTGGTGAGCTCAAATACAAACACCTTGGCATCTCTTTTATGGCTTAATTCCCTAGTTCTATCCACTAAAATACTATAGAAAGTGATTTAAAACAAAAATTGACTTTTAATTCTTGAAGGTTTTTCCACTTTCTGGTCAAAAGGCAAAGCAATCTAGAGGCTCTGGAGTATATCCCAACTCTTGAATTTACAAGCTGGAGGATCTGGGCATGTTTGTAAAACTCTCTGAGCATCAGTGTCCTCATCTATAAAAAGCAGCTAATCATAATATCCTTCTCTGGCTTGTTGGAATTGAATGAAATGAGAGCATATGTATAAAGCAGTTCCTACTACGAAAAAATGTTTATTGTCATTTATCTCTCTGTCTGTGGCGTATTGGTCAAAAAACACAGGCTCTGAAAACAAACAAACAAACAAACAACACAGGCTCTGGAGGCAGTGAACCTGACCTTAAGTCCTGAACCTACTGTTTACTAACTCAGTGACTCTGGCAAGGTAGATGCCTAAATATAATTTTCTTCAGTGATAAACCAGGAACGATAGTACTAATATCAAACTTGAGTGTGCTATTGTGCTGGGAAGTATGCTTGGCAAAGATATATCAGAATATAAATTGCCATACCACTGTTATCACGGTCATCCACCTATACTTTCATCAAATCCCCAAATCATCATACTCTCATATATCTTCTTCTCCTATTATCTGAGATCCACAACACAATCCATCTTCCAACCCACCGGAGCCATGTAGCTTATGAAGAGAGAGAGGTACTTCAACAACAGGGTGATGGTGAGTGAAAATAAAACCTTCATCTCTAACATAATAAAACTTAATGGGTTCTCTACAATTAGAGCAGCAGAAAACATTTTGAACGGGTTTCCTGGTTTGAAATATTCTTACATACAACTAGATCTCCTGCTTGTACCAAAATATGGTATATTGAATGTCCTAAATCAAAATGTCCTGACAGGGGAACAATGCTTAAGGATAAGAAAAATGTGAATGAATCTATGAGAAAGTGGGTATCCAATAGTATCTATTATTTTTCTGAGATGAAAAGGCGATGATGACATTTTTAGGCATTTACAACTATTCTGGACATAAAAGAAGTATTCTCTAATGGGGTTTTTCAGGAGTATACAGCCTTAGAACCAGACAGTTAGCTTTATGATCTTGGCAGGCTAATTAGCCAGACTTTCCTTTTTAAGCAATTGACTTAATATGCTACATAAAAGAGAATATAAGCTTGATGCCCACACTCACTGGCCATTGCTGTTGGCCAATGGAAGCTATCAATGCCAACTTCTCTCACTTCAGTAATAAATTCTAAATTCCATACACAAGTAGCCCCTCTTACTCTTTAAGAAAAGCTTTGGCTTAAATTGTGCTTAAAATATTTTCCTTTTAGAAAAGCAATATTTTCTCCTTCTCTTCTCTCCTTCCTTCCTAAAACAAAAACAAAAACACTATCTTTCAAAATTTCTCTTACTGAAGTGATTCCAGAAAGTTACCTGAGTATAAGTCTCCAGGGAAGTTTAGGCAAGAATCTACACGTCATGTCTTGTGAAAAAAATTGATTTTAGAAATCACACAGAGCTTTGAAAATAAAGGCCCTAAAAGCTGAAGTTATCACCATCAGATCTGGAGAGAAGACACAAACTTGTTCAAGTTTAAACAACGTTGTCTTGGTAATTTCCTTTCTCTATTGTTCTTTTTCTAATGGAAAAATGGAAGATAATTCAAGAACTAGAAAGGCAGACTAAGATCATCCTTGTATTTAACCAAAAGAGTGTAAGCAAACAACTATAGCTGAGAGGGAGCTCCATGAGATGGATACTCCCCGGGGTGGATGTTTTGTTAGGATGAACGGGTACCCAAAGATGATAACCACCATCGATCAGAAAAGTCCTTGATATGCCAGAATAAAATGTATTTCATCTCCATTTTCCTGAGGAGCAAACCAGGGATAAATTACATGTCACAGAACCACAAGTGTCTGGGCATGGGATTAAATTCAAATATCCGATATATCTAACTAAAAGGCCTGTGATTCGAGAGGACTATGGACTGCCTCTCATAGCATGGGACTAATAAGGTGATCTCTAAGATCTCATCAGGAGCAAATATTCTACAAGGGCCCAAATGCTGCCCTTAAATTCTGGCCACCAAAGCCTCAGCCTTCACAATGCAGAAGACACCCCTGGCCCTCCTTCTGCTACGCCTCTCCCCACAAGACTGGGAGACTGGGGAGGCAAGAAGACGTGCCCACTTGGTGTCTGCTCGTGGCTATCCAGACACATTCTAAAGTCGAGATTCTAGACCGAGCACTAGCTCTAAGCATTCTGGAATTCTCTGCCCAGATGACCACTTGGCTTCTTTCTAGGGCCTGAGTGAGTGTCTTTGCTGGATCCATTCTCTCTAGGACAGTCCTTGCCTGCCCAGGGCTCAAGATTGAGGACTGGTTAAGGGGAAGCTGTTCACAGAGGGGTGGAGAGTGGGGAAGTAGGAGACCAGAGTTTGGACATGTGGCCTAGGGTGTCCACACACATGCACATGGGGGAGAGGTAGGGGTGAGAAGAGAACCCAGGCAGGAGTAGGGGCGTAGGCAGGGCCTGCCTTCCCCACTCCACCTCGTCTGGTACTTACAGGACTTAGAGAACTCTAGTTCCAAATCTGACCTTTCAGATTCGAATATTTGTCAGAGTGGAGGATGGAACACATTTTTTTTTTTTTTAAGATTTTATTTATTTATTTGACAGACACAGATCACAAGTAGGCAGAGAGGCAGGCAGAGAGAGAGAGAGGAGGAAGCAGGCTCCCTGCTGAGCAGAGAGCCTGATGCAGGGCTTGATCCCAGCACCCTGGGATCATGACCTGAGTTGAAGAAAGAGGCTTTAACCCACTGATCCACGCAGGAGTCCCTGGAACACATTTTATTAACAGTTTTGTTGGCTTATTAGTTTTATATATATCTGTACGTGGCTTCTATTTGTTCTCCATCTCAGATCTGTGAATGTTAATCCCACAGGCATGCTTCACTGGGCTGGTGTGAAGGATTGCTGCTTTTAGGTTTGAACTAACGCCCTATAGAAATCAGGGGATTCTGCATGAAAACACTGATTTGTCGCCTCTCTTGAAGGAAGAGATCTGGCTGTTCCAGTGCAACATTCTGGACTCAGTCATCTTTCAGGATTAAACAGCAGTAGCCCCCTTCTAAACACGGAGGGAATGTCCACTTGGCCACCTTCAGGAGTTGAAGGGAAAACTACCTGCATAGCCAATGTCCTGTTCTCCACACCACCCTTTGACTGGGACCAATTTCACTCCCTTACATTAGCTATTTCCCCTTGTAGACTTCTGAGCCCTGGACCCCTGACCTGAGGAAACCTCTAGGTATTAGCTGAATCACCTCATCTACCAGGATCATCCACAGAAATTAATCTAATTGAGCTGGTTTTGTGACCAAGTCTGTCATTTAGCGTGACTGAAGGTCTAACCCAAGTCCTCACGAGTCTCTCACTTAAGACAAGAACATGTGGTAATCACTTGAATTAGGAGAGAAGGCTCTTTAACTATCTGTCTTTCTTCAGTTCAGGGCATTTCAGACAAGCAGTTAGTGAAGCAAGCCCTTCGCGATGGTGCTCACAGGAAGAAAATTACCCCCTGAAAAATTCTTGTGGAGAAATAATGAATCCAAACAACGAGAATATCGTTTGTACCCTCATGTCAAAACATTAATCTTTAAAAGAAGAGCAGTGCTTCCCTGTGTACAATCCTTTATTTCCCCCCTTAATATTGAAAACTCTACGGTGACTCCAATTCCAGTTAAGATCAGAAAGCATGAGCATATGGTGTCTGAAAGCAAAATTAATTATGGCCTCAACATCTCTTCCGCGTTCCTTCTCTTCATCATGTACTAATCTTCTGGGTAGTGTTCTACATGTTAAAATACGGAGAATGAATTGCTGTTAATATGCTGTTGCCAGGTTAAAGTACTAGAGAATGTGAAGATGTCAGAAAACAAATCCCAGAGAGGGATGAAACACTGTTTTCCTTAGCTTATGATTACCATACAAATAGACTCCTTCTGAATTTAAATTAAAATGACAAAAAAAAAAAAAAAAAAAAAACCTTTACATTCACTTATACACACTGACAAAGATGGAAGGGGCCATTCTGCACACCACAGCTGGGTGGGGGGGTACTTTCCACCATGGCTAGGGTTTCCCATGCAAAAACACAATCCGACAACACACTCTTCGCTTTGAAACTTGGAAAGTGCCTTGTTGCACAACATTACAGCAGATGACATTTCTTGAATTAAAAGCAAAAATCTGTTATCTTCAACCACAGGGAAAAGTTATTATAAACAACGTATGGAAAAATCTAACAGGCACGTGGAAAGAGGAGCAGAGAAAAAAAAAATAACAATTTCTCCAAGTAGAGTTCTGAATGTTCCTGGGATGGAAAGCTTAATTTGGGAAATGCCTGGTCACATTCACCTATCAGTTCTAATCCCAGGACGGAAAGGTTATTTTCTAAGCCCCAACATGTCTAAGAGTGGGCTCTATAATAGCTTTGGTCTACAGTGATGGAAAACCTATGACTCAACCGGGAACAGGCTATCTTTATAGAGAGGCTTGGCAGGCAAATTCCCAAAGCAACCCAAGACAGTGCAGAAAGGTCTATGTCCCTGGCTGCCTCTGCTCCCACACCTTTGTGTGTACCTTGTAGATTCTGCCCTTGACCAACTTGACAATATTTACACAATGTTGAAGATTGAGTTCCAGTTCACAGTCTTACTTATGCCTTGGCCCCCTTCGTGTGGAAGGTTAATATACAGCTTCTGTGGAGGGAGTCAAATTGGGACGCCATTGCTTGTAATCTCTGAATGAGAATTCAGGCCAATTGATTCTTTCACTAGTTCATCCATCCATTCCTGTATTCATTCAGTGAATATTGGCTAAATTCCTACTACTTGGCAGTCCCTGTTCAAGGCAGAATATGTAACGGTCAGCAAAAACAGAAGTCCTGTCTTATGGAGACTCCATTCTAGTGGGGAAAATAAAGAGCCGGAAAAATAAAGAGATCACAGATATACTTTGTTAGTTAGCGATCAGTGATAAGGAGAGAACTAAAGCAAGGGAAGGGCACCCAAAAACTGGGAATTACAATAGCAAATGGTGTGACCAGGAAAGGCTGTGTTGGAGGGTGACACACGAGGAAGGCTCTGAAGGGAGCTAGCGATCCAGTCACGTGGACGGTCGAAGGGAAGAGGGTTCCAGGCAGCAGAGTCAACATGAGCTATGGCCCAAAATGTGGCCCAGAGCTCCGCTGACAAAAGGAGGCTGGTGAAGAGCGAGATGAGAAAGGGGCAGAGGGACACCTGGGGGGCTGTCGGTTAAGCCGCTGCCTTTGCCTTAGGTCATGATCCCAGGGTCCTGGGATGGAGGCCCACATCGGAGCCTGCTTCGTTCTCTGCCTCTGCCTGCCGCTCTGCCTACTTGTGCACTCACTCTCTCTCTCTCTCTGACAAATAAATAAATAAAATCTTAAAGGGGGGGTGGGGCAAAGAGGGAGCAGATTGGACCTATCCTTAGCAGTTGAGGGTAGATTTGGGGCTTTGCCTGAATGAGACCCAACTTCTTTGAGGATCTGTCGAAGGGTACGCATTAGTTATAGTGATGCTTCTGACAGTTGTGAAGATTGGGTATGACCTTGGCAGAGTACGTGGCACGACCTTGGCAGAGTACGTGGCCTGTGTCAGTCTCAAAACCAATCTGGAGAGCCTAACCACGTGAATGGCCAGCTGTTCCTGACCCATTGCTCCCTGAGGGCTGACACAGCTGGTTCCTTCCTCTCACATGGTGAGGAGGGTGCCATGCCCTGGAAGGACCCAGAGTCTTTGCCAGTTCTAAGAGCTTTCCTAGTTGGGGCCTCTAAACACCTCTACTAAGGTGGAACCTGTTAAAAGTCTTGCTCTCACAATGCGATTTACTTCTTATGTTGTGGGGGACAGGTCAGATGATGAGAGGCACTCCGTCCTTGTCATATTTGACATTTGTAACAGACTGATGGCTTTACTTTAATCTTTGAAAAGAAACCCAGTGTCTCCCCACTGGCATCTCCGGAGAAATGTATACATTTTAACATTTAACTGGGTCCTGTGTACCCTGAAACAGAACCATCTGAGATTGTTCTCTGTCCAAAGGGTTAACAATGGGGTTCACACACAGAGGAGGACCCCCGAGTACATCACATGGTTGGCTTACAATCACTCTTGTCTTGACAAAGAACCTAGGATGCAGGGGAAATTAAAACTATGTAGGGTAAGGAGGCACTGGCTCAGTATGAATAATAAAAAATAATGAGATGAAGTACCTCAAAAACCGTACCAAAAATCCACAGGGAGAGAGTTGTGATGGACAGACCCTGCCTACCTTGAGATATGACGCGTTCTTGACCTCGTACTCCCAGCACCTAGCCCAGCACCTGATGTGGAGTTATTCATACATGTTTGTTCAATCAATTAGTGTGTAATTAATACATAAGACAAGGCACAATGCCATCAACTCATTAAAGGCCAGAGAATGCTGAATTTATTCATGATGAGTTCATAATACAGACTGAATTTATAAGCACACAACCCACTACTTTAAAAATTTTGTTCTTAATAAGGCTTATAGACATCTAGGCCTATGTTTACCCCTTCCTTTATTTTACCTGTCAATACAATGGTTGACCTTCGTTAAAAATAAAGGATCTAAAGTTTCATAACCTCAATTTGTCTGTTGCTTTTCATCCTGAGGTATAAAATTCTAACTCTGGAGAACTTTTCTGTAGGTTCCCTAGATAGACTTTAATCTTGTAAAAGATGTTATTCTAGAGCTATCACAGATAAAATATGTGAGAGTTTAAACACTGTGAAGTATCACATAAATTACAATTATGATTGCAATTATTATTCTGACGTCTATTAGCAAAGACCAACTCCCATATTTTTCCTGTTTATGAAAGTAGAAGGCGTTTCCCCAATAATTGCCTGCTTTTTCCCCCACATATCAAATCACATTGATATCAAACATCATAGAAGGACAGTGGCAAAGCGGCAAAAGGTCACCATGACATTGTTTTAACCACGCTCACTCCTTTAACCATTTCAGTTAATGTTAAGTAAAACTTGGCCCAGAACTGATGAGGTCATACCGAAAGTGCTTTCATAACCTAGCATAAACTGACCTAAAAAGCGACTGATGACCCTTTCATTGTCCTTTATGAACACTTAGGAAATTTCCAGTACTGTGTACATTCTGACAACTTGCACACTAGGTCAATATAAAATCTGTTTTAATTCCTCAGTGGCAGGTAAATCCAGAGATGACATTTTGAAAATAGTTCAAATGTCAAACGGGAGTTTAAACAAAAGCAACTAGTCGAGAAAATTTCAGGCATGTTTGGATTTCAGAAAGTTGTAAGCGCTTTTTTGTTACAAAAGGAATTTAGAAATCCCTGTGTGGTATCAAAAAGTGACACACATTATCCAAAGCATGTATTCCTTTCTTCCTTCCTTCCTTCCTTCCTTCCCGAGGGCATTCCTGTGTGGGAAGCATTGTTCTTGAAATGAATAACAGTTGTCTTACTCCCCACTGCATCCAAGTGCCTATCTTAGTGCCTGTCACACAGTTAAGTGTTCAAAAAACAACGCTGAATGTTGACTATATAAATGAGTAAATAGATGATGAGTTAGTAACAGTGTTTTCCCCCACTCTGAAGAATCTTATTTTCTTTGAATACAAATGCCAGCACACTTCCTGTCCTATGAATGGTCTAAGAATTGACAAAACATTTGTTTGGTTTTGCTTATGTTTGCTGCAGATAAACCTGGATGCTGGAAGGTGGAAAAGCACGCCAGAAAAATAAACAAACAAGTAAATAAACATCACTGCAGAGCAAACATCCACCTTATTTAGCTGATAGGAGTCTAAGTAGACAGTGGAAAATGAAATTGTGCAACCGTAGAGAAAACCTACATTGGGACCTGTGTCAGCAAGGTACGCCATGGTTTCTTGCAGAACAAGGGGATGCCCAGCGCTAACATTACCATAAAGATACGTGAAAAATCTGAAAGGACACAAACTATTGGAATCCAAAAGGTTCTCTAAATGGCTAATGATAAAACCTTCATAGCTTATACGGATGCCACAGGGATATTACCAAAAGAAATTTCACTTACCTTCTTACCGTCTAATGATTAATTAAAAAAAAAAAAAAAAAAAAAAACTAGACTTTTTAAATAGTTTGTTTACAAAAACTTTCCCTTAAGGGAAATGGGTCAGAACTGTATGCCTCCCCTCCCCTCTGGTGTTTATACAGAGAAAGTCTCTTCAGCAACGCAGTCTGTGCAGGAGAAGAGAAAGCAATTATAGGACCCCAGAAAAAAAAAATGCCACAAAGACTGGTGAGGGACGCTGCGGTACTTTTCCTCTGTGGGAGGAGCCTTCAAGGTCACCCTTCAGAGCCTACTGGTTCTCAGCCTACTTACTATTCTAATACCTTATTTATATGATGTCTCAGCAGATGAGAAGCAGCAAATTAGAAGGCAGAGCCCTGGAAGAGAGAGGCGGACTGATAACAGAAGTGAGAACTGGCAAGCTGAGTGCAAGTAAGGAGACCCAAACAGGACTTGCATTTGATGGCTCCAGACAGTAATTCACAGTCCAAATGGAAACCCCGTGTCCATGACAGGTGACATAATTTGCAGAGCCCAGTGCAAAATGAAAATGCCAAGCCCCTCGTTCAAAAAAATTATTATGAATTTCCAGACAATGACAGCAGAGCATTAAACCAAGCAGGTGGCCCTTCTGAGCACGGGTCCTATATGACTGCAGAGGTAGCTGGACTATGAAGTCAGACCTGCTTGTATCATTGTGTTCAGCATGCAAGGCTGGAAAAGGGAAAGACACAGATAATCCACTATGGAAAGTGGTGCAGAAATATAGCTGCTTTTTTAAATTGTTGTTTTGGCACCAAAAAAATGTTGAATTTCAGTTATCTGGGAAAGCCGCTTGGGTATAATTCCTCCATCTCCGGAGGTGCAAGACATCATTACAGTCAAAACGCGCCATCAGAGACAAACTCAGCGCTCACCCTCGACCCAGAATTTGCTTTGCTGAAGTGTTTTTGTCTTGTAAACAGCCCGTTTGGTTTTTTTTTTTTTTTTTTAGCTCTGAGAAGTTTCCTATTTCCTTATGTTCCTCCCTTGCCGATCTGCAGAATCCAAAATCCATAAAGGCTTATTAAATCAGAGAGAGATGAAAGCACAAGATAACTTAAGCCATTCACTAGTCATTATAACCCGGCAATGTATTAATGGAGATCCACTGAAAACATCTCCAGTATTTCTAAACATACACATGTAAATATAAATCCACCAACTCTATTTGATTAAAGTCTAAGAGGGAGACTTTGGAGACTCTGATTATCAAAGCCCACGTTGCACTGAAAGTCATTTCATTGGGCACTAAAACTACTTAACTACAAAAATTATAGAAATCTGTCTAAATCTAGTCTTGTAATAAACCACTTTAATAAATATTCCTATTTCCCGTGCATGAACATCATTTCTTCAAGAGGAAAGCATTTCTCACTATGACAGAAAACAATTTAACTAAGTAAAAAATGAACAATTTAGTATGTACATAGCCAAGATGAAGTATGTCTTTATAAAATGGGAAATTTTACAGAGAAGAGAAATTAACTTAAGTGGTAGGAGGTAAAATTGGATTTGTCTTGCTTAACTGCACCATATTTAAAAATGGTGCCCTGGCAAAGGTTCCGTATTGTCAGCCTGAAAGAGTCTGTTTCTAATGTGATGGATTTATTTTACATCTCCTCGCTCATGTTCTCAGATGTTTTCCTTCCTCAAACAACCAATAAATATTATAACCATTTATTATTGCCAGAAAAAGACCCATAAAGAATCTTAATATTATTTACTTAATCTCTGCATTTTAAAGCTGTGTGACAATATCAATAAATAACAGTTGATGGTGACACGACTCTGGACTATGAGATCTTGAAGGGTAGGGTCCTTGTGTTATCAGCCCTAGATGCTCCCTGTTTAACACAGTACCTAGTATACAGTAGGCACTCATGAAACATAAGCATGTAATATAAATCTGAGACCTCCAACACTTTTAATCGGACATATTCTTCATCAATTTTCAAGAAAACAAATTCATTTGAAAAGCAAGAATGTTGAATGCATTTAATATTAACTAGGAGAGTCGATATCAATAACTATAGTAGTTAATATTTGTTGAACACTTCATATGGACAAGACTAAGCCAAATGCTTTATAAAATACATTAACCCATTTAATCCTCAGAACTCAGTAACCTGATTTTACGGAAGAGGAGCCATAAGAAGTTAAAAACCTGTCCATAGCCATATGGTTGGTATGTGAATGAAAAGGGGTTCCAACCCAGAAGTAACCCATGCTTCTCATGGGTATACTGAGTGAATTGCACAGAGGGAATTCCTACAGGACAGGTAAGGTTACCATGCTCACCTAGTTCAATAGGTTAAGGATAAGCAGAGTTGTCTAAAATAGTATAATTCACTTTCAACAGAATTGTTGGCCAATTTTCCTATGGAATCCTATAGATAAAATTTAAAATAGTAAATATCTAAGAACTATTCATAAAAAAAAGATAGGGCTTAATCCAAGCACATGCTGGAAATCACAAATATTTTTGATCATGACCCAAGGAACTACATAAATGAAACAGAAAAAGTGATGGTTAATGTTCAAACCAATGTAAATGAAAGTCCCAGTAATAACATAACTTATAAAGACAAATGCCTTTCACTGATCTCCCCACCAATGACCAAATCTACACAGCAACCATTATCAGAGAACATTTCTTCCTTCTGAGCCTCTCTTCTGATTGGCTTTCTACAGCAAAGGCCCTGTATGGTCCTTTCTTTGCATAAAGAGAAACCCATTTCAAGCGTTGATAGCAAAGTTACATGTTATTACTACAAGGTATGTTAGAGCAACTTGTAATGCAAAGAGCAAAGAACACAACTGGGTTTCACTAGCACCAGAACCAGCCATCAGAAAGTCTGCAAGATCAAGCCCATCAGAGCTGGTCTGCCTGTCAGTCTCTAGCTGTTTCACGTACACAGCCGCTATCTTAGTTCCTTCAGGTTGTTCTAACAAAATACCATAGACTGGGTGGCTCATAAACAGATATTTATTTCTCTTAGCTCTGGAGTCTAGAAGCTCAAGGTCAAGGTGCCAGCAGATTTGGTGTCTAGTGAAGGCCTGCTTCCTTGGTTGAAAGAAGGTGTCCTTCCAGCAGTGTCCTTGTGGGGCAGAAAGGGAGAGGAATCTCTCCAGAGTCTCTTTGACAAGGCAATCAAGCCTCATCCAGAGGGCAGAGTTCCACCCTCGTGACATAATGATTTCCCAAAGGCCCCACATTCAAATACCATCACCTTGGAGATTTGGTTTCAACATGAATTTTAGAGGGACACAAACATTCATCTACAGTTCTCAAGTCCACCATAGCCGGAGATTATCTCTGAATCTTGACAACAAATTCCTGGAAGAGAGAATATTGATTCTGGTATCAAGGAAGGAAGAATTGAGAGTTAATGCTCAGAGAAAAGAGATGGTGCTGTAAGGTGGTGACATAGCTCCGAAGTTATTTACAACAATGTATCTTCTCTGTGAAGACTGTCTTCACCTCTCAAGTTCTCAGCCTGACCAAGTCCTTGGTAATTATTTCTACACAGTCTCTTCTATTAGCACCCTCTTTCCTTCTCTACAGTGCCAGGGTCCTTGATAGACTCTAGGACTTAGTCAGAGGTAGAGATGGTTTCAGGGCTCTCAATAGCAAATAAACATCCCTTCTCATGCCAGCTCCCCATCAGTGTTAGGTTGAAATGGATGCGAAGTGTGGGCATAATATGAAAGGCTGTTATCAATTAGTGATGTCTGTGATGGGAAAATGAGCATGTGAGGCAGATGTTGATGCTCTTGACTCTCGTTCCAAGTCTTTGATTTATAGGTGAGGATTCCGAGACCTATAGAAATGAGGTAAGCTTGTTATAAGAGGAGTTAATGGCAGGGGCTAGGTGAAAGTCCAGACAACCCAACGACTGTTACTAGTGCTCTTTCCAAGGCATCTTTTTTATTTTATTCTTGGGAGTAGACACATCTAAAATAGGGAGAGAGGCTTCTACGAGGCCAAGAGAACCCCATCACAGTCCACTTTTCAGACATGACTTAGACAGTCACATGTATGAAAGTCAACAGGACAGAGAGACACAGTCTCACAAGATGAAAACTTAATGAATCAATAGATGAAGTGTTATACTTATTTGTACTTTGAAGACACCAACTGCCTCGGGCCGTAATCATACAATGTGGATGCCGAGTTAGCTAAAAAAAAGAAAACTCTGCCTGAAAACATCATTTAACGTTTATTGAGAGCTTACTACATGCTATGCTGAGTACTTTTAAAACAACTTCATGTATATTAACTCATTTAATCTTGGTGGCAATCCAATTCATTAGTTACTATAATTACTCCCATTTTCACAGAGCAGGAAACCGAAGCTCAAAGAGGTGATATAATGCACCCAACATCATGTTGCTAAGAAGTGAGTGAGCTGGGATTTAGATGTGAAGACATCTGATTCTAGAGTCCAAGCTCTTGAGCACTACTCTGCTTGGCTTCTTTCCTCCCCCATACTGTTGGGAAGCCTAATATGACTACGTATGTCGAAGTGCTCAACAAACCTCTGTCAGTTTGCTGCAACATACAAGGACTTCCATCAACACCTCACTACAAGCAAATGATTCTTTCCTAGAATCATCTACCTCAAGGTGAATGACATTTGATAGATTTCTGGAACATGTATACCTCTTTGTAACAATGTCAAGAAGCTAGGAAAGAAGTCATACAAAGATGACAGAAAATGACAAGTCCAGAATATAAAGTAGTAACAGTACTAAAACTGGCCTTTAGGCTCTCAAGTTTAATGGTAATCCAGTAGTGACTTCGCATGTAGAAACCTTCAGGGCTTTGAAAGAACCATGCTTCCAGAGAATCCGCTTTAAAAAGCTGAGAAATGACAAAAAGAATAAGACTGATGAGATCCCAATTTGTGAGGGACACTGAGTGCCAGTAAACAGCAACTTCCAGGTGGTCCCATGGACCACGAGGAGCATGTGAGCCCCATCAGGGATGGCCTTCCGGAAGTCCTGAGATGCTTCGAGTGATGTTGTGTCACACAGTCTCTCATTGAAACCCTTATCCCTTTCCGAACTACCCAAATAAATAATCTTAACGAGATCACAAGTACTGCAAAACAAATGAAAAACCAACTATCTAACTAAAGCCAGGCTTGACTAGTGTAAAAATCACTAGAAGTCTTAATATTTGGTCAAGTAAGCAGAGCACTGCACTACGAACCCGTGACCCTTGACTCTGCATACTGCCCTCACCCCTTTAGGAGAGTGCAATCTTCCCTCCTATCTGTACCCTGAGACTGTACCTCATAGTAGCTTCCCAGGGCTGCTGGAACACAGCACCGCAAACTGGGAGGCATTAAAGGAGAAATTTATTTGTCTACAGCTCTGGATGCTAGAAGTCCACAATTAGGGAGGGTTATGCTCCTAGGCAGGCTCACGCTCCCTCTAAAGGCTCCAGACAGGGATACTTCCTTGTCTTTTTCTACTTTCTGGTGGTTGCTGGCAGTCCTCAGTCTTACTTGGTTTGTGGCATCATTACTCTTACACCTCCTTCTTCACCTGTCTTCTGTAATAACATCTCTGTGTCCAGACTTTCCTCTCCTAATAAGGACACTAGGTACTGAATTCGGGTCCACCCTAATCCAGTAGGAACGAATTTTAACTTAATTATATCCGCAAAGATCCTGTTTCCAAATAAGATCCCATTCATGAACACAGGGGAATTAGGACTTTAACACTTCTTTGGGGAGCATCATGCATCTGTTTGGACAGCGTGTGCACAATCATCTGAAAGCTTTCCCAGCACCAAAGTTATAGGCTCATTAAAGTGTTTATTGAGTTTGTCCCATTTTTTCAAATTAAATAGCCTTTGTCTTTAGCATTAGGGACCATTAATCAGACAAACCCCAAGCTCTGCGCCGACCAGCCGGGTGACCCTGGCAAATTGCCTAGGAGCCCATAGCCCCGGTTTCTTTCCAGGATTGCAGTCAAAGCTAAAGGAGAAAACACCAGCATGCCTGGGACACAGGGCAGCACTATGTTCTGGGTGAAGGTTTCTCTTCCCACCTTCCTATCATACCTGAGAGAGAAAGGCACAGACAGGCCCAGGCAGGATCCAGGAGTCTCCCATCTCCCTAACAAGGGTGGGGAAGAATGTAGAGAAGCAAAGCAGTGGTTTCAATTAAAATTCACTGTTTCTCTCAGAACAGAACAAAGCAATAAACCAATGCAGTAAATTAGTGCTGTGGAATTAACGCCCAGATAGAAGAAATAAAAGAAAAATTTATGACCTCAATCAGTCTCTTTTTTAAGATATATATACACAGCTCCATCATCTCCTTTATTTATACCCTCCCAAATAATTCTCAGTCATTTTCAGGAGCAGTTAGGCCCACAGCTGAGCCCCAGGGGCAGGCTGAATATCTCGGAGCTCTACCCCATCTTGGCGAGTCAGCAAGAGGACAGGGGAGCAGCCCATAAGGCTTAGCACCAGCCACACCGAATGACCAGCACCCTGCCCCTGGGGAGGCAGCTTTGAGCCACCTACAGAGCTGGGCAGTCCCCAGCTAGGTGGTGGCATCACTCTCCTCCCTCCAGGGGTGCCCGCTCAGTCCTCTCTCCCTTTTGCCAAGATTCCCCATTCCTTACTGTCATGTGGTTTTATACAATCCTTTTTCCAAGTAACAGCTGTATTATTGCGAAGATCTGAATCTCCGGAATGGGTAAAATCTTATACTGTTGCCTTATTAGCAATCCTGTCCTTTGTAAGGACAAACTTGACTTAATTTGTGGGGGAGGGGTGGTCCAAAGATTTCCTTCCTATTACTGAGGGGGGCACCAGTTTCCACTTTGCTAAGTCTTTCCAATCCTATGGTGTGTCTAAAGATGGTGATCTGGTCCCCCAATATAAGTCCCCCCATATCTACCAGTCGTCTGGGTCCTGTAGCACACTGCATACTTACTGGGAATGCCAACAGCCTCAGAGAGCCTTCATCTATGTACTGGACTACAGAATCCTCTGTGGAGGTCAAAAGTTTTGTTTTTTTTTTTTTTTCCTTTTTCATCCACTTTTATTCCAGGAAAGGGACAATCCTCATATTTATCCATCAGAACGCTGACATTAAGCAGAAACAGGATTTGGAGTTGTGTAAGTCTTTCAAGGGAATAAACCTGGAAACTCTCAAAATAATCTCTTCACGCTGGCTTCTGAAGAATGCTCTTCAAAACTGACTCTGATGACAATTCTGTTACAGCCAAATCCTCTCCAAATACTAAGAGTAGAGAAAAGGATAACTTTATCCACATTCATTCTGTGTGAAGTTTTGTTATTATTTTGTTCTTTTTTTTTTTTTAAGATTTTATGTTTTTTGTTTTTTGTTTTTTTGTGGGACAGAGAGTGACACAGCGAGAGAGGGAACACAAGCAGGGGGAGTGGAAGAGGGAGAAGCAGGCTTCCCTCTGAGCAGGGAGCCAGATGCGGGGCTTGATCTCACGATCCTGGGATCATGAGATGAGCCGAAGGCAGACGCTTAACAACTGAGCCACCCAGCACCCCTATTTTGTTCTTCTTTTCCTAATGGAATTGATTCCAAGTATTCACAGAGCCTTTGAAATACGAAGAATCTGGAGTCTAAGGGAAGTGAGAGGCAGCTCTAGATTTTTTCCCATTTTTATTTTATTTCATTTTATTATTGATGATACATAGGTACGCATATCTACCTATATGTAGATATACGTATAGATGCCCTTTTTTTTTTTTTGGTTAACTACACCATCATACCTTCATAACCAGTCATTCACTTTACACAGGTTGCTTTGCTAAGGGCCATATGGAAGAGTCCTGCAAAATATTCCATATTCATTTATTGGTTCACAACGGGGCTAATTTTACCCCCAGGAGACATAACAATGCCAAGAGGTATTTTGACTGTCACAATTCTTGTCCTATTCACTAATGCATAGGACAGCCCTCATCAGAAGACTTGTCCAATCCAAAATGCTGATGGTACCGAGGTTGAGAAACTGAAACTAGCACTTAAAATTATAACAAGCATGCAGACAAAATCAAGCCACAGGAAGGAGAGCCACAGTCCACAACAGGGAAAAGCATACTCTCCCTCAAGATGGCCAGCCATGACCAAGCCCTCTGCCCCCTCAGAACCCCACCCCCATCCCTCCAGCCCATAGCTGCGAGTTGATCAAGTGGGGAAACCCGCAGCCTCCCAGGGAACATAATGACAGTGCAGAAAAGTTCCCTTTGTCCTTGTTCATTAGGAGCACATTCACGGGGATGCAAAGGTCACTGCTGAATTTAAATAACCCCCCTGTGATAAATCTGCATGAGCCCGATTTGTTCTACTGGACTTGTTGGATTAAATGAACACAATTTAATGTTCTATAGGACAAGGCCTCCTTTCATGGCTGAAAGAAGGAGCGAGGGTGATTTACAGTTTCATACATACTCATTCGCTACATTATCTGCTTTGTGCCTGTACTTAGGAATATCAACTCATCATCTAGCGGCCTTTTCTACCCATTCAGGAGAATTTAGCTTTCCATTAGGAAGGAATAAAGAATAAGACACGGTAACAAGAGATTTCCCCAGCGTTCACACTGAAGAAAAAGCACCAATATTTGTACCCTTGTCCCTCACCTTGGGTGTTTTTTTCTTTTTAATCTCTGGTTTTATACATAAAACAAGGTTTCCAAGAAAAGATAGTTTCCTAAGCAGATTATCACCAAACAGGGCTGTGCGGCAACATAAGAATTAGGTTACTTAATATACTACATTATTTTTGAGTATCACTATCTTACGAACTAACCCTTTTTTATAATGAGATACTAATATCAAATGTCTGTTTATTCATTGAAGTAGGTCTGAGCTCCACTTAGTAACGACTTCCCCTTTACCCAAAAATGTGGAAATAATACAAGTGCATCCAAACATTTTATAACCCAGATTTTTTATCAATAACAAGCCTAACGGAATCAGTGATGTTTTTGCTCATGGATGATTAAAGAGACTGGATTTTCGTTTGTCTCTACTTCATAAAACACAAAGTATAAGCAACGTTATGGGATCTGATTTTGGGGGTGGCAAAGAGAGAGCACTTTGAATTCATAGTCACACCTCAAAACTCCAGTACTGTGAGGAAAGAGTGTACGGATAAATTATAAGGTGGAAACAACCTTGCCCTCAGTTGTGTGTCTCAGCACCATGTTACCTCTCTCTTGTGTTTCTTGTGGGTACTAAAGTCTAGAGCCTTGCTAACGAGGCTCTCTAGGGAAGCAACATCAGACTCCCTTGGAAACTTGCTAGAAGTGCAAATTATCGGGCTCCCCCTCAGCGATATGCAGCCTAATAAGATGGTCAGGTGATCATGCCGAAGTGTGGTCTTGGCTTTTTCCTTTTCCTTCTGCTACCCATCCTGCTGACTTACCCACTATGTCTTATACATACACCAAAAAGTATGCTAATAGTATCTGGAGTTGATTAAAAAAAAAACTGAGGACATCCAGTATTCTAATAAGCTACCCCTCCCATTTTAATAGGGAAAAAAATAACTAAATAACTAAATTCAAAGATACCAA
The DNA here is from genome assembly GCF_022355385.1 of Mustela nigripes. Lineage (NCBI taxonomy): Eukaryota > Metazoa > Chordata > Mammalia > Carnivora > Mustelidae > Mustela > Mustela nigripes. Next base: position 66,663,317 of record NC_081557.1, on the reverse strand, counting down.
CCGATGATGGCAGAATTTAAGGTGTCCCTGCAGCAGAAACACTTTTAAAGAGGATCTCTGCCTTTTCACCCACCTGGTGAGCAGGGCAGTTGATCTATCCACACATTAAGCATCTTTTGGTCAGGTTTGTCCCAAGATGCTCGCAGAAAGTAAAAGAGAATTGGGCTTCATCACTACTCAAACACAGGTGGAGATGCCTATGACCAAAGCATGCATCAAAGGGAAACATCACAACTGCAGGAAGGAAATCAGAAAGCCTGTGCCCTGGGTAATCGACCAGCAGAAGATCTGGAAGAAGCAAGGATCACTTTCACAGACATGGGCTCTTAAGGCAGCAAATGTCAATCCTGGTTGTATGTTTAACAGAGGCAAAGGAAAACATAGAGGAATCTTTCCTATGTATGTTTTTTCTTTCTGAAAGTATTATTTCTAAGTTGGCCTCTCAAAAGAAAGAGATACAACCCAAGGCTTTTAAAAATCCAAATATCACCAAACCAAAGAGAGAGAGAGAGAGAGAGAGAGAGAGAGAAGAGATGCACATATTTGTTACTTCTAATATCTCACAACATTCCAGACATTTATGAGTCTTTTAAAATTCCCTCTCTAATTGTATAATGCCTCTCAAACTAGCTTCAGCAGCAGCAGATGGGTTTTCAAGGTCAACTTAACTTGTTTTCTGGCTTGCTCTCTCTGCAGATGGACCCATTCTTCAGGGCCCACTTCAGATCTGGGAAGTCCTTGCCCCAGCCCCTTTCTGACGTGTTACCCTGTTCACAGCTTACATTCCACAGAGTTTGACCATTTATTTTTTATAAGTTGCCTTACACTCCTTGCTAAAGTACATTGTATGTGTGACGGCCCCACTTTTCCCATGAGAATAAATTCCCTGAATGCACAAACGATCTCATGCTTCTCTTCTATATCGCCCATCCCGCAACACCTGGGGTCTAAAATAGCAGCGGTAGACAATAGTGCGTAATACACTTTATAAGCCTGAATGGAAGGTTCCAGTGCTATACACTGTGTACTAAGGAAAAACACTGCTGCCTTTCAAGTACGCCTTTATCAAAATACAGTGCTGGGAAGACTATGCGTGCAACTTACATAAACTTTATTCTAGGGTGGAATACAAGATGATTAATAATAGTAACAGCAGGGGCGCCTGGGTGGCTCAGTGGGTTAAAGCCGGTGCCTTTGGCTCGGGTCGTGATCCCAGGACCCTGGGATCGAGCCCCGCCTCGGGCTCTCTGCTCAGCAGGGAGCTTGCCTCCCCATTGCCCGGTCTCTGCCTGCCTCTCTGCCTACTTGTGACCTCTGTCAAATAAATAAATAAATAAATAAAATCTTAAAAAAAAAAAAATAATAGTAACAGCAATAGCTAACACCTCCTGAGTGCTCTACCAAATGCCAGCGTACTTGCGCTCTGCTAAGTGGTTTCCATACTACAGATGCAACTAAAATAGACCTTCTAAAACCCTGGAGGAACTTCTCACACCTGTTCCCCAACTGAGCCAGGATGACTCGTCAATGGCCAACTAAAATTTTGTTTCAAGGGCTGGAAGCAAGCATTTGAGTGCCTGCTTCCCCAAAAAGGCAAGTGGACACCAGCCTGCTGGGGGACTGCGGCTCAGAACACACTGGTAGGGCTCTAGTTACCCGTGAGTTGGGGCAGATATCCACAAAGACGCTGCCCTGGACTGAATTTGGCTGCTCTGCCTGGAGTGAATCAGAGGTCCTCTGTACAGGTAGAAAGGACCTCAGAGATACAGTTTTTCTTTTTACTCTGAGCCACAACAATTACTCAGGAAGGTCCCAGATTACTGCTTTTATGTGGTTTTAGGTCTGTTAGAAAAAAAATAAAATAAAAAGGCATTTTGGGTAGGGAACACTGTTCAACAGAGAAATTTCTCTCACTGCTTAGGTCTGGGACATCTGTTATCTGCTGCAGGCTGTGGACCATAACCACTGACATTATCTGAGCATGCATTAATCATTTAAATCTTATTTATTATAGAGGACATTGCCAAAACAAAACAAAAGTCTTTAAATTTCAGCTCTACCACAAAGGAAGGAATGAAAGGTCAGTTTACTAGAGTCTACATCCAGTTGAAAAAAAAAATCTAAAGCACAGATCTTTAATAAATATGCTGGTGGGTGCACTTCATTACTAAAAGATGTTACGTTAACATAACGATTTCAGACAAACGCCTTTAGAAAGACAGGAAGAAATGCCAAAGAGTAGTGTCCCTGTAGAGGGTTTGTAGAACTGGCTAAAGACTGCTCCACAGGCAGCATTATATTAGAGCAACGATTTTCACAAGAATTACACCAGGCTTGTGGTTCTGTGAATTTCCATAGAAAGGAATAGAGTGATAACGTGATTCTTACAGAGCTTTGTAGTTTACTGACAACTTTCAAACATATCACGACTTTCAGTCTTCATGAGTAACACCCGCCCGCCCCATGAAGTCAGCAATGCCATTTTCATTTTATAGATAAGAAGCTGAGGTCCAAGGAGAGTGAATGATGTGTCTGTAATCAAAGGTAAGGCAATCAGAATGGGGTATCACCGATTGCGGTCTCGATGCTGCAGGCTCTGTGCTAATGTGCTAAGCATTTCAGAGGACTCCTAAGTTCCTTGCAACAATCCTTGCTCAGTAAAAATGAAAATTTCAGAAAGGTTCCATAATTTTCCCAAGTTCAAAAAAGCTAGTGAAGTCAGGACTGTCTCATTTGGTTTATGTTTCCCCTTGGTGTGGTCAATTGTGTTTCCCAGCAAGGAAGAGCAGAGCAGGGACTTAAAAACCAGGACTTCTAACCCTAAATATTACTGCCTCCATGAAGCACTCCCTGACCATCACTCTCACCAAGGCCACGTTGAGTGAAATTCTCCCACCATGATCAATTATTGAAAGATCACTGTGTGATAAACAAGAGTTACTTTGTTAATTTCATGTACCTTTGGGTCCCAGGAAGGTTTGGATCATATCTTAAGTTTATATAGCTGTTACTAGACTTTGTTTGGAAACTAGTAGGCATGATAATAAATGTCTGGTGAGTAAGTGAATCAATAAAATCCAGTGTTTTCTTACCAGGTGCTGGAGAACTACAAAGTAATGCTCTATCTTTCTTTTAGACAATTAGAAAAGGGAGTCTAAAATGCCATTCCTGGCACAAATAGTTTTTTAAAATCTATGGCAAGGACAGAGAACTTGTAAATATAATTAAGGTTCTTATTATTACACATTATAGGCTAAATTGTGACCATACAAGAGTTTCTGAGATTTCATGCAAACTTCTAAAATCTGCACAAAAGACAGCTTTAGTTACTTGTTCTTCTCTGCAGATAATCTACAGCCTACCTTCTCCACATCCAATTCAAACCCTTCCCTGAGACTTCATTCTAAAATCTTTTTAGTCATCAGAGGAGAAAGAGAAGAGTTGAAACTGTCCTTCTGCTGGGTCTTTTACTTCTCAAAAAGAGGGTGGTGGGCTCACTCTGAATGACTCAAGTGGCAAGAGAATTAGAAGGAAGGCAGAAGGTGACTGGGGGTGTTTCGCATTCCACGGGGGTTGTGAAATATGAAGACATCTGTGTCCTCAACTTCTTTATTGTGACATTTTTTTCAGTCTTCATCCTCTCTCTCTCTCTTGACTTTCTAAAGTATCTGAATTTGTTTCTCTGTCACCATATTCCACAGAGTCCTTAAGCTATGCTGAGAAAGTGAATCAGGAGGGGATTTCCAGCACAGCTCAGGGGTCCCAAGGGTCCTTGGGCAGTTTCCCTTATGTAACATGGTTCTGAAAGGCTGAGCTAGCCTCCAAATCTCTGAGACTTCTCTTGCAAGTTCTAGCAGGCTTCAGTCAGAAAGATAGAAGATGACCACTCTTTGTCTAGGAGTGAAATGTAAGTGAAATCCTGATTCCACTGTTCGCATGTGAGACTCTGCCTAACAAGATGACTAACCCACTTATAATTAGAGAAAATCAATTATTTCCAAAAAAACATGACATTCCCTCTAAAGTATTTTCACAGGAATCTGACATTTATAAAATACATGGGGTCAGCTGTATGTTTCCTCTTATACAAGCACAGGCAGGAGAAATGGCTATCAACCCCATCAATAGTTTGTTAGGAAAACTGGGTATGTCCACACCAGCAAATACCAAACCAGCCTAACTTTTGACCACTGTCAATTCACTTGCCTGGGGTGAAACAACGATAGCTTTTTTCTTTTTTCTTTTTTTCTTTTTTCTAACTTTCAATTAATTCAGACTCTATCCACCACAACTCTCACTGACGATTTGGCTCTCTTGTTCAGATCTAAACTAGGCAAATCACAAGAAAGCAAGGAACCTCTGAGACCTTCCCAGTGTATGTACTTGTCTCAGAATGCAGTCCACCGAACTCCACACCTGCCCCTCCTGAGCCTTAGCCAACAAATTGTCAGAATGATCTCTAGAAATGTTTTTATGCAAAAGACCAAAAAATCTACAGGTGGTACACTTTATGTAAAAATTGAGACACTGGAAGTTCTTCTAAACATTGACACTGTACTCATGGGTACTATAGGAATCACAAAAAAATCTGTGGTTTAAATTTAAGGCTTAAAGGAGATCATTTACACCAAGCTAGATGAAGGTCAAGCAAAGGAGAAGTTCCCAGAAGTACAGGTGTCACAAAGCCAGCTTACTGACAGACACAGCATTGGCCAGGTTATTCCTTCCCCAGAAAGACAAAGGGGGCAAGCAGCCTTTTTAGTGGCTGAGGAACCACTTTTTATTATAACAAGGAAAGCAAATCTAAAGTTTTTGTGAAAGCCTCTCATTTCTATTAGATTATTTCACCTTGGTTCAGCTGAAGTTAAAACATACCAGCCAGAACATACCAAGTAGAATGCTCACCTTTTCAGAAACTACTTCCCCCCCCCCCCACAGGGGAGGGGGCGTATGAGAGAGAGACAGAGACAGAGAGAGAGAGAATGTTATTCTCCATATCATGAGAATGTTATTCTCTGTATCATAAAATAAGTCAGGGGGAAAATAAATGAAATAAATAAGCAGGTGTCAGGCTGATGGATTTAAAAGCTGGACGACCAATTGGAAAAAAAGTCATATGAGCATTCCCTTACCTGTTTTGGTATTGATGGCAAAGAAGTTCTGGGGATTCCCACTTGTAATCCTGTATGTCAGTTTCTCATTGGAACTGGAGTCTGGATCCTCAGCCTGGATTTGAATGACAGATACATCCTTTGGCGAGTTTTCCATGACAACAGGATAATAAATAGGTTCCGAGGTCAGAGGGGCATTGTCATTCACATCTTCAATTTCAATGTAGACCTCAATAGTGGAATAAAGTGGAACAACGCCCCGGTCTGTGGCGTACACGGTCAGCCAGTAGGACCCCGTTGTCTCTCGATCAAGAATGTCTGCAGTAGAGATGACTCCTAAAAGAAAAGCAGAGAGAACATGACTGCTACAGCAAAACTGGAAGACGGTAAGTAAACTGTTCCTGATTCAGGGGCGCTGTGTGAAGTAATCTTGGCATATAAAAAAAAATCCTTAATACAAATTTAATTAAGATGTTTATCTTTACATAAGAAAATTATTTTCTGCAACACCATATTAAAGGGTTCTCCTACCATTTGAGAATTTTTATTATGTTCACAAATACTTTATTTGAAGTTTGGGGAGAAGACATACCTTAATACACACACACGTACACATGCACACGGATACACACACACACACACACACAGGACAATAGGGAGCAATGGGAAGAGAGTAGTCCAGAGGTCAAAACACTTCCCAAGGCTCATGGGAAGTCAGGGCAATGTCAGGTCAGTATCTCCATTTGACCTGATATTGAGTTCATTTCCTATGCAACAGAAAGCTGTCCCAGGGTAAATAATTTTATTTGTTCATTCACAAAAATGAAAAAGTCCTTTCAAATATTCCTTTGCAAGCTAGGATGGAAAGTATTTTGCATGCAAAGATGGACGCTTCCTTCACACTGCTTCCCTGAAAATCCAATGTCACAGTTATTCCAAAAGAATGAGAGAAGAAGCTATGCCAGCATGCTTTCTGAATGGTCTTCACCCCGTCAAGAACCCTACAGAGAGCTCTAAATAAATTCTAAGCTACTCTGAGAGCTACTCTGGACAATCACTTTAAATTAGGAGCAGAAAAATGCCTGATCTCCTCCCTTCACCTTTCCTATTTTATGGTCAAAATAAGTGCCAACCAGGAAATCTGATGTCCTTTAGAAAAGCCATAGAGAAAACACAGTGCTTTAGAATGTTTTCACAGGGCTCACCCAAAACACCATGGTACCGAAACTTGCTACAGGAGCTCCTAACCACTTTCACCAGGGTGGGAAAACTTGGGCTTAGCTTCTAACATCTCTTAGAGGAATCAGGATACTTGTGGAACGCATGCAAACTGTGTAAATCCTTAAACCTGAAAAGAAAGCCATGGAAAAAGTCAAGAAATAGCTCTCTAATTCTAGACTGAATGCTCTACCCTCTGCATTCCCATCAGACTTTAGACTGTATTAGGCACATATTTTGACCTACCAACCCTGGATAAACAAAATGCCTATTATGGCAATTGGAAGAGAGGAGGGCATTGTCTGTCTAGAAACAGGCTGGAGTACTCTTAAGTTGTCTCAAACTAAGAATGGCTGATATTGTAAGGGAAAGAACCTAACTGATGGAGTTTCAGCTCCAAAGTTATCCAGCAAAGAACCGTTATGCAATAGGACAAAAGATATATTTTTTCTTTTTTAAAAGATTTTATTTTTAAATAATCTTTATACCAAACATAGGGCTTGAACTTACAACCCTGAGATCAGGAGTCACATGCTCTACTGACTGAGCCAGCCAGGCACCCTGACAAAAGATAATCTTAAATATCCTCAGTGCTAATATGTAAAACATGATGGGTTTTTTGTAGATTCACCAGTGTTACCTAGAAGTCAAAATAGGGATGGCCATATGGCATCAGGAGAATAGAAAGCAGATAACAGGGTAGGAAGAAAAACAGGAAGAGCAAAACACAGTAATTATAAACATACTGCTATGGGTCCATTGACTAAAAGAGTAAGAGACACCCTTATAAACTGGGCTGAAACAGTATAGAATGATATGACAATAAGGTCAAGAGAGGCTGGTGGGCCAGAGACCTGGCCAGGTGTGAGCATGTCCACAGGGCTCAGGCATGCACACACGCCAAGGTCAGTTTTCTGGAACACTCACAGCACTAAAAGCCATAAGCCACGATGTAGACATGGTGACAGAACTCTTTGAGTCAGAGGATGGTCAAGTGACATGAAATCAAGCAGTTTCTGGAATGAAGACAAAGAGTAGGCTGGCAGGATCTGGGATGCGGGGTATGGGTTGTGAACAAAGCTCTAGAGATGCTGGGAAGTACATCTTGCATGAGACCTATCAATTCAATTCATAACCATCTACTGCTCCTTGGGCTGGGCACTGGAAGAATAGTAATAACTGAGAGATGATCTCTGTCTTCAGGGGACTCACAGTCTACAGTCTTGCTGAGAAGACAGATCTCTAATGAGGAGATCTGTTCCAAGGGGAAAACTGCAGAGCCATTAGCCAGGAGGACTCATCTGGTTTGCACTGATGTACTAGGAAAGGCAAAGAACCTAGCAGAACAGGATGGAATGTATATGTGCTAATGAAATAGCATTTCTATTTCTGTTTCCCCACTGAGCATTTATGATGTGCTGTGAGGCTTGCAACACAACTTCTCTATAACATGAGCTTTGTAATTCTCTTCTGTGGATGAGCCATTAAGTCTCAAATATGAGTAGGTAACTTGCCCAAGATCACATGGCTAACTGAAGAAGAACTTAAGTTTGTCTGCTTTAATCCTCCAATTTCAAATCTAGACACCATTTCCTGGACAAGGTGTTTAAACCAAGCTAGTCTAGTTCTATTACCCATAGCCCAGTGTTGCAGTGATCATGTAATTAAATGTATGTCAAGAGCTTGGCAAAATACTTGTAATGTAGTAGAGGCTGAGCATATGTTCAGTCAGTGTAAATCAAAGGCAACACCAGAAGCTTTGTAAAGAGTCACCACACTCCAGAGCAAGGGCAGTTTTGAGAGGAGAGAAGTTTGGGATGGACTATTGTGTTAGATTTTTTCTCTGGTCATGTGGCATGTGGTCATTCCTGCATTTTCTTTGTGACCTGCTTGTAATATACCCTTATGTTACAATACCTGGCCTATTCAGGAAATAGCAAAATAAGTTCACTAAAAAGAGAACGTAATACAATAAGCAACCAAATCAAAGATGTTGGGTCAGCTTTTATTATACCTTGCCTGACTACCACGCGTGCATTCATTGCACTCACATGTGCCCATGAGCACGTGTGCCCATGCACACACATGTGAACACACACACGTGAACACACACACACACACAGATTTGCAGAATTGCTTTGTGATCCCTGCCAGCCACTTAATTCCCTTTTCTTGCACCTGTCAAACTGGAAGATGGTATATTACAGTCTCTGGACATTAAATGATTTTGAGAAGTCCTTGGGTGAAAGGCATCCACGAACACCAATTAAAATATATGAGTGGAATTTTACTCTATTTTTAAATAAAGGATCAGACATGTCCCTGTAAATGAGAATTCATTCTCATTAAAATAAAATGTCTATGGCTATATTTACTCACTAACTAGAAGTGCGAATGAGTATCTTGGAACATAGTGTTCAGATATCTGTCTCATGGTCCAAAAATGTAAGGACAAAATGAAAGAATGTGTTAACAATTACTCTAAGGTTCATCCCAGGCTCCATATTAATCAGACTAATACAACCAATGCCCAGTGACAACATTTTCTCACTTTCTACTACGCACTCATAGCTAATTATGACCTATATGGTCATGACTAAAAATGTAAACCCACGTGACCTTTTCTATTAGGCAAAAACTCGTGTTGGAGGTTGCCCAAAGATCACCAAAACCATGTCATGTGCTCTTAGTGTTGTAACAACCATTACACAATAATTATTAAAGATTGAGATATAAATGATCAACAACAAACTATACGTATGATAAGTAAACATTTCTGAAGGTTTTGATACCCATGAAACCACTGCTTCAATCAAGATAACAAACATAATATCCCCCAAAGTATCATCCTTCCCATTTTTAATCCCAATTAAAAATGTTCCCAATTCTCCCTACTCCCAGGCAACCAGATTGGCTTTCTGTCAAAACAGATCAATTTACATTTACTAGAATTTTATGGAAATGGACCATGCAGTATGTACTCTTCTTTCACTCAGAATAATAATGTCTTTTGAGATAAACCCATGTTGTGATCGATCAAATAGATCTATCACTCTATCTATGTATATCTATACACATACACACCAATGCATCATTATTCTTTATTTTTGAGTAGTATTCTATTGAGTACATTTGTTTCATCCTTTGACTTGATGGGCATTTTGGTTGCTTTCAGTTTTTTAGATATCACAAATAAAACTGCTAAGAACGTTTATATGCAACTGTTATGCATAAGTCCTTTCAATAGTCTTGAATAATCACCGGAGTAGAAGGGCTCTATCACGTGGCAGGTATACGGATGCACAAGTTTACATTCCCACTAGCTGTCAACATGGAACATTCCCGTTGCTACACGTCCTCACTTGTGGCTTACCTGGCATGGTTAGTTGCCTTAATTTTAGACATTCGGATACTACACAATGGTAGCTTGTAGTTTTAATTTGCACCCTCCTGATGATGTTGAGCATCTTGAAAAGTGCTTCTTTTCAATCTTCAAGTCTTGTTTGGTTAAATGTTCAGATTGTTTATCCATTTTTCTGACTAGGGTTTGTTTTCTTATTACTGAGATTTAAGAGTTCTCTGTATACAGCTAAAAGTCCTTTATCAGACATGTGGTTTGTAAACATTTTCTTCCAGGCTGCAGCTTGTCTTTTCAGTCTCTTAATTACAGCTTTTGAAGAGCAGACATTTTTTATTTTAATGGTATCCAAGTTTAAAATTTTTCTTTTATACATAATGCTTTTGGTGCATCTATGAAATCATTGCCTAGTCTAAGGTCACAAAGATTTTCTCCTACATTCTCATCTATAATTTAATAGTCTTTGGTTTTATATTTACATCTATGATCAGTTTTGAATTAAAGCTTAAAAATGGTGAAAAGTATGGATCAAAGTTCTTTTTTTTTTTTTTTTTTAATGTAGATGTTCATGGTCCCAACACCTTTGGCCGAAAGATGACATTTCCTCCACTGAATTGCCTTTGCATTTTTGTCCAAAATCAATTGATCATGTATGTATGTATTTCTGAACTTTCCATTCTGTTCCATCAATCTATTTGCTATGATTGCATCAATATCACATTGCCTTAATTTAATGTTGCTTCATAGGAAGTCTTGAAATTAAGAAATGTAACTCTTGCAATTTTGCTTTTCTTTTTCAAAGTTGTCTGGGCTACTCCAGATCCTTTTCGTTTCTATATGAAATGAAGAATCAGCTTTAGAGACCATATAAAATTTAGGAATACCTCTTAGCATTTTAACTGGGACTGTGTTAACTCTATAGATCATTTTGGAAAGAACTGACATCTTAACAACTTTGAGTCCATTGATCCATGAAAATGGTGTAGCTCTCCATTTGTTTATGTCTTCTTTTATTTCTCTAAACAATGTTTTATAGGTCCAGTATACAGATCTTGTGCATGCTTTGTCAAATTTACCTCCAGGCATTTCATGTTTTTTATTGCTATCATAATGATATTATTATTTTATTTTTTTTATTTATTATTATTTTTTTAAGATTTTATTTATTTTGACAGACAGAAACCACAGGTAGGCAGAGAGGCAGGCAGAAAGAGAGGAAAGGAAGCAGGCTTCCTGCTGAGCAGAGAGCCCAATGCGGGGCTCGATCCCCAGACCCGGGGATCATGACCTGAGCCGAAGGCAGAGGCTCTAACCCACTGGGCCACCCAGGTGCCCCTGATATTATTATTTTAATTTCAATTGTTTGTTCTTTGTATATAAAATGAGTTTTGTATGTTGATCTTATATCCTGCAGCCTTGTTAAACTCACTTATTAGTTATAATGTTGTTTTTAAAAATTCCATAGAGTTTTCTATATAGATGATCATATTATCTCCAAAGAGGAACAGTTTCACAATCCCTGTCAGCACAGCCAACACCTCCATACCCATCACTATTTAATCATAGCATGCCTGGTACTATGACAGGTACAATAAATGCATTCTTCGTTAACATTTCTAAACCCTTTCATTCAGCCAGTATTTATTAGTGCTAAGCACTCATGAAGTCATTACTAATTTTATCCCCTTATTACAGATTAGGAAACAGATTTAGGTTAAGTAACTTGCCAGTGGTTACTTAGCCAGTAAATAGAAAACCTAGTTCTCCAGCCTTGGTCTGTCAAACTCGAAACCAGCTGTTAACCAAAACTTTATATTGTCTTCTTAATTCATATCGATATCAAAATCCACATGGTATTTCATGCCCAAACATCTGATAGAATTTCTCCTCTGATAGAATTATTAACTAAGCAAACAATATTAAGTTAATATTAAACTCTTCTATTTGACATATCCATAATCATTATAAAAAATCGTAAGAAAGGTGTTTCATGGTCTATCCTTTTAGAATATTTAAAAGAAAAGTATTGATTCTTTACAAAGAAAGTCTGTTTTGATGTATAAAAATATGTATACTCTTAGTCCATTAGCTAATAGAGTTCTGGAGTACTGATCTCTAGAAAGATACCTCCTTCCATCTGCCCCTGACAGAAAATAGGCTCTACAAGGAGAGTCTCTATCTGGTTGTTTAACTGCTAGGTAATCTCACTGCCCACAACAGTGCCTGGCATATGGTAGGCACACAATAAATACGTATTCATGAAGGCATTTAGTTCCTGACACCAAATCAACCTCTAGTTAGTTTACCTACTAAGGATACAAGTCAGCCTCTCTTGTTCAGACCCAAAAGGGACTTCAAAGACCACTAGGTATTACTGACCACTAGTGAAAACAACCTTCCCACAATATCTCTGATCCAACACCCAGCCTCTGCTCGGAATCTGGTGACTGGACTCTATTTACTAGGGAGTTTCAGGTAATAGGAAGTTCTCCACATTGAGGCAAAAATCCATCTCTCTCTAGTTTTGAATGCTCTTTCTACCTGCAGCCCTGCCCACATCCCAGAATAAAACAGAACAAGCCTGCAAACCATCATTCACCTGTGATAGGTCTTCAGATAGCAGAAGATGACCCTCTCTTTCCAGGGATTTTCCTCTCTAGTCTAAGAATTCTGTCCTCATGTATTATGTAGGCTTCTGGTCTTTTCTTCCTCCCCGTCTCTGCCTCTGAATCAAGAGGACATGAAGCTCTGTCCATTCACAAATGTGTACTGAGTGGAGGCAGAAATGGGTGATAACTAAATCTTATTTAGAATAGAAACCATCCATAGTGAGCATTTAGCATGTTCCAGGTAGTGGAAAGGACTCAGTAGAAAGTACTCAGGTAAAATACTCCAGATGGGAACACACATTATCTCTCACATTTTCATCTACCGTGGAAATGCTCCAAGTAGATGCAACTGAGAAGCTCAAATTTTATGTTGACATTTATGAAAATGTCATTTTAAAAAGTCTTTAATAATACAGTTGGGGGGGTACCTGGGTGGTTCAGAGATTACGTTTCTGACTCTTGATTTCGGCTCTGGTTATGATCTTGGTTGTGAAATTGAGCTAGGTGTCAGGCTCTGTTCTCAGCAGGGAGTACATTTAAGATTCTTTCCCTCTCCTCTGCCCCTCCCCTCTGGGAGCAATCTCTCTCTCTCTAAGTAAAATAAACAAATAAACAAAAAAATTTCAAAAATGCAGTTGGGATTTTAAATGATTTATTTTTGATATGCTTATGTTTGTTAATTTTTTCTTTTCCTGTTTCATCTTTATTTGCTATATAATAAAGGCAATGGAGAACTGGAGTTCTTTGGGAAAATTAATACATAATTGTATGTATTATGAAACACAAACAGTAATTAATTGCTACAGAATCATGTACAACTTAAAATGGAATTAGTTAACCCCGGCATGAAGAACGTTAGCTGCAGTTGTTCCTTTTTAGTCAGAAATATTAGAAAAAATATATGTATATTGCTGTCATTGAATAAGCTCTAAATACTTGATATGAAAGGAAAAACTGTGTGTAGCTGTTTATAATCAGGTGGCCATGACAGGCTGGGTTACTCGCTTTGCTGACTTTTCCAGCCATATCCCCATATGCCACAGCCTAGGTGTGTCAAATGACACCTTACCCCAAAGGAATGACATCCCAACACCCCCAGTAGCTCCAAAACAACTGTCAAGTGGTTCAGGAAATGCTTTGGGAGTGGTGTGCTTAAGATATGATGAAAATTCCCTTCCCAAGGTAAGTAATACAGATTCTGAGACAGTTTAGAGAAAAACAACCAAAAAACTTTTAACTTTTTTTAAAAAAAAAATTTTACTTTTTGAGAGAGGGAGTGAGGTGAGGGACAGAGGGAGAAGCAGACTCCCACTGAGCAGGGAGCCCAACATGGGACTTGATTCCAGGACCCCGAGATCATAACCTGAGCCAAAGGCAGATGCTTAACTGACTGAGCCAGCCAGGTGCCCCAGACAAAACAACTTAAACAAACAAACAAAACAAAACACCCCCCCCGATGGCTTGGTGGCCAACTCTTGGTTTTGGCTCAGATCATGATCTCAGGGTCTTCGGACTGAGCCCCCGGTGAGCCCCGCATCTAGCTCTGCACTCAGTAGGGAATCTGCTTGAGGATCCATTCCCCCTCTACCGCTCCCGGCCCGGGCTCGCTTGCTCTCTCTCAAATAAATAAATCTTTAAACAAAAACCCTTATGGCATATTCATTATAGATGCCCTTAATAGTTTATTTGGGCATATATGTTTAATTATTATTTTTAATTAGTCAAAATATTAACTGCCAATTCTCAATGCATTGAAAACTTCCATTAACTTTTTATTTTGTGGTAATGATTGAGTCACAGGAAGGTGCAAGGAAATGTACAAGGAGCTCTCACGCACCCTTCAGCCAGCCTCCCTCGTTGTTAGCATCTGAGGGCATTTTTAAATTGCTTATTGCTTCGAGAATCAGACTCTCACTAGAGTTGCTTCTGAGAACCCATGGAATTCCTTCATGGGACCCACAACCACTTTCACCCAACCCTTGCTTGCCTGCAGCAGGATCACAGATACTATTTTTCTTTCTGTTCCTATTCATCCCTGGACTTGTATAAGGCTCTGAATGCCTTAACAGGGATCATTGTTCTGAGCAGAGGGTGGTAATAATTAAGGAAGAATGCGGGATTTTATCCTCCTAGGCCCAGCCAGGTTCACTCAGTGCACTCCTGTGGTTCTATCTATAATTGCTACCAGTCTCAATTATACAGCACAACTGCAAGGAGCTGAAACGGGATGAGACCAGATGAACAGAGAAACTGCGAGTGGAGAGAATCTTAACTTCAATGCTTACAATGCTTTGAACACATTTTAGTGTGCACATGGTATATACGCATATACTTTATAACCCGCTGTATCACATACATGATATATAGTATATTTAAACAGAGGCTTTAATGTCCTTTTTAAATTGGGGATTTTTAAGTGAATCGCCTAGCTAATCATGTGGCAAAGTCAGACCTGGAATCTAGAGCACTGAATAGGAGCCACACACCCTTTTCATTACAGAAGTTGCCCGCTGATCTATCCACAGGTGTCCATTATCATGAAAAAGAAGGCAATTCCGTGCCCGTGTGCTCCTCACAGTGGGTTGGTATCAGGTCTCTGGTAATAGGAAATTCAATAGTTTCATTACTTTCCTCAATTTCTAAAAGTCGCGGCAATGTATTATTCAGAGTCCACATTTATGTCTTCTCAGAGGTTATCAAATGTTGGACTAGTTTGAGACCAGGCAACTTGGAGGACCGAGTCTTCCCTGAAAAGCCATTGCTCCTTTGTTTTTGTGTACATCTGCACATGCATGCTGCTCCTTGGGTCCCCGCCTCCACAAAAAGACCTCAGTGCTCCTCACCTTTCAAGGAGGGTTCAGTGTCAAGAAAAACCAGCTCACTCAGATGGCGGGGGCTGGGACTTAGCCCTTTCGCCTCTCTTCCTTAGCACCTTCTTCTTGTCTCTTTATCCTATAAATGCTGAGTAAGTAAATGAGTTGAGTAAGTAAACTCGCATCATAACTTAGTTTGGCAAATGTGGGCAAGTTGGGATATCTGACTTTTTATAGACAAGCACCCTGAAAAATACCTACATTACAAAAACAGCAATGAACAAAACCTAAGGCAACTAGATTTTTGCTACCCTGTGATCGGTGGCAAAATAAAATGGGAATAGCTTGGGTTTGTCACCGAGACTTCTCTAATGTCTATGCAGAATTGATAGTCAACGGATTCTGAAATTCAGTGCTACCTCTGTGAATTATCCTGTTTAAAAGACACATTTTCTAAGAACTTACATCAGTTTGGGGTTGTCCCTTTACTACCTAGAATGCAGGCGGTGTCATGTTAATATCCTCAAGACTTAAATCAGAAACAGAGCTTGATGAAGACATCAGTTGATTTCATCACACACTTAAATGCTGCACGGCTCTCAGGTACACACTGCAGGCAAACAGAATCAAAGCCTTGGGCTCCCAGATAAAACCCCGGCAAGGTGCCCACTCTTCATGGGCTCTCGTCCATGGTTTCGCATCCACCCCGGACACTTTTGTTCTACTCTTTACCCTCTTCCTCCCGCCGACTCCTATTGATTAGACATCTTTCATCTTTGCAGGAGGAGAAGAAAAACCCACAACACAGTTGTTGGGAACAATTATGTACTGAAATGCAAGCAGCCTTCACTCCATGTTCTTTCCCAAGCCTGGAAGCTGGAGAGCAGCTCCCAAGATTAAGGCCAAGGGCTGCAGGCTGAATTCAAGCTTTTATTTGGAGTTAATGAAAACGGACAGCTCTCCTTGTCTGTTTAAAGCTCAGGAATTCCAAAACCTAGCTGCAAAAGCTTGAAAGCCTCCCTGGCCATGAAGTTCTGGAAGCTCAGTAAACATATGCTTGGTACTTGATTTTAAAAAAACAAAAAAATCAAAAAACAAAAACCATTTTGGGACCAGTTTTTAATAGACTCAAAATGTATTCCTGTTCTCTCTTTACAGTAATTCTAGTCTGGGTAGCTGGCACCAGGCACCAGCAACCTGAAAACAGGAAGCCAACAGAGTACCAGGTTGTAAAAGCAACCATCGGCTTGCGTTGGTGTATTTTAGTTTTTGTTTTCCCTTTCTTGTCACCCAGATTCTTCTCAGCCTCAAACCCTTTCTGTGACCTGTGCTAATTGGCATAACCACTACATACAGTGTGATGATCTAGATCCTCACAGCTGGCTAGAAAGGAAGGTTGAAATCTCAAGCAATGCTCTTGGACGATCCAGAAAATAAACTTGGGAAGGGGTTTTGTTAAGTGTCTGAAAACATGGAGGTTATCACATTTACGTGAAGGGCAGCAATTAGCTAGATTCTATTCCTTTAGAAGAAGAAAGAAGGGTTTGAATTAGATATCTAGAACTAGTCTCTGGTAACAGTGGTAGGCCAAGAAAAGAATAGGTATCTGGAGGGAAGGGAAGTTCTCTTCTGCTCCTATGTTTCAGTGATGGAGGACAGAGAGGTAGGTAAGGAAGTAGACAGATGGGGAAGCGGGAAAGAAGGGAGGAAGGCTCTTTGGCTTAGCAGGAAGTTTGGGAGCATTCACATTTGGTAATTAGGTGAATCTTTATGTTTAAAAAAAATGCTTAAGACTTCATTAAAGAAGAAATGAGACAACATCAATAAATTTTAAAAATCCCCCATATTGCTCATGGCCTCGGATAATAACTGTTAAAAATCCTTGGTGCATTGCCTTTGTTCTATAGAATTGTAACCTTAAAGCAGCATATTTGTCTATAATTGTTGATCCTCATTGACCACTGTTTACTGAACATCTTTCCACATCAATGAGTACAGTCCCATGTGATTGTCTTTTAATGACTATGTCACAGTGATGCCCACTTGCCAGTAGGCCACAAACACAAGAAAATGAAGTTCCCCAGATGCAAGAATTTTCTCTGTTACACCGTGGTTGCATATTCTAGTACACTCTAGATGCTCAAAAAATATTTGTTGAAATGCCCTTATGATGTTAATCCTTTACACCACGAAGCCCTCTTGTTAGATCATTTGTTAGGTTGTATTTTGTCTTTTTACTATGATAGTTCATGCATAGATGAATCACCTTGTCTCTCTATCTCTTTTCAATTATTCTGAAGGATCAATTCCTAAAAGTACAGTTCATAGGACAGAACATATGCACATTTTTGAAGCATTTAAATTAACTGCCTTCCAGAAAGTTTCTACTAATTATACTCCCACCAGAGGTTTCTGACCACATCTTTAAATAAATCTTTACAAGATTTGCATTATTGTTGAGAAGAATAAAAAAAAAAACAAATACTACAATTTTCCACGTCTGACATAACAGTAGACCTCACAAATAAAAATCTTTAAACCATTCCTCATTGTAATTTAATCATTTGACTCGATGACAAAATGCCATGTTTTTGTGGTAAGACAAGACACTGCTGACAGAGAAATGATGCTGAAAATTCTGTTGAAAAGACATACTGTACATAAGGCATAACTTTAATTAAATTAAAATTTGTCCACAAAATCAAATCCAGCAGCCTTGAAAAGTGCTGTGGGATTTTTCAACTAAATGTCAGAATATAACCTTTAGCTCTTCCAGGAAGAACATTTTCAGGTGGAGGTTTTGTCAGATGTTGGTCATACTTGAATGCAATATTTAGACTTATTTACTATTAACTCTAACTCAGCACAAAGACTATTTGGGGTCTTTGAGAAGAGTAGGTCTCAGGAGTCTTCATATGGTCAGAGAATTTGAGTTTTGTTTGGAAAAGCCTTTTTACTCTCAAGAAATTAGCCTCCAGGAAAGACTGCCTCCATCCAGATGACCTGGGTAAAGCTGTGGAGAGTGTGTGCATCCTCTCGGATCCACAAAAATGCATGTATTTACCCTGTAAGTAAAGTAGGCTGGGACAAAGTCCACTTTTTTAAGAAGGACCGATCCACCTCAATGTCTTTCTTTCCTTTTTATGCTCAAGCTTTGTGGACATTTTTTTTTTTTTTTTTTTTTGCGGAGACCTTCTTTTCCAAGTCAAAGAGATCACTTCTTCTTCTTCTTCTTCTTTTTTTTTTTAATTTCTCCCATATCAGAATATAAAAACTGAGGAAAGAGGAATCCACCCAGACAGAAATCTCATACCTCCTACCCCAGAAGGAGCAGCAGACTTCAGAACCTCCTAATAAAATAATGAAAGCATACAGTTCACTTACTCGTTTCTCAAGTGAATGCACTCTTGACTTTCACAGCTGATTTGATGTTTACCAAGAAGATATTTTTGCTGAGGTTACACAGATAACTGCACATCGGATACCAAAATAGCTGAATTGCTTCCCTTGGCTAAAACACATTCTAGGTGACAAAAGGGAAACACATACCAAACAAAGGAAGATGCATCTGGGTCTAAGTTTAGTATTGTTGTTTTTCTATTTCTGAGCTACAGACCTGGACTCGCATTTATTATGACAAATTTATAAAAGCCTATCATGGGAAAAGCACCATAACAGAACTTCAGTTCTCTTTCACCCTTTCAGGTTAAATCTCACAAAATTGCTTTTTCCTTTGACCACTGTTGTCAAAATCACAGACAATGCTATACTTAGGTAATTAAGTTAGGTTGATTAGGTTATAGAGACTATACATAAGCATTAGAGCACATGAATGAAATCCTTGAAACCACCTTACCTTTCTTCACAATGGAAACAATAAACTCTTTGCTTTTCCATTTAAAACCAAATAAGCAACTACAATAGGGCAAAGAAACCAGGGCCCAGAAGGAGGAAAGTGTATGGTTTTCTCTAATTGAGTTTCTCCCTTTCTCATCTTCTATAGATATCTTGGATTGTTTTCCAATTTTCATTCGCATTTCATCCTATTAAATGGCTCTAACCTCTGACACACACACACACTACCCCGTATTCATCTTCTATTCGTAATTGAGATGAAATGTGCCCACTCGCTCTGTGGACAGTACCAGAGGCACTGACAAGACACAGACAAATACTAACTCACTCTGTTAGCCCAAGCTTTGACAAGAAAACAAAAGACAAATCCTCATCTAGTTAGAGCACTTAAATTCACAGCGCGTAGGCACAAGGCTGGCATTTTGGGACAAGACGGAGCAGCTGACTTGCCTTGAGAAAGTGAAAAAGCAGGAGAAAAAGCATTGTGAGACTATTTTGTTGCACTTTCAGGCTGCAGATAGGATAGCTCTTTCCAAACGTCTGTTTAAATGTGCTTAGCCATTCTAAGCTCTGTAAATAGCAATACAGGTGAATGTTAGTTTTAGAACAAATTATTGAGATTCGTGGACAAATGGCTGTGCTGTTTCCTCAAGACGGAGATGAAAAATCATGTCTCATTTTTTCCCCTTGGTAAGAACATTAATTGAAACACGCTCATGATGTGAAGGAAGTCATATGCACTTGAGTCAGAAACAACTATTTTAGGAATTCAAAAAAAAGGGGAAGGGCCACAATGGGGTATCTGAATTACTATTGAGATTCAACACTAAGTGAAAAGTACAGAATATAAATACAAATATAAATAGTACCGAATATAAATATTATATCAGCATACCGTTTAAAATGTGTGTGAATTGGGGCACCTGGGTGGCTCAGTGGGTTAAGCCTCTGTCTTCAGCTCAGGTCATGGTCCCAGGGCCCTGGGATCAAGCCCCACATTGGGTTGTCTGCTCACTGGGGAGCCTGCTTCCCCTCTCTCTGCCTGTCTCTCTGCCTCTTGTGATCTCTGTCTGTCAAATAAATAAAAAAAATCTTTGAGAAAAAAAAAATAAAATGTGTGTGAATGGTTGAATGAAGAATTTTGATGGTAGGTAGAGACAAAGTATGTACATTATTATAAACATCCAGTATCTAAAGGAAACTTGTTTCACTATACTAAAAATTTTTTAAGACTGGTATCCGGGAACTACTGCTCAACATAAAAAGTTTTAGCTTAAACTTAGGATAGGGTCTTATTTAGATAATATGGATAAACTAGGAACAAAGAGAAAAGAGATAAGGCATCCAGAAAGGATGGCTCCTGGGTTCTCCCAGGACATTCCTATATTCACCATTCCTCCTTACATAGATCTACACTCGATCAGAGGTACCTACAGGTACTTCCAGTTACCTACAGGAGGCTGCACCAGAAAGGAACAACAAGGAAAGTCGGTATTAAAAGAGAATGCAGGAATAGTCTGGAGTTTCAGGAGATCATTCCAGACTATAGGTTGGGTGGGGGATTTTGGATTTCAGAGTTAGTTCTGCTAGCAGCAGCCTGCTCAAAATCTTGGGCATGCTTTGTAGCTACAGAAGTATTTCTGAGCAGTGAGTTTCATCATATGTGATCTTGATTATGGGGTTAATGTCCTATCTCCCCCACTAGACTGTAATATCCCCCAAGACAGAGAGATCCTACCTGTCTTTCTCAACAGACACTAGCACCTACAGAGCACTGGCTAGCTTGTAGACATAGTACATGAACAATAAATATTTGTTCAACTAGTGCATGGTGTTTCTACCTCCGGAAGAGCCCAGCTGAGAATTATTATAATTTGTTACATCCATTAACAGTGTCCAACATGGGGCAATGAGTTGAAAGCCAAAAAAAAAAAATCACCTAGTTAGCCCCAGGAGAGTGGAAACAGGAAAGGCTGCTAAAAGCAAAGTTTAATTAAAATAGCAGGAGTCCCAGCGGAGAAAATCTAAGCTTCTCCCCAATTGGCACAGCACTCACATAACCCATAAGCTGCAGTAGGTATAGATCTGTAAGCTCACCCCACTGCAGAGACAGCCCAGAGAAGGCAGCGGTGCACACTTTCAGCTTTGGCTCCTCAAAAATGCATCTGCTACACAAACAGGAGCTGGGACCAGAAATGGAAACAGAACCCCAAAGTCATGAGTCCAGGGACTGTCTGCTTAGTTTCCAACAGGAAGTCTCAGCAAGTCCAAGAACAATTACAGAGGGAGCACAAGACAGACTCAGTCTCTGCAGGAAACCTGCCCGGAAAACTATCAAATGGGTGTTCCAGCATCCAGAGTTGGCTCAGACGAGATAGTACGGGAACCTGGACAATCTCCGTTGCACTACCCATGGCCGTCTCTGTGATGCATCCATTCCTTTCTCCACCCTGGCCTCCTTCCACTCCCTGTCTCACTACCTGGAAACTCCAGACACCACAAAATTGCTCTACGTTGTTCTCTCTGGCTGGAATAACCGCTCTTCCTCACCTTGAAGATGCAAATTGAGCACTTTGATCACTGTTTAAAGCGATCAACCTTGCAAACAGATGTGGCCACTATCTCACTGTATTTATGTATTTATAATATATATATGTATATATTTTTTATTTATACCTACCATCATTTTGTCATTTACATGCTATTTTGCAGTTTTCTTTAAATATATGACACCTCTGTTGAGTGTCTTCTTTTTGTTTTTTTTAATAATTTTTATTTTTTATTTTTTAATTTTTTTAAAGATTTTATTTATTTATTTGACAGACAGAGATCACAGGTAGGCAGAGAGGCAAGCTAAGAGAGAGGAGGAAGCAGGCTTCCTGCTGAGCAGAGAGCCTGATGTGAGGCTTGATCCCAGGACCCTGGGATCATGACCTGAGCCGAAGGCAGAGGCTTTAATCCACTGAGCCACCCAGGTGCCCCTTTTTTGATAATTTTTTAAAGTAAACTCTATATCCAACGTGGGGCTCAAACTCACGACGCCAAGATCAAGAGTTGAATGCTGTACCATCTGAGCAGCCAGGTGGTCCACAGTGTCTTAAAAGGGCCAAAGTCTTCTGTATCTTCAGTGTTTTCTGTCCCTGACACACATAATCCACACATCATCACTTAGCAAATGTGTACTGGACAATAGGGACACGTGCCTGAACTGCAATCGTTCACAGAAATGTCCTGCCAGGCAACGCACCAACAGGTAAATCTTATTATTATTATTTTTTTAAGTGGGGGAGAGGGGAAGGGAAGGGAAAGGAAAAGATAAAATCTCAAGCAGGCTCCACGTCCAGTGCAGAGCCTTATGTGGGGCTCGATCCCATGACCCTGAGATTTCAACCTGAGCCAAAATCAAGAGTTAGATACTTAACCCACAGAGCCATCCCACCTAAATCTTGTCAGGAAGATTGTAGAGCCCACCAGGATGTTTTTGTACCCAAAGAAACAGAGCAAGGAAGAAAAGGCAAAAATATAATGTATTTGTTCCTAGCCAGTTAAAAGAATGCTTCAAAGACAATGGCCAACATATGATTTTAAAATCAGCTGTAATAAATGCTTTATTTTATTGCATAGAGATAATCAGCCATTTGCATGATTTCCTGCAGAGAACCAATACTGAAGTCCTAAGTAACAGTTGTTCACAACTCACAGACCTTTGGAATACCTTACTTCTGTTTCTGCTATCAGACCCGAGCCCCGAGCAGAGACCAGAAAGGTTTCAAATGCCCCTTAAACAAACAGGTGTAGTCACTGAGAAGCATCCAAAAGAGATGGATGGGGGAAAAATCACGAAAAGAAGTGAGACCTGTTCCCTCCGTGCCCAGGTCTGAGCGCCGACCTCCCAAGAAGCCTGGCTCGTTCATGGAATCTGTGCAGCTCTCTGGCCCTCACACAGTATTTTTCATGGCACAATTTGGCTTTTGTGTATGATCTGGACCTGACAGCTATGGCTGTTTTATAATGAAAAACTACAACTATTTAGCTTCCATTACATAATAATTCATGATCTCCGATGGAAATGTTCAAGTCACTTAGGACTCTGATTTGGAACAACGTATCTGTTTTAATTCAGATGACTGTGGTAATTCATTTGGACAACATGATTCATATAATGTGCTTCTCCTTCACCATAACCTCTGCTGTCAGAAAATGACACCGTTTCACGGGACCATCTCAAAAGAGGAAGAAGTAAATCCTTTTACATACAGGAGTACTATAATTTATCCAAATGCCTAGAATTTTTATTCCTACAGGAAGAGAAAGAACAAGTGTGTCTTATTTTTTAAATTACAGTTAGTAAGGATCACTTAGTAAGATGTAAAATCAATTTAATAGGTCTGACCTGTGTATTTTGTAAAACGAAATGCAACTGAATAGGAAAATTGGAATGGGCTCTGTGCAATCAGGATAAACGGTGCTTTGAAGAGAGAGAATGCAGTGTGCTGTGATACAAAATGTATTTCTTACTGAGGCTCATGGCCAGAAAAGGTAGGAAAGACCTGCTGAACTCAGGCAGCACCGTGAAAATTCGGGTGAAAAATCCTGATTTTATTTCTGACATTTATTAGTGATGGGCCCTTGTGCAAGTAACAACTTCTCTACCTGTTTCCTTATCTGAAATAGAGGAGGCACCTCATAAAGTTACTTGAGGTTTAAAGAATATCATGTGTTTAATTCGCTCGTTGTTATGATAATATAGGGAACACAATTCTTTACTGTTCAAATGCTTTAGCACAGTGCCTGGTACCTAACAAGCACTCACTGAGAGTTAGCAACTATTGCTGTTAATGTTATTGTTTTAAAATTGTTATTATTGTCTTGTAAGGCAACATGAATATTATAATCAGGAAATTTCCAAAATATAAGAATCAAATACTACTTTCCAAGTCCTATGGGCATAACTAAGCAAAGTAGATTGGAACTTTGTGGTTGTTGCCTACTTTCTGACTCAAACTTCTTGATGTTCAGCTGAGAAATTAACCAGGAGTTCACCAGTTGGTATTTTTTGTTTAAGATTTTATTTATTTACTTATTTACTTACTTTCTTATGTGAGAGACAGAGAGAGACTATTAGCAGCGGAGAGGCACAGAGAGAGAGAGAGAGGGAGAAATAGGCTTCCTGCTGAACAGGGAGCCCAAAGCAGGGCTCAATCCCAGGAACTCCATGTCTTAACCTGAGCTGAAAGAAGACGCTTAACCCACTGAGCCACCCAGGACCCCCACCAGCTGATCTTCAGCTTCCTTCTCAGGCTAAAGCCAAAAAGGAAGAGTTGGTATATATGGTGAGAGCAGGAATAGCTGCCTTTTATTGAGTGCTTATTACAGTGTATTTACAGCACGTATTGAATCTATTTTAAAGGTGAAGAAATGGGTTTGAAGTTTAAGTAAGTTTTTCACGGTCCCATTATTGATAAGTTTTGGCATGTCTTGAGACGTTAACATGGGAAGTATACCATGATCATTGAATGCAAGCACCAACCTATGGCAGGCCTCAATATTTAGCATCCTTTTTGTTTGGGTTGAAGACTCAAACCCCTTTAGCTCCCTACTTCCTGGGCCTTTCTGCTCTACCAAAAGGCCATTGAGACTGTCAGGTTCTTTTTTGGAGTCAGCCCATATATTTGCCTGCCTGCACTTTGACCCCTTGAAACAGCACAGATTATGTATTCAGCTTCTGCTGTTTCACACGTCCTAGAAAAATGAAAAGGATTTATCTCCTTTCTGTCTTTTCTTTTCTGGAGTCAACATTCTGAGTTGCCTTTCAACTTCACTTTCATGGGATGGCTCTTACCCGTTTCTTCCCATATTGTTCATTTTCTCCTGGATGGTCCTCACTCTGAACATTTCCCTTAATGGAATACTCCTGAGGCATGTGGCCTGTTCAGAGTATTGGAAAACTGGTTCATTTAAAATCGATACTTATCTATCACTGTCCTCAGAGTGCATCAGGCTTTTTGGAACCAAACTGCTTCACACTCTGCTTCACCTCCAGGGTTTGGTCACTAAAACATCAAGGTATTTTTTCAAATGAAGTGCTGGGCCAATCTTTCCATCCTGCATTTCTATAACCACGTTTTTGGACCTCAATTACAGTTTTATTTTTATCCCTGTAATATTTTCTTGCCTTGCTCTTGGCTCCGCTTTCCATCCTAGAGAGGTCACTTCAATTCTTAATTCTGCCTTGCATAAAATTAACTATTATTCTCCAGAGTGTATCACATGCAAATGTAAAAAGCATGTGGTTACACTAGACTATAATAAGTTGACAGACTATGAGAGACAGATGGAAAAATATATATACACACAAAAGCATACATTTTTGCTTCTCTCATTAAATTGTAAACGCCGTGAGTTCATGAGTACCACATCCTTCTCCTTTTAGAACATTGTGTGGGCACAAAGGTCATCATACTCATTTTGACTGAATGATTATTAATTTGCACATGTCAAAATTCACTGCTAGAATTGATGATAAGCCAAGAGGCAGGAGAGGAAATAAAACGCCACACATCTGAAGTGCAGGTTCAAAGGCAACGACTGGCACGTGTTGCTTTCTTGAACCCAATCAATCATGGAGTTGACAGAAAATAGAAATTCATAGTAGAAAAGAGCCCAACGGAAAACAGAAGAGAGAAAGAGACCAGAAGAAAACACACATGTGCACATGCATATACACACAAGCCACTGATGGGTGACATTCCTTAGGGTAGTTACTAGAAGGCTTTCACACATGAATACCGCCATTTAATGGCATTAGGTCCTTGACTTTGTATTACTATTAATAGACAGCCTATTAGCGTGTTGCTATTTACAGGCTTCCACAAGGCAACATGATTTCCCAGTAGTATATTACCATTAATTGGTAAAAGGCACTCTAGGAATACCAGTCTAAGACAATAGCTCAGCCACAATTAAAAGAGAATTGCATTTGCTGACCTAGACGACAAAGCAGAGTGTGCCTGGGAAATTCTCTGCAATATTTTATATCCTGAACTAATTAAAGATCACATTCCCCATACAGCCAGAAAGCAAACATGAGAAATACCCCCAGCTGAAGACTTTTTACTTTGATGGTTACTATAATGAGTTCAGTCCCAAAGGTACAAGACAATAGAAAGAAGCTTCTGTCTCAAGGTTGTGGAATGAGGCCCTGACTCCCCTTCCTTTTGGAGCAATTCCTTTTTGTGCCATATCAGCCCCATCCAAGGGCTGCAGTTCAATTTGTAAAGAGAATGCAGGGGGGAAACTGATCTCATTCTAGTCTGCTAAATTTCTCTAACAGATTTAATGTTGACAAAGATTAAGAATAGCATATCATCATTGCCAGATTGTATGCTGAATGAATTTCATTTATTAACTTGGGAGAGTCTTCCCTCATCTAAAGCAGACAGCAGACTAAAAATGTTTTTACTGTATGATTAAAGTATCTTTACACAGGCAGCCCGAGGCACCCCAAGTTATTGCTCTATTGCCTAGAGGTAAATTAAGGTGATACTTTTCCTTCTCCCCATCTCTAATAGGATTGTACATTCTGCTGCTGGCAAAACCAATTACACTATTACCTATTGCAAAAACCTCATTCCTGAATGCTGATGTGTGTTCTGTCACATTTGGCTTGAAAAAATTACCTCTTACTACTTTGTTCTGATAAGGGGGAAACTTGTGGGAAAGATATTTTCAGGGAGAGGGAGAGAAACATAAAGGAAAAATGCACAGTAGGCACTGAATGTGAGTTAACAGATGTCACTATTTTGAAACATTTCATCATATTTTTCTTCCAAATTTCTTTTACAATCAGCCTAATCATGTCAGCAAGCATTTTAGAGAATCAGTGCTGTCCTAACAGATACAGACATTTTTCATCTACAACACAGATACATTGCTAGAAGAAAACAAATACCTTATAGATAACAAGACACCTCAAATTAAACTAAATCATATCATAACTTCTAAAGTCACGCTATATAGCCCAGTAAAACTCTCTGGGAATTGATCCTTAAAGGAAAAAGTAAATATGTAAAGCATTTGATGTTAATTAGCATTTTAATGTCTGTAAGACTTTTTAATTCCAGACAACAAATACATATGGAGCATTTACTACATTAGAGATACTATCTCAGTCTGTGGATATAGTGTGGAATATGAAAACCCAAGGAGGTTTAAAAGTATTTTGAATTTTACAACATTATTTGCCCCATTATAGCATATTAGTTAGGAAAGTCCCAATCTAATATTGAACATCTCTGTAGCTTTTGGCCCCTGTATCTTTTGGCCCTCTGTATCTTTTGTGAAGGGAATGGATACTCTGCATTAATACATCAAGTCTCAAATGATTCTATAGGCTTTTCTAGTTCTAGGCTATCACTTTTCTGAAAGGAGATATTTCCTGTGCTTTCTCTTCCAACACAAGTTAGCCACCTTTCTAAATTTCTCAAGTTTTAATATTTCAAATGATGGTCACTTACCACAAAGCAATCAAAGCTTTGCTAATAGTATACAAGATGACTCACGGTGACAGAGAGATATGTGTTTGGGTGGCTCAGTCGGTTAAGTAACCAACTCTTGGTTTCAGCTCAGGTTCCCACCCCAGGGTCGTAAGATCAAGCCCCACATTGGGCTCCATGCTCAGTGGGGAGTCTGCCTGAGATTCTCTCTCCTTCTGTCCCACCCCTCTACACGCATGTGTGTGCACTCACACTCTCTCTAAAATAAATAAATAAATTTAAAAAAACAAAAAGATCACATAGGAGAACAACAAAGCCAAGTTCAGGTGTGATGGCTGAGCAGTCGGCTAGACTCAACTCATTTTACAAATCCTTTGCTTCCATGAAGCATTTTAAAGCCAGGTGATTTAAAAGCAGATTCTCAGCAAAATTAGTAACTGCTCATATCTAGAACCCTCAAAATAGTTCTTGAGTACTCAAAACCATGGATGTTAAATCCATGAATACTAAAGGTATATACTCTCCTGGGTATCATTTAGCAATATCTCATTCAGTTATCATGTAAAATTAACATCAGAATAGTAGATGACAATTGTGCCTTATATAACATAAAAAAATATATGGTTCTGAGCTATAACTCTGAAAATGAACTGAAATGGTTGGGTCAGCTCACACCATTTGGGGACTTTCCCAATTCCTGTCCTGCCTTCCCCCCAGCAGAATTTGTAACCCCATCCACTCAACCCCCCAAAATAAATTTGCAAACTACTAATACAGCGCTCACGGACTCTACAACAATTTTCCCTTTGAACATATCATTCAAGGTCCCAGGTCATGTAGTCATCACTTCTGTGTGTCAAGAAGACAGCGAGTCTTGGGGCGCCTGGGTGGCTCAGTGGGTTACGCCACTGCCTTCACCTCAGGTCATGGTCTCAGGTTCCTGGGATCAAGCCCCACATCGGGCTCTCTGCTCAGCAGGGAGCCTGCTTCCCCCCTGTCTCTGCCTGCCTCTCTGCCTACTTGTGATCTCTGTCAAATAAATAAACAAAAAATCTAAAAAACAAAATAAAACAAAAAACAGTACAAGAAGGTAGCACAGATATCTATACTCTATAAAGTGGGAAGTTAATGGTATTTTTTTACCAGCAGGTTTTTCAGGTACAGCAAGTAAAATGCTAGAGGGTAAGTTCTTTGAGGGCAGAAGCATGTCTGTCTTTTCCTGGTGCACAGCCGTGCTACAGAAACTTGGCAGAATACTCCCCACACAACAAAGGCTCTTCATAAACAGCTATGGAATGAACTTCAAAGTATTAAAAGGGATCTCAGAAGCAGAATCTTCTGCGCTCATGTGTATTTTACCTGTAGAATAGTTTCCTTGATAGGCATAACTGTATTCAAGATTATAAAACTGTATCGAATTGCAGAGCAGGGTTTTAAAAAAACAAAACAAAAAACAAACCCATAACCTTTATTCCACCTTTTGCTTTTAAGTAAGACCTTTTAAGTAAGACCTTTCAAAAAAGACCACAAACTGGATTCTGTTATAAAGTATCCTTGTCCTATTGACCGATGGTTTCTGACCAATTTAAGCTATATCACCTCAATAAGTACCAGGTGATGTCATATCATAAAATCTGGAGACAGACTTGGGTCAAGGTCTGATGCTGTCATTAACCAGCTGTGTGACCTCCAGCCAATGACTAAATTTCTCCAGAGCCTCCTCAGTTTCCTCCTTCATAAAACTGAAATGAGAAGGACACCCACCTCATAGGGGAGTTAAGAGAGAAACATGCAAAAGAGACATCCACTTTCATTTTCATTTGTGTAAAATTTTCATGCTACAATATTTTTTTTCCCCAACCAAAACTCTGCACTAGGCACCTCCTGGTGCTATTTAAAATGCATGGACTGGGGCTCCTAGGTGGCTCAGTGGGTTAAGCCTCTGCCTTAGGCTCAGGTCATGATCCCAGGGTCCTGGGATTGAGCCCCACATCGGGCTCTGTGCTCAGCAAGGAGCCTGCCTCCACCTCTCTCTGCCTATCTCTGTCTGTCACATAAACATTAAAAAAAACACAACCAAACAAACAAACAAACAAGAAACGCAAGGACTTTAGCAGGGATTTGAATCCTTTTGGTAAAAAGAGCCCTCCTGATACAGGTATATTTATCTAAGAAAAATGCTCTCAGACTTCAGTGCCAGGCAGCAGAGAGCCCGCTGTGGTCCCTCCTCTGATGCAGTGAACAGGCTGGGGGGTGGGGGACTGGGGGGGTCACTGTGCAGGAAATAAGCTTGCCACTGTGGCAAAGTGCAATGAAGTGTGACCCTAGAAACGCACTTAGTTCATTATGAAAGAAGCAGTCCAGGGACTTACAGAAACAAGTATAAGAGAGACCCAAACTAGGCTATAGAGTTCCAGACAAACTCTAGGCAAACGTTACTAAAGTCTATCATCAAAGTCAGGTTCAATGTAAAGTATTCTCAAACCAAGCAAGGAAGCTGAACAAGGAACAGCCTGTGGCATGCTATGGGTTAATATAATCTTGGGGAAGGGTATGGAATAAGGAGTAGATGTGAATCATTTTTATGATTATCACCATGAACATCAGGCAGAATCTTTAGCGTTTCCCAGCTCTGGAGTGTTGCTGCCTTAAGTGCTCTCTGAAGACTCTCTCCAATAGCACAGGAGGGTCTCTTCAAATTCAGCTCTTGGAATTTAAGACTGGATCTCCTTCCTCTTTTCATAAAGTTGTTTGTAAGTCTAATACCTTGGGGCTGCACACAGTGTTCCTTCCTTGCTTCAATCCAACCAGAAAGGAGCAAGTGTCTGCCATGTGCTCACCACTGCCAGAACCACTCCAGTGTGAGGAAGACAGAGGGCCTACACTGGGGATGGCAGCCTAATAGAACTCAGAGCTCCTGTTAGAGGAGGCAGTTAACGAGGTTCTAGCAGAATGTCTGGAGGCCAGCAGTGGGAAGTCATGGCCAACCGTGAGGAAGTTAGAGGCCTGCCCTGGCAGTGCTCCACAGCAAAACCACAAGAAACCAGATCAAACCAGAGAGGCCCAAGATGGCCAACAAAGCAGGCCAAAGTTCACATTATTCCTTTGTCATACTACATTAATATACTAAAATCTCCTCCCTAAGGATCCCATGACAGAAAACTCTTGACCAAATAAAGAAAAGAAAACCTGTAACCTTACTTCCAAGAAATCCCTGACTCAGGTAGAGAATATTCCACTCCATTGTTAACACCTGTGAATAAAAGATAGAAACCCAAACCCTAGGGGACAGATCTCTCCCTAGAGCTCACCTGCCCTCACATCTCAAGAGTTACTTTTGTTTTAATAAATGTTTTTTCCTGTGCTACTCATCCACCGTGTTGTGTCTGTCCTTGAATTTTTTCTCCTGATGAGACCAAGAGCCTCTGGCGACATCTTTGGGATGGGATGGGGGGAAGCCTCACTGCCGAATGTCTCCCCAGTCTAGCCGGCAACACCACTGCAAGTATATGACAGTAAGGTCTGTCAGTTATGACCATGGAAGTGTGCTCCCCAGGGAAGGGAGTTACAAAGAGAGAAGCATGCTGTGAACTCTGACTTGAGTAGGTATCACAGAAGCTTTCACAGAGCAAAAAACGTGTGATCTGGATTTATAGCATGAATTAGTAGGAGATGGGCAGCAGGAGAAGAGGCTTTCCAAGACGCTGTAGAAAAGATGGCACCCTTGTAATGGAGAGTACCAGTGTTAAAATGTGGGCAGAGGGCAGCACCGGTGAAGTGGAAAGGCAGGGGGAGCATCAAGCGAAGGTCTGCAACACCACACAGCATTCATGCAACAAAAATTTACTGACCACTGTGTGCCAGGCACAGGGGATAGAATCATGAGCAGAATCTCGATTCAGCCTGAATATTCTTTAGGCAAAAGTCTACATATGCTGTATAATCCATTGGCTTTTATTAAATATCCATTTGGTAGACGGGACAGCTGACAGCTGACAGCATGGTTACATACTGGCAGAGTGACCCTAATCCAAACCTTCACCAGTACTATGCACAATAGATTTAATCAATCTACAATCCCCAAATTTTTGCACAGAAAATTGTCAGTGCTCATCTTTTGGATGGATCAACACCAGAGAAAATCGACATCTAATGAAATTTTATAGGTTACAAAAAAAAAAATTTTTTTTAAAACACCAAAAATCTTGGAACTGTCTCTTGTACTCTGATTTAAACTAGCTAATTTGAGCTCAAATAGCTGAGCTCTAATGACCAAATCATCTATAGTTCATGTGGCTTGCCCTTCAAAGAACTCTGTTAAATTCCTCTTCTTTTTTTTAAATTCATTCATTCAAAAGTGAGAGACATAGAGCACAAATGGGGGAGAGGGAAAGGGAGAAGCAGACTCCTTGCTAAGCAGGGAGCCCGACGCCAGGCTTGATCCCAAGGTCCTGGGATCATGACCTGAGCCTAAGGCAGAGGCTGAATCGGCACCCTTCTGTTAAATTATTCCATCAAGGATCTGAAAAAACAGTATATTATGTTCCCAGTTTTGTAACTCTCTCAGAACCTTCTAGTGGGTGTCACATCTTGGAAATCCTGGGGTTTGCACAGGCATCCTCTCCAATACGAGGCTGGACTCCACCACACCAGCTACAGGGAGATTATTCCCATGATGACCAAAGAGAGGCGAGTCTGTGATACAGCAGCATCAGGAAAGTGCCCTCGACAGAAACAGCCAACTTCCCTGCTCTGAAAACTTTTCAGATGTCTGAAGAAACAACTTTCAAGACTGATCAACGGTTTGCTTGCTGCTTCTTTCTGCTCACAAGCAAACTACAGATAATGCATTCCTCAGCTACTTGAAAGAAACAATGGAAATCATAGTGAAAAATATCTTCAATTGTTTTGAGTCAAATCAGCCAGTCAACATTTGTTGAAGATTTCATTGTGTACAAATTGTTGCAGCTGTCTGAGCTCACTGAAACAGGCATTTGGGAGAAGATGAACACTGAGCCAAGAGACCTGGATTAAATGGATTCTAGCCCCAGCTCTGTCACCAATTACTTGTGTGACCTAGCATAACTCCCCTCACTCCCGCCACCTCATCTTTTCCTACAGAAGAATGTCCTCCACCTGCCTACCTTGCTGGGTTGCTAGGAGAATCAAATGAGATAAGTTTACAAAAGCACTGTGGAAAGTATAATGTGCTGACAAATACAATGACTTATTATTTAACAGAACATGCTACCTCTCCTTGAGGAGGTTATGGGTCAGTAGAATAAAAATACTAGATTATTGATCTTTTTTTCATTGAAAAACAGCATAGATTTCTTTTTCAGAGAAAAACATCAAAAATCCACCTTCTGAACCAATTTTCATACTGCTGTGAAATTATGCTCAGTGGTCTCATTATTTAAGTATATAGGGATATTAATGTATTAGAATTACCTTGGCCCTGTGGTCCATTGCTGAGTAGGTTGTATTTTCCACATGACTTTGTTAAGGGTTCCAGAGTAAGGACAGGTTCACAAAAACACATAGTTGTTTCCCAATAGTGCTAGAAGATAGAGGATTGTGGCAAGGAACACGGTCCTCTGCAGTAGGCTGGCTTTAAATCCCAGTTACTTATTATGGGAAATACTGGGCAAGTCACTTAATTTCTCCAATCCCCAGTTCCTTCATCTGTATAACATGTATGACATGAGAACCACTCGTGTATACATCTTACTCATCTTAAAAGATTACTAAGGAAAACATCAAATGAGAAAATGTATGGAAAGGGGTCACCACAGTGCTTGGGACACTAATGACAACAATAGGGCTGATGCAGAATACTCAGACAATGCAACAGATACTGCAGGGGACCCTCAAGTCACTAACCCATTAGATATGTTGGGGTTTTTTTTTTTAAGACTTTAAAAATTATTTATTTGACAGACATAGCCAGAGAGGGAACAGAAGCAGGGGGAGTGGGAGAGGGAGAAACAGGCTTCCTGCTGAGCAGGGACACCCCACCACCACCACCACCAGTGCAGAGCTCAATGCAGGGCTCGATCCCAGGATCTTTTTTTTTTAATTAATTTATTTATTTTCAGAAAAACAGTATTCATTATTTTTTCACCACACCCAGTGCTCCATGCAATCTGTGCCCTCTATAATACCCACCACCTGGTACCCCAACCTCCCACCCCCCCGCCACTTCAAATCCCTCAGATTGTTTTTCAGAGTCCATAGTCTCTCATGATTTACCTCCCCTTCCAATTTACCCCAACTCCCTTCTCCTCTCTAACACCCCTTGTCCTCCATGATATTTGTTATGTTCCATAAATAAGTGAAACCATATGATAATTGACTCTCTCTGCTTGACTTATTTCATTCAGCATAATCTCTTCCAGTCCCGTCCATGTTGCTACAAAAGTTGGGTATTCGTCCTTTCTGATGGAGGCATAATACTCCATAGTGTATATGGACCACATCTTCCTTATCCTTTTGTCCGTTGAAGGGTATCTTGGTTCTTTCCATAGTTTGGCGACCGTGGCCATTGCTGCTATAAACATTGGGGTACAGATGGCCCTTCTTTTCACGACGTCTGTATCTTTGGGGTAAATACTCAGGAGTGCAATTGCAGGGTCATAGGGAAGTTCTATTTTTAATTTCTTGAGGAATCTCCACACTGTTCTCCAAAGAGGATGCACCAACTTGTATTCCCACCAACAGTGTAAGAGGGTTCCCCTTTCTCCACATCCTCTCCAACACATGTTGTTTCCTGTTTTGTTAATTTTGGCCATTCTAACTGGTGTAAGGTGATATCTCAATGTGGTTTTAATTTGAATATCCCTGAGGGCTAGTGATGATAAACATTTTTTCATATGTCTGATAGCCATTTGTATGTCTTGGGATCATGACCTGAGCAGAAGGCAGATGCTTAAGGACTGAGCCACCCAGGTGCCCCATGGATATGTTAATAAAGACAATTCATTGAGTATCTATTGTGAGCCAAATGCATTGTCTCTAAGTAGAAGATACTAACCACGTGGTCAGACAAACTGAAGTTGAGTATCAGAGAACAGAAACCATTTGCAGATCACAAAGCTACTTAGTGGTGGAATGAAGATCCGCCCCAGACCTATGTGGCTCTTACTCCTTCCACAAGGCCAGCATCCCAGTCTACGGCTGATTCTCACTCAGCCTCTAAAAATCCTGGACCTCCTAGGATCTTTACTTCCCACATGATCAGTTCCCAGCGGTGTTGAGAGCATGAAATCTGAGGGGATCTACTCATAGTCCCATTCCTGCCATTATCCTTCAGCATGTCCACAAGGCCTTTTTGCTTCCTTCCTTGTTTCCTTAATGATAAGCATTGGGACACATCCACTCGATGTTTACATTGATTCAGCTGCCCTGGATTAAATGAAGATTCTTTTTCCACGGCCCGGTGCCCTAAGAACTCCAAACTTTTCTGGGGACACACATGAAACTAACAATGCAATATAAGTGTTACAATAAAGATGATTGCCAACTCTATGATTAGAGGAGGGGGCAAAGTTCTCTTGGGTTGAGGCTTGGAAGTGACATCCTAGTGGGTGGAAGGACAATGCAATCAGAATGAAAGTGAGCATTGGCATATTCAAGGAACAGTAAGCAAATTAGGGTGTGTGAAGAAACAAAAGATTGGGAAGAAGCTTACTCAAGAGTCCTGAACTCCAGAGGATCTCTCAGGCCTTGAAGCAGGAAACCACATACCCTCAGTAAAGTGCCAAGACAGTATCTAAGGCCAGGAGCCAAAGGACAGGAGCTCTGGGCATAAACAGGAAAGTTCTGCCTGTCTTCTGGGCATCTAGTGCAAGCAGACACCCACAGGCCAGGGCAAAAGTGAGTGAGCCAGAGACGAAATTCTAGAAGCTCAGCTGGGATTAGAGGGGGCTTAACCAGGATAGATGCAGACAGAGTTGAGACATCTCCATCCAAGGTCAAAGCCATCTGTGAGAAATGTCTAGAGATGTCTAGAGATCAAGCAGAAAAATAAATTTCACCTTGGAGAATGACAAGTCATCGGAAATCCACTGAAGGTTAAGTGAGAGAAGAATCTCTGAATATTTTGCAAAACTTAAAGAAAACAAAAACTCTATAATTCCCCTTATTTTCACCCCTGACTTTAATTTAACCTCATTTGTTTTTGCCAGCAGTAAAATCCACAGAACATCTTGATGATGACTGCCTCAGGGAGAAAGGAACCATGTATTTGTTCTATGTCTACTGTGTGCCAAGAATTTTAAATGTTTTCTTTCATTCAGTTTTTGCAAATCACTCAGTGATGCTCAGAGAAGTTAAATAACTTACCCAAGGTCACAAAGCTTTATTTTACCACTGTGGCTGCAGGGTTGTTACAGGATTGAGAGGGCAGGATTATGTAATAACAACCCTTAGGGTGGGTTGGTGAGGCGGTGTCTTCACCATGAGTTCCAAAGGACAGGAAGCCATCTTGTCGACCTTCATGTCCTCCACACCACGGATTCCAATGCCATCACCATTGTCATAAGAGCAGTAATAACAAAGTTAATATTTATTTAGCATATCTACTATCACTGTTTTAGATTCTTTGCTTCCTGTCTCTAATCCTGAATGCAACTTGGCTAAGTGCTATGATGTCCGTTTCAGAGACGTGGAAGTTGGAGCTTGGAGAGGTGAAGGCACAGGCCGGAAGTTATACAGCCAAAGCCAGGATCCAAACCAACGTTTGCCAGCACACGCCCATGGGTGCATGTGCGCACACACACACACGGATAATGAATGCACTAAACTGATATTAACCAAATTAAAGCTGTGGTATAATACAAAGGAGGAAAATCTTCTGTGGTGTGCACTAGTGCATGTGTCTCTATGCTCAAAAGCACGCAAGGCTAGCAAATTGCATTGGCTAGAGACCTGCAGTCCTGTATTACTACATAAGGACACTTCGAGAACCACTTCCGCATGCTGCCCCATCAAATTTCTCTGGCACTTAGACCACACAGGAGACACTGAATGGGGGCCATGGTTACAAAAGCAAGGAAAAAAGTGTTCCGGGCAGGTGTTCAAGTGTTCACCTACATGTGATTCAATTCTTACAGACATCCACCAAGGGGCAACAAGCACAGGTCTGTAAAGACCTGAGATTGGGCTTGATTATCTGTCTATATCATTACTGGAGAGTAATCTCTACATGATCCTCTTAAGAACTGGTGATGATATTCGCAGGGTGTCTGGCAAAAAGAATTACTCTGGGGAATGAGGTAAGTTTACAATCCAACTCTCAATGTGAATTACTGTTGGAAAAAAAGAACTCAACACATTGCTCTAGTGTCACCCTACTACTTCTCCCAGAGATGCTACACAATTGTCAAAGAGCAAAATAATTCCTACATATGAGGCACAACTTTAGGCCTCTGTACTAAGGCAAATGCTACACCTCTTGTTCGGAATGCCCTTCCCTTCCCTTGTCTGCGTGAAGACATCTTAATTATCATTTAAACCCCAGCTCTGGTGCCACCTCTTGGAGGAAGTCTTCCTTGACCCCTTCAGCTAGAGTGAGGTTTCTCAACATTGGCACTATTGACATTTGGGGCCATATCATTCCTTGTTGTGAAAGATAGGAGAGTTCTACACATTGCAGTGTTTGGTGGAATCTGTGTTCACTTGGCTGTCAATAGCATCTAACCAGCTGCAACAAAAAAAGATGTCTCCAGATTTGGTCAAATGTTGAGGCAGGAGCAGGGGCGATCAACACCAGTTGAGAACCACCAAGCTAGTCTATCCTTGGGCTAGCTCTGCATGTTGGTTACTTGGCCCAGCCTTCAATTTAAATAGAGCAAGAAGTTTTTTCCCCTTTTTAAATTTTTTTTTAAAGATTTTTTTAAAGGAATCTCTCCACCCAACGTGGGGCTCAAATTTACAATCCAAAGATCAAAAGTCACATGCTCTACCAACTGAGCCAGCCAGGTGCCCTTTGAGTAATAAATTCTCAGAGGAACTTTCTTAATTCCATGTTTCTCTGCTAATATAAGTGAAGGTTAAGATCTAAAAAGCAGAATTTGTTGAGTGAGTGGTCCACTTTGGCAAACTCAAGGGCCTGCCCTGTATGGCTCACAACCTTCTTCACAGAACAGAACTATGCCTAAGGACAAGAGAACAATTCATGACAGAAATCTAAGTTCAAGCTATACAACCTTGATCTTAAGATTTCTTATCTAAAATGTGGACCTAATGTTGGCTTTCTCACAAGGTTTCTGGATTAAGTGAAATATAAACATCAAGCTGCCTAGCAAGAACCCCTTTCTCCTTCCACCAGAAGGTTAGGAATGGGTTAATGTGTGAGAAAATGCTTGGTAAATTCTAATAGCTAAACAGCTGTAAAGTGTTATGATTGGATTTTTAAAAATCAGTAATAAAAATTGTGCTTTCTTTTCTGAATTCAAGGAAATTCAAAAAATCCCTGTGAGGATGATATGAATTAGAAATAAGAATCACAGTATAAAGAACACTTCACAGTTTATAAGGTCCGCTCGCACACATGATATCTTTCAGGGGCCCCCATTGCTCAAGGCAATGTTACCTGAAAAGGGAAGAGTCTGCCTAGGAGACCCACAGAAACTCCCCACGTTCCCAGAGCTAGTGACTCAAATCCAGTCTGCAATAACGGACCTCTTTCCAATGAACAGTGCAGTAATGTTTTAAACACAGAACAAAGAGCCATTCAGCTCAGCCTTTCTGAAATTT
Source organism: Mustela nigripes (assembly GCF_022355385.1). Classification (NCBI taxonomy): domain Eukaryota; kingdom Metazoa; phylum Chordata; class Mammalia; order Carnivora; family Mustelidae; genus Mustela; species Mustela nigripes. The sequence continues at coordinate 66,625,100 of NC_081557.1, read as the reverse complement.
GAATTACATTCTTATATGCAAAACTAGGTAGACAGTGGAGACCATTAGAACTGATTATGTCGACGGCTATCATCATTAGTTGCATATAAGCCAGGATTAAGGATTTGAAAACATAAAAAAGAGCTATTTCTTTTGTCAAAAGCAATTATAATTAATTCTCAAAAAATGTATACATTCAACCCAAATCAGATGAAGGAATAAACCAAAGGGAAAGATGGGCTTTTTTTTCCAGTTTTGCATGCAAAAACTCTTAATTAAACCCAGACATGCAAAAGTAGTTTCAGAAGAAAGGTTAATGGAATGGTGTAGGGAGGGAGAATGTCTCCAGAGAACTTTGCGGGCTTTAGTTTTTCTGGGCCAGCTCTTTGGTCGCTCTCAGGATTAAGTTAAAAAAAAAAAAAAAATCTACAAAATGCATTTCTCTCTTTGGAATCAAGAATGGATTGGGGCCACCCTCCAGCACACTTGCAAAGAGAGCTGTGGTGTGGAATGTATGTTCCAGGACTCTGACCGGCCCTGATGAAGAGGAGCCAAGTTTTGGACACATAGTACTTGACCTTAGAGAAATGCTAATAGAGTTTGGTTTAGAGCAATGGTGTCCTCATAGCATCTGGTGCATGCTACAAGTTTAGAAGGCAGTGAAGTAAGAAGGAAAATCTCAAGAAGCAAAGATGCCCATGTGTTCAATCTAAGCATAATTATTCAAGACTACCTCTTCTCTAAGCTTCATGATAAAAACCAATTATACCTGATGGCACAGAGTTCACTGGAACCCAAGATCAAGGACAAGCCTAATAGACTCTCCATATGATCTCACCACAACCCAGTGGGTGAAGGGTGGGGCTCAAGGACTGGTACAATTACAGACTGAAAAACACGTTAGCAACCACATTCCACCAAGTGGAAAGAATACATATTGATCTGGGACTAGACCTCCTGGAATGGGGTCCTGACCCCATTATCATTCATTCATTCATTCAATAGACACTGTATCTTCTGACTGTCCATGTTGTACCAGGTACTGCATGAAGCCAAGGGGCTCAAATGTCTCATGAAGCTTGTGATCTAGAAGGTGCAATGGGCATTCTCATTACCAAATGCAAAGTTTCAAGTAGTGAAGTAAAGGAGTATGGTTCTATAAGAAATCATGACAGTAATAACAAAAAGCACCTACCCTCACCATTTACCGAGAGCATACTAGGTGCCCAACATGGTTCTATGAATTTATTTATTTTTTTTAAAATATTTTATTTATCTATTTGAGAGAGAGACAGTGAGAGAGAGCATGAGCGAGGAGAAGGTCAGAGAGAGAAGCAGACTCCCCATGGAGCTGGGAGCCCGATGCGGGACTCGATCCCAGGAATCCAGGATCATGACCTGAGCCGAAGGCAGTCGTCCAACCAACTGAGCCACCCAGGCGTCCCGGTTCTATGAATTTAAATCATTTGATTCTTCCAACTTAATGAAGTAAGCTCCTACCACACTTCATTTTAATGTAGAAGGTATTAGTTTTCCTCATATGATGAAACAACTACACTCATAGTGTTGCCCTTTAGTGTTGAGGAAGTGGAGACAGAGAGACATTAATCTGTCCAGGATTCCAGAGACATAAATGGTGGAGCTGAGATCCTAACCCAGACAGTTCAGAGCCCATATTTTGAATGCCCAAGTCAATGTATTATAGAAACTCCTCATCCAGGCTGAGATTGGAGAAGGCTTTGCTGAGGAGGGAACACTTGAGCTATAGGTTAGTAGGAGTCCATCAAAAGAGAGCACAGAGTTAATCTGTAGGAATGGAGTCATTTGAAGCAGAGGAGGGAAAGTGGGCAAAGGAGAGGAGGCCCCTATCCTCGGGGATAGCATGAGGCAGTGCAAGGAGATGGGCTTGAGTTGGAGCAGAGCAATTGAGTCTTCATCTTACAGCAGTGGGAAGGTACTGAAAGGCTTTTGGACAGCAGTAATATGATTTGTGATATAAGAATTTCTCTGGCTGCAGTGTGGAAAATGGAGCAGAGAGGTTCAGAGGGCATATGAAAACAAATTGGATATAATGGAATTGTCTAGGGTCTAGGCCAATGATTCTCAAAGTATGGTCTCTGAACCAGCAGCATGACTAGCCCCCAAGAGGTTCTTATAAATTTGAATTCTTGGGACATAACCCATACCTACTGAATCAGACACTTGGAGGATGTATCGGTTAGTTATTTATTGCTATCGAAAGACTACCATAAACTTAGCAGCTTAATGCAGCTTATATTTATTGCTTTGTAGTTCCCGTGGGTCAGGAGTCTTGGCACTGCTAGGTGGGTTCTTTGCTCAGGGTCTTTTAAGGTTGCAATCAAGGTGTTGGACAGGCTGTGTTCTCATCTGGAAGCTCAAGTGGAGAAAATCTACCACCAAGCTCACTGAGTTTGTTAGCAGAATTAATTTACTTGTGACTGTAGAAGTGAGGGCCCAGATTCTTGCTAACTATTATCTGGAGGCTTCTCCTAGGTCTTGCATGGCCCTTGCAGCTCCCAGAGGCTACCCAGAGTTCCTTGTCACATGAGCTTGTCCAGCATGGTTGTTTACTTCACCAAGCCAGCAGTGTCTCTGCAGCAAATCTGTTAGCCCAACAGAGTCTTCTTTTTTTTTTTTAAAGATTTTATTTATTTATTTGACAGAGAGAGATCACAAGTAGGCAGAGAGGCAGGCAGAGAGAGAGGAAGGGAAACAGGCTTCCTGCTGAGCAGTGAGCCCGATGCGGGACTCGATCCCAGGACCCTGAGATCCTGACCTGAGCCGAAGGCAGCGGCTTAACCCACTGAGCCACCCAGGCGCCCCAGCCCAACAGAGTCTTATAAAATATACCATAATTGTGGGAGTGACACCCCATCACCATTGCCATATTCTATTGGTTAGAAGCAAGTCACAGATCCTTGCACAAAGGGGGAGGATTATATTAAGGTATGAACACCAGGAAGCAAGGATTGTGGGGCAACACCTCAGAATCCGTCCACACAGTACTCTGTTTTAATCAGTCTTCCAGATAACTGTGTTGCATACTCAAGTTTAGAACCTCTAGTTCAGATTACAGATTTGAGAGACATTTTGAAGGCTGGACCAAAAGAATGAGGAGCTCAAGTCGCTGTATTGCATTGTACAGATTAGCATTGAGGTCATTAGCATGGGCTTTGGAGCCATTAAGATCCAAGGTCGAGTCTCTGCCACTTTCTAGATTGTGTGACCTTGGGCAAGTTATTGAAACTCACACAAAGCTTCAGCTACTTTATGTGTATCATGGCATTCCCATGGAAACTACTCCTTAGAATTTAGGGTTTTATGAGTTAAGTGATCATCAATGTAAACTATGTCTGATTGTCTGACACAAAGAATGTGCTCAATAAATGTAGGCCACTGTTATGGACATCTGTGGGATTTAGTCTCCTCTGTAAAATGAGATTAGACCGTGCAATATGAATGACCTGTGATTCAAGAATCCAAATATTATAGTTAAAAAAATCTTACTTTGAGAAGGGAGCATTTTTTTCTCTGATACCTAGAATAATAATGGCAGCACTGAGATTATGAGTTGCTTTTTTTTTGTTGTTTAGTTGTTGTTTTTGTGTTTTTAGTCTCCCATAATCCTGGAAGTGAGCCACCACTAGCCTCCTTAGCTTGTTAGAAAAACTTGCTCCATATGGAACTTCCTGAATGGTTAGTATATCTTCCAGGGCCCCAGTAACTATATTTGCCTCTTTTGAAATACAAAATATGAAACAGATTAAACTGAGTCATTACAAACACCCTAAGGGAATTTTCTAAACACTTAATAAGTGGGAATCCCAATCTATGGAAATTTATGTTTTTGGCACATCTCACACAATACTGTAGTTGTGGACATACTTTTCTATCTTCCTCATTGGGATAAAAACTCCTTGCAGGCATGGACCATATCTTACTGTCCTGGGTAAGGGGAGGAGAAGCCTCTTCTGGAAAGAGGCAATGACTCTTTTATTCTCCACCCTTCTCTCTCCTCTGTTCTCTCGTCCCCTTCCTCTTCTCCAATCAAGGTTACACTCCCCAACATTTGGGAAGAGCTCTGCATTTAAGAGAATTCCTGTTAGTAGGAATCAGAAGGGAGCCGGACAGTGGGGCAAGATTTAGGTAGAATATACAGGAAAACTAATGTCAAGCCCTCCTCTACTTCTCTGTGTTCTTCAAGGTAAAGGTCAGGGTTCATCTTCATGTAACTGAAAGCTTATCTAGGAAAATCACTTGAATGGGCTTTGTAAAGGCAAAATAAAGACACAGAGAAGAGGGAGGAAGATACAATAGAGGAAGACAGGACGAAACCTCTGGAGGATACCAAGCTCATTGGTTGTAGAGTCTGAGGCATGTTATTGGGTAGGGCAAATAAGGAAAGACAGAATATGTGGGATTTTTTTTTTTTTAATGGCCCTAGATTACAGAATCTGGAACAAAGAAAGTGCTTAATGAATGCCTAAGGAATAAATGAATGAATGAAACCAAAGTCTTTCTTATTTCCTCTATACTTTGTAATGTGATCTCTCATTACTGACTACTGAAATAAGAGAAGGACATGGTCCCCAAAACTAGCAGACTCACATGTAGGAAAAAGCACAGCAACATGTCCCTCTGAAACAGGCACTGCCATCTGCCTAGGTCGGAGAGTATAATTTAGTAAAGAAACAGGCAGAACACGTAGTTCAGAGAATGTTAATACACAGTCAATAAAGTAACTAACCAATCCGTAGTAACAGCCCTCCAAAGGACAATTCTGGAGTGTTTTATTCTGAGAGCAAATTAAAGCAAAACAAAGATGAGTCTACCAAAAAAACAGCAGAGTCTCCTCTATTTCACATATGAGTCCTTAGAGGAATTCATGGAAATTATCCATATCTTTCCCATATCTCCTCCCTACAGTGTACAGTAACAGCCTAAAAACCCCTTTGTTCAAGCATAGCTCCAGTGTATAAAATCAGGGCTGAGAGCTCTACCTTTTCTAGTCTCTGCGTGCAGAATATGTTCAGAATTAACTATTCATGAGCAGTACAAATCTAAGAACAGATCCAGAGTTTTGATAAGGCTGCAATTAGCCAGTTACACAATCAGAAGTCCTTTCATCAATTCATTAATGATTATTTTAAAACAGTACAATTCTTAGGGTATATAAAAGCTGCTATTTTATTCTTCATAATTAGAAACTACTTCTGTGCCTTTCTGGTTTGCTCCAGCAGCTGACGAGAATTCCCTTGGGACATGTGGTTGTTTAGCACATATGAATTTGTGTGCTTATTTGGGGAGAGGCAGGATGGGGACCAATGTTTTCATTCACATAATACATGCATAGCCATAGAATTAGCTGTTCATACGCTAATTTGGTGTGTAGTCCCTTTCATTTCTGTGCAGTTTATTGGATTTGGTGTCCTCATTAAGATGATTAAAATAAACCAGTCTATCAATATGTGGTCCAATTAGTTCAAATGTCTACAGCTTTAGTTTGGTCCTTTTCTGTCTCCAGGGCAGCACTACTTTGGGGATCTCTTTTCTGGACTTTTCTCAGGACACATGGGATGCCTGAGCCTCTCTTAGGTCATCCAAAATGAAGTCTCCCAATGAGCAGATGGGGTGGTGGGGAGAAAAGTCAATTTCTTCAGTCTTTGACATTTATTTAACATCTCCTTTATATGCCACAGTTTCTAGAGAAACTATTTAGTGGGCACACATATAACTTAACACTAGGATTCCAAGAAGTTAAAATGCCCTGTTTTCATTACACTATTGACTCACATATGACACCTGCAAGCTTCTTTTTAATTTGAAGAATTGTTTTATTTGAAGTCAATCGAGCTTCAAAATTATCTGTTTTTTCCTTAGGGGGCCCACATATAAGCTTACTTCTATATTTTTTAAACTATAAATCTGGTTTTCCAAAAATTGCTCATGGAATAAACCGTTAGGTTGTATAAATATATATGTGAACACTCACTCATTCCCTTTCAATGAATACCCATTTCTAAAGACATTTCTCAAAAATTACTTGTCCAATTAACTTCTTTATGAACAAATAAATTCTGTTCACCTATAGACAAGCTACAGTTATGGTCTAGCAGCCCGGGTGTCTAATTTCAGAATATTATTAACGGTGGTTATTAGCTGGAGAAGCGATGTAGACGCGAACATATAGGGTGAAATTTACAGTTATTGCTCTGCAAAGAGATAGCAAGAATGACTCAGTCTTCTAATAGAACTTACAACCAATAAGCTGTAGCGTTTAGATTAAATGACTTGATTTTTTTCTGTAGTTCAATAATTTACGTAAGATAAAATGGATGCAGTTTTATTATCGGTTCCTACGATCCAACATTTTAAATTGTTTTGCCTTCTCTGAGGATACTTAATGAAGGCTATATCCCATTGTCCTCAAGTCATTTTCCTTTCCTTCCAGGTCTATTTCCATGTGGGCTGCACGTGATCCCTGTTTTTATGCACCCAGTGCGGAGAGGCAACCTCATTGACAACAACCTTCGAGCAATATCCTCCAGAAGTTTCTTTCTTTCTTATACTGGTCAAATACTAGTGGAACTTACAGGCATGGGTAAACACTGACCAATCTGAGCAACTACTTTGTGGTAACAGCTCTAGCATAAGAAAGTAAATAAATTCTAAAACAAAAGAAAACATGAATCTGCTATGGGGGGAAATACCACAATGGAACTTGTGAAGTGACAAGAACTCTTTTTATAATTTAATTAGCCTAGACATAGGGCCAGTGTGGGGGCTCTATGCCAAGAAGACATACCTTGGAACCAAAGATAATCTTTTAGAGAATTCATGCAGATCTCACAACTACTGTAAGAACTATGTATGTATGGCCCCTGACCAACTCTCTGTCTCACAAGCTAATTATTATGATCATTAGCACTGATCATGACGTGTGGCATACCACCTTCCTCCAAGTGTACAGCAATAATTGTGGCGGACAGATCATTTGGAAACTGCATCATGGCGAAAGACAATGGCAACCCATGTTTTATGACTGAGCGGACAAGTTGGTTAATAACCGTGAGTCAGTTGCCTTACCAGTAAATATTTAACAAACAAATAAGCATGTATTGAGTTCCTTCCATGTTAGATAATATGCCAGAGTCTAGGGTGTTCTAGAAGTAAACTTCCTATCAGGTTATGAGTTGGTGAGAGAAGAAGCCGTACCTTCCACAGATATCGCTGCACCTGTATGGGCATGACAGGCGTAACAAAGACTTGAATTGAAGGTGCGTAACAGACTAGAATTGAAGAAAGGAAGCAAATACTATGGAGAAAAATACAGGTGAGGATAAAAGATAAATGAAATAGGACTCATGCCCACATGGACCTCGCTGTCTAACATATAGTGAGCCAAAAAAAATAAATGTTAGAAAACAACTTTGTTTAGAAGTAATAAAACAAAATAAAAGGAGAAGTGCTTGCTGCAGGAAGTGGGGAAAGATTAAGAGGGAGCTGGGTTCTGATGCACATACAGAAAATTTCCAGAAGAATGTACTCCTCCTACACGATGCCCAGAAGTCATTCAAATACTATATTTTCTGTATACTATGGTTCACGTAGGTTGCTTAAACATCAGCGACCGGATGCTGGTTTTTTCGGCAATATGAATTTTACCAAATGACATGCTGGCATCTCCCAGTACATCTACTTGGCTGCCCCCACTCCCTGGTTATACCAGAGTAATTCAAAGCACCAGAGAGTATCTATCACTCTTTCCATATTGTGAGTGCAGTAATGTTTCTTTCCTCCCCTCCCCCTCGCCCCTGCCACCGGTTTATGATGACAGCTGCTCTTTGTGACTGCTTCAGAGACTGGTGGTCAGCTGGAATCTGCTGGCTCACAGCAAAGGCATTATAAATCTAGGAAACCCAGAGGAAACGCTCCTTCTCCATCTCTCAGACCTAGGTAGGAATGCAGTCTCAGCAACAGAGCCTGATATGGAATTCAGAAAGGAGCAAATGGGAGAAGAACTAGTTGCTTCTGGCCTGTCTCCAGATAGACAGGCAAAAGAAGAGTTCCTAAAGATTTCTCTATCAGGAGGCCAGAACAGCAGAACAGAGAAGAATCTGGAACAGAAGCTCCCGCGGAGAGAAGAGAATGCATTTGGACAGAGCAAGTTAAATACTTGATACAGACACGGCCATTGGGGCCAGAAGGACAGCGATGATGGACTATAAAATCAGAAAGACCTAGGTGTAAGTCTAGATTCTGCTTCTTATTTGCTACATAACTTTGGGGTCTACTTAATCTCTGTATGGCTTAATTTCCTCAGCTATCAAATGGGGAAACACAAAAGAACCTGCTTAATAGTGTTGCTATAAGGATTAGAAGGGAATACTGTACATTTCCAGCAGAATGACTGTCCCATGGTAGGGACCCAAAAGTTACCAACAGCTCTGCTATTATTATTAAATTTATAATATCCACTATAAGAATTTAATGCACAGAAATACACCCACAGTTGGAAAAGACTTATCCTCTGTAATAATGTTGGAAATTATGAAAACTGGAAGACCATCCAAATGTTCGCTAACAAAAGCAGGGTTTATGGAACGGTTACCGTTTGAAAATGAATGAGATCTATCTATGTGCATGGCCACGGCAGGTGTCCAAATGTGTAATTAAGTAAAAACAAAACAAACAAACAAAAACAAACAAACAAAAACAAGTTCATGACAGATATTGGCAAGGATGTGGAGAAAGGGGAACTTTCTCACACTGCTGGTGGAATGCAAGATGGTGAAGCCACTCTGGAAAACAATATGGAGGTTCCTCAGAAATTTGAAATGACCCAGGAATTGCACTACTGGGTACTTACCCCAAAGATATAAATGTAGTGATCTGAAGGGGCATGTGCACCCTAATGTTTATAGCAGCAATGTCCACAATAGTCAAACTATGGAAAGAACCTAGATGACCACTGACAGATGAACTGATAAAGAAGATGCGGGATATATGTGTGTGTATGTATATATATATACATACACACATACATATACATACACACACAGTGGAATACTTCTCAGCTATTAAAAAATGAAACCTTGTCATTCACAACCACATGGATGGAACTAGAAGGTATTATGCTACGTGAAATACATCAACCAAGGTAAGACAATTATCATATGATCTCACTCACATGTAGAATTTAAGAAGAGAAGGAAACTGGTTCCTGTGATTAAAAAACTCTAAATCACAGGAAACAAACTGAGGGTTGCTAGAGGGAACTGGGTGATGGACATTAAGGAGGGCAAGTGATGTAATGAACACTGGGTATTTTATGGGACAGATGAGTCACTGAGCTCCACCTCTGAAACTAATAATACACTAGATGTTAATTAATTGATTTTAAAATAAAAAGACCAAGTTCAACAATACTCAGAGTATCGTCCCATTTCTCTAAGTAACATTAGTTTTTAAATATATATATATAAAATATATATATAATATATATATATTATATACATATATAAAAGCTTTAAATAATGAAAAGATGTTATGTCTGTGGAACAAGATAAAGTAAAAATTATGCATTGCATATTTATGTGTTTTAATAAATTATTTGCAATAATTATTTTTGCTATTATTTTCAAGGGGCAGATTTTGAGATGGTGGAGCTTTTTCTTAACAGTCTAATTCTCAACAGTCTGATTCCTGCATGGTGTCCCATTGGGCACTAGACTCTTCTGCTGTTTTTTTTGCTTCCTTGTCAGAAACTTAAGCCTCCTGTGCTCTGAAATCTCATAAAGGAGAGAAATCAAAAAGGTGCAGTAATCAAGGAGAAGAGCTGCAAGCATGGGAAACTTATTTATATTTTAGATGTTGATTCAATTCATTTCATTAGTCAGTTTGTCCCTCAGAATCCTGAGAAATGATTAGAACTAAGATAACATGACTCTGTAGTAGGCCTAGAATAATACCAAGTGAACAAGCCAAAATCCACCTCCAATTAGAAATGCTCTTCCAAAAATTTTCTACATAAAATAAACTGGGTTTATGCATAAATGAACTAACATAGGCAAATACTATACCCTTGAATGTATAAGCTTCCTATAACCTTGCAGCTTAGGCTCTGATTGGTTTTTGTTTTGTTTTTCTTTTGTTTTTTTTACAACTTTGGGATTTGATTTCTAAAGCTATAATGCAAAACCTAAAAACATCGTTAGGATCTCAATATATAACACAAAGAGGTAAATATTCTACACAAACATAATTTTTCAAACTATGTATAATTTAAATATCATCAGGGCCCAGATATTTTATTTAGATAAGCAAGGAGTGGAAACATGACTCCAGTTTAATTAATTGGAATACTTTAGTATTTTCTTTGCAATGTTCACAGCTGGGACATCAACTTAACAAATGCTAAAATGAAGCAAAGATTAAATTGACAATGCAGGTCTTCCTTCCCAATCATCAGTTCAGTTTCTTATCCATAAGGCACTCTTAGTTATTTTTGTCTAGGGAGAAACTCCTCTAAGTGTGCAACAGTGTCATGTCATTGATCTGAACGAACAAAAGGGACTGGATAAAAGGGAAGTTGAGCAGCTTCCCTAAGATCCACACAACAACAAATGTTTTCAGGAACTCCTTAAATGTTTTTCCCGTAGTGCCTCATCCATAATTTCAGTCCACATAGTTTATTTATGTTTTGGTTATGCAGCATTCACTGAAAGTATTTTATTAAAGTCAAAATCAACAACTGGTTGGCTCCCCTTGTGCTTACAACTAGGCAGTTCCATTCACTTACAGTCACAATAAAATGTGCTTTGCTTCCTTTTACCTGCCTCTAGAGCCTTTCTGACCTCCCAAGAAAATCTGCCTCCATCACAGAATGCTGCCAAAAGAGAATGCTTGCTGGATTGAGTACCTCTTGCTAGTCATCTTTGCCGAAACCAGAAAGTCTGTTTCATGTGAACTAAGCAGGGACACAGAACACAAATTCAGTTGTTCCCCTTGCCTTTCCCCTTGGCAGTTGCCACAAAAACAACTCCTCCATGCAATATTGGTAGTAGGAGTCCTTTGATGCAAATGCTTTCCTTAATTCCAGAGCAAAAGCTCTAGTATTGGTTTGCTTCATCATGTAAGTTATGCAAAGGCAGCTGATGAAACTTACTCCCTTTAAAATTTGTGTTTGTGGCACGGTTTTAATGGCCCCCCTAGTCTCCACGTTGGTAAGGGAAGAATTCCTACTTTGGGGTCATGGACATCGCTGGTACATGACACTCAATACTGGACAGGTGTGGTAGACAACAAGTCATTAGTCACATGAACTCACAGTCCAGAAGAGGCCTGCCTACCATGCAGAGCTCCACAGGGGCTGTACTTGGGAACACAAGGAACAGCTGTGGAAGGCAGGTTTTGTAGCATAGAGAGGGTGTTATGCCCCATTTCTCACAGCACAATGTGACTGGCTTCTTGGCAGGTTGGTGAGGATAAGTAGCATCTGTGCCTGGCCCCTTGGTTAAAGGTGGGGGAGGGGGGTGTCCGTCTGACCAGGGGACCTTACTGGCATGAACAAAGGAGAATGGGAACTTAAAGTGAGGCCATTCAAGGACTTCCTGTTTTTACCAGGTGTTATAAGTGCAACACGTAATACTGATCCTTAATTGTAGGCCTTACCCCAGAGGCCTAAACACATAAGTATTTGCTAAATGAGAGTAAATGAATGAAGGAATGAATGTGTTGAAAGTGGGAGGATTCTAAAACGTTGGAGGATACCACGACCGGGCCAGACACTGAACATCTTAGCTATACTGCAATCATTTATAAAACCTATAAAATGGGGACTGTGATATCTTTTCTGTTTATCTCAGGAGGTTACTTGAGAGCATAAAATCATTAACATATTTGGGCAACAGCCTAATTCCTTCAAAAGACCTGAAAGACCCTCCATGCCCTTTTACTTTGGACACACTGACCTTCTTCCAATAGACTTTGCAGACTCTGTGAATGAGCAACACAGGGTAAGATATACTCTTTATATGCTTGCAAAGCACCCCTAATTTTTTCTGCAATTCAGGCTGAAATGGTTTCTTTGGGGTCTGTCTCTCGAATGCCTGGCACACAGTAAGTGCTCAACAAATGTCTGGAGGTGGAGTAAGGGAAAAAGTGATAAGGATCCGTAAAAGCGTACTCAGAAGTTAAAAGCACTACACACAATTGAAGAAACATGACTTTTGCCTCCCTCTTCAGTTGTGGGGAGAGCCCACTATACCCTTCTCTACCTTGCCTCCCCTGTCCAATCCTCGCCGCTGTGGGGGCGTCAGCCTTCCGAATAAGAAGTTAACAGACATCCCCATAAAGCCTCAGGTGGTATATGATAACACGCCAGATTTAGAGCTACCTCCTAAGCAGGGAAGTTAGGATTCATGGTGTAGGCAACAATATGTGATCACTAGGACCCGCTGAGCCAAAGGAAAATGATGGTAGAACTGGAAAAAGAGCTAAATATGAAGCCACATGCACCCGACTAACTGAGAAATTTTGGTAAGTTTTTTTTGTTTGTTTTTAAAGAGAAAAAAGGACTCACTACGTTGAATCTGGGTAACTGGGACTCAATATGTTGAGTCTGGGTAACTGGAAAAATGAATGTTGTCATCTGTAGAAACTTTAGGATCAAGAGGAAAGCTGGTTCTAGAGAGAGCTCAGGTGATGGTTACCAACTCAAGATGTTCTCTTTGAAATAAGTATCTTGAATACACAACTATCTTGAATAGTATTTTCCAGGTCTAAGAAAGCATTTTATTTTTAAGATGTATGTCTGGTCTCACAATAGCCAGTGTTTAACCAATGCTTGCTGCCTTAAACAAAACTTTTCTACTCTGTAATTTTTCTCCCAAGGACACTTCAGGAAAGTATGTGTCTTGCTAGCCTCCTCACAGGTATATGAGGCCTTCTGGCTTCTATACTAAAGGCTATTACCAGGGAGAGTATTACTGACCTCTAATGAGCCACATGGTTTCACAGACCCACGACATGCTGCCATTTTGACGGACTCCCAGAGCATGCGCTTGTAAGTTACCCAAGGTCAAGGCCGACTGTGACTTGCATATCCTGAGCTGTCTAACTGACCTCATGTTCTAATACAGACATAGAAAAACTCAGTGAACCTTGAACAAATTCAGCTTCCACATTTACTGGGCATCTGTTCTGGGGTCTGGCACCAGCTGTGTTAAGTGTAAGAGCTACAAAGCTGAATAGCACATTTTCTGCCTTCAGGAAGCCCCCACCCAAGTCCAAACACAGACAATAAAAGATATCAGTACACTAACAAACATTAAGTGCTAGAGGAGGTATAGATTTAAGAAGTGAGAGAGCAATTGATTCCAGTGAGATAATAAATAAGCTCAGGGTAAGAATATTTAAACCAAAGTAGGACATTGGAAGTAAAGATGTATCTAGAAGAGCAAGTGCTTACAAAAGGATAGGTACAAGAATTACCCAGAAAAAGAGGCACACTCTGTTTTGAGGATTAGGTTGCATCTCATTTTGGACCTTTTAATTCAATGCCCTGAACTAAAAGTCTGAAAGTTTTCTTTTTTTTTTTTTTAAGTTTTATTTATTTATTTGACAGAGATCACAAGTAGGCAGAAAGGCAGGCAGGGAGAGAGGAGGAAGCAGGCTCCCTGCTGAGCAAGAGAGACCCATCGGGGCTCAATCCCAGGACCCTGGGATCATGATCTGAACCAAAGGCAGAGGCTTTAACCCACTGAGCCACCCAGGTGCCCCGACAGTTTAGTTTATATTTTTAGGATGTTACATTTGCCACCTACATAAAGCCCAGACAAAAATACACTTCACACCAGAAACCCCCAAATAGTGAAATGTACATTGTCATCTGCTGTACAGAACAAATAGTCTCAAGTTACCATAGAAATCCCCACTCTTTTCTGTGGGAAAGTATTTAAATAAAGCTGTCAGACAGTCTCAATTAAAAATAATAAACGAAAGACCAATTATGGTCCCTTTGGATTCACTAATAAAGTTCATCAATGAACTTTCCATCAGGTATTCAGGAACAAAAAAGGTAGCATATGGAGGAATTTTCAGTGCAATTAAAGTACACCATTTACATTTTACATTGCCACCTTTGGCCGCCGGCAGTCTGAGCAAAATTAAATAACTGGTTACACTAAAGGCCTCAAGTGGTGGTGGAGGTGGCAGAAGGAATAAACAAGTAGAGGAGAAGGTCACAGCAAATATACTTGAAATGGGCAATTTCCTACAATTTTCCAAAACGAATTTAATTAGTTTTTAGCCCCTCTGTACCACTTGCTTCAACTTGATCCTCTAATGCAAAGTACTCAGAATACTGGCGCATTTTAGCAAGGGAGAATTTTCCTTCTCTACACCAGAAGCTCTTTTTTCTCCCTTTAAGATTTATTTACTTGAGAGATTGAGAGAGAGAGAGAGAGCGGAGGGGCAGGAGGGACAGAAGGAGAGGGAGAGGGAGAGATAACCTCAAGCAGACTCTGCACTCAGCACAGAAGCTGACGTGGGGCTCGAGCTCAGGGCCCTGAGATCATGACCTGAGCCAAATCAAGAGTCTGTTGCTTAACCAACTACACCACACAGGGGCCCCACCCCAAACTCTTTGGGCATCCTAGTTTATACAGCTTATGGGCTTCAAGAGGGCAGGGGTTAGGTTTCCTTCTCACAGAGCTCAGCACTTACCACACAGATCACTCAGCGGGTTTTGATAGAGTCTGTGTATTTACATGTACTTCGTGTAACCCAAAGGGAATCATCTGCTCTTGCTTCCCAACAGTATTTCATGCTACTCGCTTGTTTTGTGTGTTCTGCATGCTCGTAGATATCGGCTGCTCTGACGATAAGTTCCATGAAATTCCAAATGCTCATTCTGCCTGCGCAATAAGAGGGAGTCTCTGGAGCACACAGGCAGACTTGACTTTTATGTCATTTTGCTTGTGACCCATATGTACTCAGACAGCTTCAATGACTGGTTCTGAAACGGGATTTACACAAATGAGGGACGTGTCAGTCCAACACTGCCCTCTGATCAATGTCTTTCAGCTGGTCAGGTTACTGCAACAATAAGATGGTGGTCTAGCCAACACAGAAGAGGCTAAAGTCGGCCCCCTTACTACCTGTTTTCCAAGTCATCAGCTCCTTACTTTGTAGACACCTCTTTACTGTCCAGCCATCCAATCCCACAGCCCTCCTCCCTCCCCCACACGTACGCGCGCGCGCGTGCACACACACTTGTTATACACACACTCACTTGCTGCTGGCGGCTGGTGCTTCCATTCGACATGTGAACCTTGAAAGGGAGTTGATTTCTCTCACTTGAGTTGTCTCATAAATCACTTAACCTTCCTCCTTTGCTCCACATTAACCTTTGGTTTTTAATTTCTTCCTTTTCACTTGATTTTATGGCCTCCTCTCTCAATAAAGGCTTTTTATAAGGATTTGTAGGGAGGTGACTCCCTAAAAATAAATTTCATTTTATATTTGACTACAGTGAGTCTAACTCAGAACTTTAAATTTCAAATAACACGCTTCAAATGCACTGGCATAAAGAAGTAAACTAAAGATAATCAAAACATTCAAGAATCTGGGATATTCTCCTATACTCTCTCTTATGCTAAAGGTTTTTGTTTCCTTATTTTGCTTTTCTCTGGTCAACAAGAGATTGCTGGAAAACTGACAAAGAAGGTCAGTATTTTGTAAAGTTAGAAACTAAGAACTGTCAGGCTTTGTCTCCGTGTGGGCATCTAGCCAGCTTTTCACATGTATACATGTAGGTTCTCTCTGAGCTCTTTCCCCGTCCCCCTGACCCTGGGCTCCCCACGAAGAAAAGGAGGCCAGAGAGGCATCCTAGGGTATGTCTGTGTCTATTGTTCATCAGTGACCCAAAGACAAAAAATAGACAGCCCACAGAAAATAGGCAGCGGAGTGCTGCTGGTAGATGGAGTTCTCTGCCGGAAGATGAACAAAATGGCTGGGGAGAGGTCACTAAAAACATCACAGGGCGAAAAAAGATGCAGAGAATCCCAGAATCTCCATAGAGACAGGAGTGATTATCCCAAAGACTAGAGGAGAGACACAATCCCCACTTTCAAGGAGCTTGCCGTGAGAATGGTAAGACATACACATACAAAAATAGCCTGGAGTCAAGACCCACTGTGAGGAACAGCCATCCATCTCAAGTGGGGGATGGAAAAGGGAAAAGGCTTTGCGAGCCGCGGACATCCAGAAAGGGCAAAGTTCCTCGTGCAGGTCATAGTGGTGACGTGGCTGTGCTTTTCTAGAGGGAACCAACAATGAATAGAATCAGGGAGAACAACACATCAGGAAGACAGCAAAGCACATTTTTAGGCACTTCTGGCATTTCCCCCACCTTCCAACTTCTGAACTGTCTTTTGTCACCAGCTAGGAGTCATCTGATATCTCTCCCCTTGGCACTACCTACATTGAAAAAAAACACTTTTCTCTTCACCTTCTCAGCTCACAACTCCCCACTTAGACCTCAGGTCTTAGCTTCCATTTCTGATTTCTACCTCAGAATGCCTTCCCAGGGGCCCTGGTTTACAGCAGTCATGCTACGCTAGGCATCTAGAGTCTCCTCTTCCCACAGAGACCCTGCTCATGTCCTGACCTCATGTTAAAGGTCTCTGACCCTGGCCACATGACTCTAAGCACCTGCTGGGCAGAGGGGACACCTAGCCCATTCACCCCCCTGTCCCCAGCATTCACAACACATTCACTCATGAGTTCTGACCAATTAAGGTAGAATCTGTCCATTAGGTCCACGGAGGACCCATATCACGCTGGACGAGGACAGCAGAAGTGGCATACATTCTTTATCTATATGAAAAAAAGAATCCAAATTTCTTGCCAGAGCCTAAGTTCACATAATGTTGTCTCTGTGAGGGGGGCTTGCTGACCAAAGCCCTCCTCATCTCCTAGATGAGGCATAAAAAATAAAATATGTCATTACTGGGATCCTGGCTCCAGTTTTTAACCTCAGACAAAACCAATGAGAGCATCTCACAAGCACTTGGGAGATGCAGGAATAAGGCCTAAACTATAAGCTCTCTCTGCCTATACTTGGGCCTAAGACGGAGGCATCAAAGATGTGCTTATTAAATTTGCGGGTGGCGTTAAATTAGGTGACATCCCAACACTACGAACGGGTGGATAGAACTTCAGAATAATTGTAATCCACTAAGAAAGGATCCCAATAGAAAAAGGTGAAATGCAAAAGATACACAGAGGTGGTGATAGTAAGATGGTGGATGGCTGATTCAATCTCTCCCTTCTTTTTCTTTTCTCTGTCTCTCCCATACCCAGCCTCCTCCTCTGCACTTCCTCCGTCTCATACACACACAACTGAGATTACTGCTAATTCCAATTAAGTTAACAAACATTTACTGAGTACCTGCTCTATGGTAAGTACTGCACCAATTAAGTATACAAACAGGAAGAACATAGTCTCTGATTCTAAGAGGCTTATAAGCCTAATTAGGGAGATAGATACACACTCCACGAGTCACAAGTGAGGGACAAAGTGTGCAGATGGTGATATGTACGGGGACTCAGCAGCACACAGGGAACACTGAGGATCAGGGAAGACTTTCCCCAGGAATTTACATTTTTTTTTTTTAAGATTTATTTATTTATTTGACAGAGAGAAATCACAAGTAGATGGAGAGGCAGGCAGAGAGAGAGAGAGAGAGGGAAGCAGGCTCCCTGCCAAGCAGAGAGCCCGATGCGGGACTCGATCCCAGGACCCTGAGATCATGACCTGAGCCGAAGGCAGCGGCTCAACCCACTGAGCCACCCGGGCGCCCAGGAATTTACATTTAAACTAAGTCTTCAAGGATAAGTGGGGTTGGCCAAATAGATAAAAGAAGAAAATTCCAAAAGGGCAGAAGAACAATCTGGAAGTGACTGATAAATGAAAGATGGGGTGGCCGTCTCAGAACCACACAATAGGGCCTGTAGCGTATGCAAGCTAAGTAGGGCTGTGGGGAGCGCATAGATGGTGACAGGAGTCCAACTGCAAGCTAAGTCACTGACCATCTTCTAGCATCTTTGGAGGATTATACTGTAGATATTCATAAACATGCGAGGACTTGACTTACTAGCTTGGCCGGAAACAATCTGGAAGTCTTCCAGGGCCAGGTAATTTTTACAGAGAAAAAATATGTTGTACTGCCCTAGAAAATACCCTGACTCCTGCCAGTATCTTCAAAATGTTTGGTGGTTACCATCAGGCAGGCTCAACTTGGTTTTATGGATCTACCAATGAGGTCAAACCTATCATGGCAGGTAGAAAATATTCCAAATTAAACAATGGAGACCACGTTACCAAACTGCCATCAGCCATGGGGTGGTCGGTGTAAGGAAGAGCGGCAGGATTGGATAATCACTTCTAGTGTCGGGGGAAGTAAAATTGTTCGTTTATATTTCAGAATGCTAAAAAGTATACAGGAATAATATTACATACACTACGTACTGCTCATTTAGCTGAAGAGCTAAAATTTCAGATAGAACTAAAAGCCATATGCAGATGTTCCACTCCATTTCCTTCCGTATATCACTACTGTGAATTTCTCATTCTCCTGCATGCTTATTGATATATTTACTCCACGTGAATATCTCCAAAAATAATATAAAATAATTTCTATATGTTTTAAGTATTATCCAATGAGATACATAAGGCACAAAAAGCAGGGGTTTTTTTGAAGCCTCCTTTTTAAGATTTGTACTGATAAATGTAGCTCTGGTTTATTCATTTCACAGATCTAGAGTATTCAACCGTATGAAAATATTACACTCTGCTTATCCATTCTTCCAGAGATGGACTTGGAAAAGGTTTGCAGCTTCTTGCTAGGAGAAGCAACACTGTAATAAATTTCTGTGGAATTCAGGAGAATCTTCTCCAGTATTGATAAGTGTAAGTGCATCTTCTACTCTCCCTTAGGAGATCTTGGTGAACTGTTCTCCAGAATTGGAGCAATTGACAGCCTGCACAACAGAGCATGAGTTTCTTTATAACCTCAAAACCACTTGGTGAAAGCCAGATTTAACTTCTGCCAACCTTATGGATGTGAAATGGTTCTTGTAGTTTTGATTTGTTTCCCTGATTACTACTAAAGGGGAGCATCTTCTCACATTTACTACACAATTTGGTTTACTGTTCTAGAAAATGCTTTTTCAAGACATTTGCCAATTTTTCTATCGGACTGTGTTTTGTAGAATTTCTTTTTACATGTTGATACCATTACTTTGTTAAAAAAATGTAGATAAAAACAAATTGTTACTATGTATTAAGGCTTTGAAACTGTTCATGCCCCTTGATCAAATAATCACACTTAATGGATAAAAGCTAAGAAGGGAATAAAAGTAGGTTAAAAGATTTAAGGCTCCAAAGATGTTCATCAGGGCATTGTTTATAATAATGAATACAACAAGCAGTATACTTACATAATAGCCACAAAAAGAAAAAAACATGAAATACTCCAACAGGAAAAAAGGGATTGGCATTCCTGTAAAGTAGACTAATATAGAGACATTAAAACAGCGTTTATAGAAGAATGTTTAACGTACAGAAGAATGTTAAAAATACATTAAATAGAAAAAGCACACTGCAAAACATTCTTATGGAAAAAAATGACAGTAAGTGAAGTTATGCTAGTTTATGGGATTATATTTCCTTCTTTATTTCCTATATTTTTCCTCCAAAATTTCTATAAAGTATATGAAATACTTTTTTAAAAGCTAAACCTATAAGTATAGTGGAGATTCTCCCAGAATTAGATTCTCAGGAGAAAAATTCATCCAAGAGACAGAATTTTGAAGAGCACCAGATTGCAAGAGCCACGGAAAGCTGCAGATAAGAACGGTGTGTACGTGTATGCCGGACTTGTGTTCACAAGGCCAGACATTCCAGCCAAACCCACAGAAAATGATCACTCTTAGATCACTGCTGTCTCTCCTAATGGAAAATAATAACCTGAGAAGTTCTGGGGCTTCCATACACAGCACAGCTCCCTGTTTCCCAAAGGGTTTGCAATCTAAGCAAGACAGATGAGCCAATTAAGACAAACAGACGGAGATGGGAAAGGCAATTTGTACCCCCGTCATGGAATAGGCACATGGTTTCTATGTCTCTGCTTACATTTCAGATTGGTTTAAGGAGAGTCAAGACAGATTTAAGTGGAAAACATAACCAGAACTGAATTCTGATGGTTAGAAAGTGAACATATTTTATGTAGCTGATAGTAGAAGACATCAATTCAGAACAAGAAGACCAATTTTAATACACCTCGATCCCCAAGTCTGATGGTCTAGACCACTGGTATAACTCTTTTTAGTTTATAGAATATTTGCTTGTGATTTTCCAAATTTCTCGAAGAATCAAGGTCAAGTACGGAACAGAAAAAGAGAGAATATCCCTCAGAGTCAGACAGACCTAGGTACCATCTTGGGCACAATAATGAGCTCCTTCATCCTCAAGTTCCTGCCTGGTGACAGAACACAGTCTGAACCCTGCATGGCTGCTGGACCGTTAGAGATAGTAAAAATAACCACAATGTGTGGCATGTCCGAGGCCCTCAATTAATGGAAAATATTAATCCCGGGAAACACAGAAATTTCTTCTACATCTAGAACTGGAGTATCATCAAATACTATGTCCCAGATATTTTATTGTTATGGTGTATAAATTAAATAAAATTCTAAACGTTTTGATCCTGACCTTAGCGGAAAAGCTTTCAGTTTTTCTCCATTGAGAATGATATTTGTGGTGGGTTTTTCATAGATGGCTTTGATGATATTGAGGTATGTGCCCTCTATCCCTACACTTTGAAGAGTTTTGATCAGGAAGGGATGCTGTACTTTGTCAAATGCTTTTTCAGCATCTATTGAGAGTATCATATGGTTCTTGTTCTTACTTTTATTGATGTGTTGTATCACATTGACTGATTTGCGGATGTTGAACCAAACTTGCAGCCCTGGAATAAATCCCACTTGGTCGTGGTGAATAATCTTTTTAATGTACTGTTGAATCCTATTGGCTAGTATTTTGTTGAGTATTTTCGCATCTGTGCTCTACGCCAACAGCAAGACAGAAGAAAGGGAAATTAAGGAGTCAATCCCATTTACAATTGCACCCAAAACCATAAGATACCTAGGAATAAACCTAACCAAAGAGACACAGAATCTATACTCAGAAAACTATAAAGTACTCATGAAAGAAATTGAGGAAGACACAAAGAAATGGAAAAATGTTCCATGCTCCTGGATTGGAAGAATAAATATTGTGAAAATGTCTATGCTACCTAAAGCAATCTACACATTTAATGCAATTCCTATCAAAGTACCATCCATCTTTTTCAAAGAAATGGAACAAATAATTCTAAAATTTATATGGAGCCAGAAAAGACCTCGAATAGCTAAAGGGATATTGAAAAAGAAAGCCAACGTTGGTGGCATCACAATTCCGGACTTCAAGCTCTATTACAAAGCTGTCATCATCAAGACAGCATGGTACTGGCACAAAAACAGACACATAGATCAATGGAACAGAATAGAGAGCCCAGAAATAGAACCTCAACTCTATGGTCAACTAATCTTCAACAAAGCAGGAAAGAATGTCCAATGGAAAAAATACAGCCTCTTCAACCAATGGTGCTGGGAAACTTGGACAGCCACATGCAGAAAAATGAAATTGGACCATTTCCTTACACCACACACAAAAATAGACTCAAAATGGATGAAGGGTCTCAATGTGAGAAAGGAATCCATCAAAATCCTTGAGGAGAACACAGGCAGCAACCTCTTCGTTCTCAGCTACAGCAACTTCTTCCTAGGAACATCGCCAAGGGCAAGGGAAGCAAGGGCAAAAATGAACTATTGGGATTTCATCAAGATCAAAAGCTTTTGCACAGCAAAGGAAACAGTGAACAAAATCAAAAGACAACTGACAGAATGGGAGAAGATATTTGCAAACGACATATCAGATAAAGGACTAGTGTCCAGAATCTATAAAGAACTTAGCAAACTCAACACCCAAAGAACAAATAATCCAATTAAGAAATGGGCAGAGGACATGAACAGACATTTCTGCAAAGAAGACATCCAGATGGCCAACAGACACATGAAAAAGTGCTCCATATCACTCGGCATCAGGGAAATACAAATCAAAACCACAATGAGATATACCTCACACCAGTCAGAATGGCTAAAATCAACAAGTCAGGAAATGACAGATGCTGGCGAGAATGTGGAGAAAGGGGAACCCTCCTACACTGTTGGTGGGAATGCAAACTGGTGCAACCACTCTGGAAAACAGCATGGAGGTTCCTCAAAAAGTTGAAAATAGAACTGCCCTATGACCCAGCAATTGCACTACTGGGTATTTACCCTAAAGATACAAACGTAGTGATCTGAAGGGGCACATGCACCCGAATGTTTATAGCAGCAATGTCCACAATAGCCAAACTATGGAAAGAATCTAGATGTCCATCAACAGATAAATGGATCAAGAAGATGTGGTATATATACACAATGGAATACTATGCAGCCATCAAAAGAAATGAAATCTTGCCATTTGCGACAACATGGATGGAACTAGAGCGTATCATGCTTA
Source organism: Mustela nigripes (assembly GCF_022355385.1). Taxonomy (NCBI): domain Eukaryota; kingdom Metazoa; phylum Chordata; class Mammalia; order Carnivora; family Mustelidae; genus Mustela; species Mustela nigripes. The sequence continues at coordinate 66,602,428 of NC_081557.1, read as the reverse complement.
GCGAAATAAGTCAAGCGGAGAAAGACAACTATCATATGATCTCCCTGATATGAGGAAGTGGTGATGCAACATGGGGGCTTAAGTGGGTACGAGAAGAATAAATGAAAGAAGATGGGATTGGGAGGGAGACAAACCATAAGTGACTCTTAATCTCACAAAACAAACTGAGGGTTGCTGGGGGGAGGGGGTTTGGGAGAAGGGGGTGGTATTATGGACATTGGGGAGGGTATGTGTTTTGGTGAGTGCTGTGAAGTGTGTAAACCTGGTGATTCACAGACCTGTACCCCTGAGGATAAAAATATATGTTTATAAAGTCAAAAAATAAATAAATAAATTCAATTAAAATATAAAAAAAAAAAAATTCTAAACGTTTTGATTAAAAGCTCATTAACAGGGGCACCTGGGTGGCTCAGTTGGTTGAGCTTCCAGCTCTTGATTTTGGCTCAGGTCATGGTCTCAGGGTTCTGGGATCGGGCCCCTGGTTGGTCCCCATCTGGCCCCACATCAGTTCCCGCAGCGGGGCTCCACACTCAGCAGGGAATCTGCTTGAAGACTCTCTCTCTCTCTTTCTCTCTCCCTCTGCCCCTCTCCACCATCTCTCAAATAAAAATAAATAAATATTTTTTTAAAAAAAGCACTATTCATGTTCAAGCTTTACTTTTCCTATTTACAATATATTTTTCATCTTATCTAATCACAAAGTAGAGCAATTTAGAAGATACTTTATAAAAAGGAGTCACCCATAGTCAAAGGCAAAACTACTACCTCCTCCTGTTTCTTGTTCATGTAAAATATACAATTAATATTTTAATCTAGCTCCTAAAATAGTATCCAGCCATTTCTCCTGTTTTGCCAAGAAGAGACAGATGGTGAATCAGCTTATAAATCAGCCCCCAAAATTCTTGAAGGCAAATAAGTGCTTTATAAATCAGGGTTTTAAAAAGGGCTCATTTTTATAACAGTTATTACTTTGAAGCAATCTTTCCCTAATTATCTTTATAAACATTAAACATGGCTAATTTATGAGTTCCTGAACAGTTTTGGGTTTTTCAATGAAACAATCAAGATCCCACATGCCTGCCTTTTCTCTTTTAATCATCGCTAACATATACAATGACCTTGATCGGCCCTCTGGTCCGTTAAGCTGTGACCCTAACAGACAATGAAACCATGCTGAGAAATTACTACTCAGCATTAAAATTCAGAATATATTTGAAAATGACTTTGGAATTATAAGACACCTTGAGTGTTTGGCTGTGGCCTCACTTCTAGGAAAAAGAAACCATCGGGGGAGAAAAATGATATATAAGCATTGCCAAAAGTCTCCCAAACCCCTCAGAACCTCCAAAACATTTTTACCTTTATGCTGACATTTCCTCAGTTGTGCAGAGAAAAAGGGGAGGGTGATTATGCTACCCCACTTTTGAATACACTGAGAGCTGGTGTCTTACCGAAACTGTAAGAAAGGGGATATAAGCAATAGCATGGAGGATGATAGGGGCAGGGAGGGAAATCTGAAGAGAGAGAAATCAGAGAAGGAGATGAACCATGAGAGACTATGGACCCGGGAACCAAAAAAGGGTTTCAGAGGGGAGGGGGATGGGGTAACCTGGGTGATGGGTACTAAGGAGGGCATGTGTTATGACAAGCACTGGGTGTTATAAGCAACTAATGAATCGCTGAACACTACATCAAAAACTACTGATGTACTATACACTGGGTAACTGAACATAATAAAAAAAGGGGGGGCGGTATATAGACAGAATGTTCCAGGACTTCTATCAAGTTAATAAAACACCAAATTAGACCAACCATATTCTAACTTGGTGCATTCAATTATAAGAAAGTGTGTACTGCTTTCTAATTAGAGAAGTCAAATTTCTATAACAAGGCACAATGGCCTGGAGAGTTATTTTATATAGTGACTCTTCTGTTATTACAGGGCTGTGATCTCTGATCTATCCACAGTTCGAAAATCCCCAAAGCACTGAAAACTCATTTAATTGCAAAACCTGGTCCAACCAGAAATCATTTAATGATTAAACCCAACCTGGCCCAATGTGAAGCTATGATACTCAGCCCACCAAAGTGCCTCCTCCATATGTTTTGTCGCTGAAATATTAAAGTATTTGGTTATAAGCTACTGCCCCAGACCCTGCTGAGGATATCATGCATATGTTACAGTACATGCCTCCTCCCTAATGCATTTTAAAAATTGTGCAGTGTTCTGAATTCTGACTCCAAGGGTTTTGATACAGGACAATGAGCCTCTTTTAACAATTATATCTTCTTTTCTCCCAACAGGGAAAGAGAAAGAAGTTAATGCTTCCATTCTAGGGTTGTTGAAACAGTCGGACCTTAGGCCAGTCACCAAAAATGGTGATGCCGTTGCCTCCAGATCAGAGGCCACAGTGGGTTGGCCCTCACCACCATGCATCAAGAGAATGGCTCCTTCTGGGCACATGATACAGGCACACTAAACTAAATTACTTACCAGCCAAGGGATAAAGGCAATAAGGACAGGTGAGTGCATTGTTATGAGTTTGTATCTTTATATAGAACAGGGACTGAAGTTGGGATCATAACTCTTCTGATTAACCCAAAGAAGGGAAGCATTAATGGAAGAAAAGAGATAATAATTAAAAGGTCCCTGGTGTGCATTGGTGTATATGTCTGTGTGTGTTTTTATGAAAGAGAAGCACTATATTACACATTGGACCATACATGTCAAAGGACATTAAGGAAGATGTCAAAGACATGGCACATTGGCCAGGTCAGGTACAGAGGCACAATGAGGACACAGTCAGAAACGCTGGGTGCAGAAGTGATAGATTTGAATCATGGTTTCAGAACCAAGAGATAAAACTCTAAAAAAAGGCCTCCTGGGTAGTCACGATCCCAGGGTCCTGAGATGGAGCCCCACTGTGGGGAGTCTGCTTCTCCTTCTCCCACTTCCCTCTGCTGTGTTCCCTTCTCTTGCTGTATCTCTCTCTGTCATATAAATAAATAAAATCTTAAAAAAAAAAACCCTAAAAACAGATCCAGAAACACCCCTCAATTTCAGCTTTTTGACTGCTTGTTTTCCATTTTCCTTTCTCACTCTCTGGCTTAACTGAATAATTGATAACAGTAATAACCATCCCGTATACCTATATAGATAGTATTCTACAGTTTAACAAATTCTTTCATTCCATGACTTTTTTTTTTTAAGATGACAATATTCTAAGAAGAGGTAATATTATCCCTAAAAAAGAACTTTAGAGTCATAAAGTCAGTTCAAATTATGGTTTGATGATTCCTACCTTACATAAATTAACAAAGCTAGTAAAGCCTCAGTTTTGTCATCTGGAAGATGAAAACAATAACCTGCTGAACAGATTTGTTAACAGAATTAAATGAAGCGATACATATGAAAACGCTTCCCAGCCCTTACTAACACCAACACCCTACAACTAGCACTTGTGACCATGGCGATTACATCTATGACCTTGATCACTCACGGTTTACTCCTAGGAGTTATTTCCAAACCTTTCTCTCCTCTTCCACGAAGGCACAATTTATTATTGATGGCAGTGCTTTATAATATGGCCCAGATCAGTACCAGGACGCCTCAATTCAATTTTCACTTTAAAAATAATTCTGATAATTGCATTGGCTTACTCTGAACTTCCTGGCATAACGTAAACTGTATTCTAGCAAGACACTCAACATTTAAAATGCAATTCCATTAGCTTGCAATTAGTAGTTTTCACACGTATCGGAAAAATAAATTGATTTAGCACCTTTCTCCTGTCCACAGTAATACTGAGTATTTTTTTTCCTTGCTGTTATTGTACCCTGGCTGCAAATATTAGTTACCCTAACTGCGTATCACGTAAATCAAATAAATGCTTTCCCCCCATGCTTTCCCCCCTTAATCACATCGGCAGCTGCTCCAGTATGTTTCAATGGCCATCCACTGGAACTCATTAAGAAAGCATTATGTATAGTAAATTAAAATGCAAGGTCTATGATCTGCAGACAAAAAGATGACAAAGCTTATCAAATGTATGCTTTGGCCTTCTCATTAGCTCTCAGGGTTTAAATGGCATTGTCCTCTCAAACAGGTCCCAGAGCATTTTTATTTGTTATGAGTAGAACAAAGTCAGATGAGTATTCTGTGCTAGAGCTATTTCAACATCCCAAAGAAATAACTTTAAACAGAAATCGGAGCCTTAGATTGAGGCCAGGACTATTCTAAGAACTGTTCAGAAGCACTTATTTTTCCAATTCATCTTTTCAATGTTCTTCCACAATAATCAGATTCATCCATTCCAGCACTGTTAGTCAATCCATGATTATCAGATGCAATGGTATATTTCTATGAGAAACAGTTCCCACATGGACCTTTTTTTTTTTTTTTTAAAGATTTTATTTATTTATTTGACAGAGAGAGATCACAAGTAGGCAGAGAGGCAGGCAGAGAGAGATGGGGAAGCAGGCTCCCCACCGAGGAGGGAGCCCGACACGGGGCTCGATCCCAGGACCCTGAGATCATGACCTGAGCAGAAGGCAGAGGCTTTAACACACTGAGCCACCCAGGCGCACCCCACATGGACCTTTTAAGAGGCTCTGCTTCTACTTCCGCTGGACATCCATGCCATGATAGCTGTTCCCTAAGCTACCCTCCTGGCTGAAGCCATTCCTGCTAATGGGAGCAGAATGTAGGTATGGGGAAAGTCCCAAATCATCCCATATGAGAAATAGCTGGGGTAGTTGTGGATACTGACTTAGGAAATTAAAATCAGAGGGAACATGATATCTTCTTCAGACATTTCAGGATGGCAACTTCAGCCAAGGATGAGACTCACACTGCAGGAACCCCAAGGAACCTATATGTAATAACCATACATGACAGGAAGCCTTTGGCTGGCTTTAAGAGACAGCCCTTTGTGACAGAGCTGTGGGCCATTTAGATAACCACCACCTACAGGGAGTGTTAAAGGAGCAATCCCTCCACCACATGGGACTAGGTGAGTTTCTTTTTTTATTAAGATTTTATTTATTTATTTGACAGAGAGAAACAACAAGAGAGGGAACACAAGCAGGGGAAGTGGGAGAGGGAGAAGCAGTCTTCCCACTGAGCAGGGGGCCCGATGCGGGGCTCAATCCCAGGACCCTGGGATTATGACCTAAGCTGAAGACAGATGCTTTAAAGACTGAGCCACCAGATGCCTGGACTAGGTGATTTTTAACTGTCCTTCCAATTATTACATCCTTTGAACTACTGGGTGTTATTGTCCATTAAAGCACTAGTCACCCTTTATATATATATTTTTAAAGATTTTATTTATTATTTATTTCAGAGAAAGAGAGAACATGAGCAGGCAGGAGCGGGAGAAGCAGACTCCCCATTGAGCAAGGAACCCAATGCGGGGCTCAATCCAAGGACCCTGAGATCGTAACTCAAGCCTAAGGCTGATGCTTAACTGACTGAGCCCCCCAGGAGCTCCCTTTATACTTCTAAGTGGAAACTTGAAGATGACTATTGTCTTCATATCCCCAGCATCTAACACAGTGGGTAGCACATACTTGTGAGACAAGGGCCATGCTTTATTGAGGATTTACTAGGTGCGATGTATGTGAATTCATTGTATCTTGACACTCCTATGGTTTCACCAAATTGCTGGTATGTATTATTTCTTTTTTTACAAGTTAGGAAACAAAGGCCACAGAATTTAGGTCGTTGTCCAAAGGAAGGGTTTGAAACTGCAATTCAAGCCCCTGTTTTTCTAACTGGAAAGTCCTGGAGTTGACAAACCCTAGTACAGATCTGGCTACCAATTGTCTAAGAGTTAACCTGGGCTGCTTGTTGGAAACACAGATTCTAGAATTACTTAGAAAAGCTGCCGGAGTAAGTATCTGTGGGACCCAAGGGCTGGTATATTTTAACAAAATTCCCAAGTCAATTCTGATGCTAATAAAAATAACTACTAATTAGTGAACACATTAATTGCCAGTTAATACCCTAAGAGCTTTTTCCGGGCCTTTTCGTTTATTGTCACAGAAACTCTATGAGGTAGCTTCTAGTATTATCCCCATTTTAAAGATAAGGAACCTGAATCTAGAAGGGTTCCGAGTCTTCAGCAAGGTTACACATCCTGCCAGCTAGGAAAGCAGGAAATTGTACATGGGTCATTTTGTTCCAGAACCAGGACTTTTTCTACTTCTTCTTTTTTTAAGATTTCTTTATTTATTTTAGAAAGAGAGAGAGAGAGAGAGAGAGAAAGTGAGAAGGTGGAGGGACAGAGGGAGAGGAAGACAGAAAGTCTTGAGCAGATTCCCCACTGAGTGTGGAGCCAGACTTGGGTGCAGCATCACAACCGGGAGATCACCACCTGTGCTGAGACCAAGGCTTAGATGCTCAACCAGTGGAGCCGGGCAGGCACTCCCGGACCAGGACTCTAAAACACTGTGCTATGCTACCTATTCCACAGACTATATTTAGCGAACAGTACATAAATTTGGTCTTACACAATTGTTAAGGATCTTTTAAGTGCTGGCACAGGTAATTTGTTTCTCTGTGAAGTTTCCCAAAATACTCATGAAAAATAACCTTCACTCCACCACGCTTCTCAAAAACACATCGGAACACCCTCTGTCACCCCATGAACCAGCAAAGATGGGGCCCCTCCATGCAGACTGTGGGGTTCATGGATCTTGATGCTTCGTGACACAGTTCTCAGCCCACAGAAGACACCAACGTGTGCTTGTGGTAGGAAAAAATAATGGGCATAAAAGGTGCCAAATGGACAAAAGATTTGGCCGCAGGATAGTAGTATTTCTCTCTGAGATGAAAGAGAACATGAAGTGTTGGAGGTTCTGTTGGCCAGGGAAAAAGACAAATATTCCTTTAACCTCTTATAATTTGTCATAATTTCAATTCCTAAAGCACAGTTCTTTCTTCTCCCAGCTTTACTGAGGTATAATTGCAAAAGCATATGGAATTTTGAGGTGTACAACACAATGAATTGATATATGTTATGTATTATGAAATGATGACCACAATAAGGTTAGTTAGCATATCCCTACTACATATATTTACATGTGTGTGTGTGTGTGTGTGGTAAGAAGTTTAAAGTTTTAAGATCTAATCTTTTGGCAAGTTTCTCGAATACAGTGTTGTTAACTACAGTTACCATGCTGTACATTAGATCCTCAAAACTAGATCCTTAAAACTAGAAGTTTGTATCCTTTGACCAACAGCTCCCCATGTCCCCCATCCCACAGCTTTTGGTGACCACCAACCTCCTCTCTGTTTCTATGAGTTTGTTTTTTTAGATTCCATATACAAGTGAGATCACACAGTATTTGTTTTCCTATATTCAACTTATTTCATTTAACATAATGCCCTTAAGATCTATCCATGTTGTTGCCAATGGCTTCCACTGTATATAAGTATTTTCTGTATATATACATTTTCTTTACCCATCTCTCTTCTCTGATCAGCAGACACTGAGGTTGTTTCCATGTCCTCACTATGAAACACAATTCCTAATGAAAAGCATTAACAAAGGAGAATCAGTCACTGCCCAGGATGTTAACACTTGAAAGCGAATGAATAATTGAAATTGTGAACCTTCCAACATGAGCAAAGGCACGACTGGCGAGATATTCACCAAGCATCCCGGGTTTTCTCGATGAAGAAAAAGGGAGAAGCTCTGCTTTGTGGGCGTTCTGTAAGTGGCTCCCTGCTTTCCCCGGGTTGCCTTCTCCTCGGTGTTTGTTCACTTTGCTTTCACCTTCCCCCGCCATTTCTAAACACAAAAGGATGATGAGTCTGCCTTAACAGTCCAGATAAAATCTCCCTACAGCTTAGATGAGCTGGCATTTTCTTTATAAGCCAAGGGAAAGAAGATTAACTAAGAAAACATATACAGTATAAAAACACTCCTTTGCAGAGTATGAGATTCTGGTCCTAAGAATCTCAGTGATACAGCAAGGAGCTTTCCTAAGCCCTACCACAGTCCCAAAGGGTAAGGGTATCATCAAGGTATCCCCCTTCTTTTTTTCCAGCAAGGTTGACTTGTCACTACTACCATGTCACTAAGGATTAGTTAATGTCACAATATTTATTGAGCCGCATATCAGGCACAGGAAATACAAGTGAACAATCAAGACCCACCCATGCTTTGTCCTTGTAGACTTTTCCAACTAGAAAGGGATTTAAATACATAAACAAGCATTCACTACACTGTAAGTGATCAGACTCCAGGCTGAACACAGAGACCAACGCAGGGCTCGATCCCACAATTCTGAGATCATGACCTGAACCTAAACCAAGAGTGGGATGCTCAACTGACTGAGCCACCCAAATGTCCCATAATTGCTTGTTTTTTTAATGGTGCTTTGCATTTTGTAAAAAAAAAAAAAAAAAAAAAATTATAAATGTGTTTACACTATTCCTTATAAAATGTGTTTACTCTGACTTTATAAATACGTTTAATCTGATTTTGCCTATCATTACTTCCAGACCATTAACTCCATGACTGTGGGGACTGTATCTGATTCAGTTATATCACATAACCAGGCTTAATGGGGAGTAGAAGAGAGTGTGCTGGGCAGCACGGACAGGTGGGTGATGCTCCTATTTCTGTTCTCTGACCTCACAGACAAATGCACAGAAGCCTCTGAGCGGCTGGGAAGGGTGAGTGAGGCAAGTGAGGTATCGGTCCCCGGTGCCAAACGGAAAAGGACACAAAAAAAACCCCCAAACAAAAACCAAAACAAGCAAACAAACAAAAAACCCAAAACCATAATCTACATAGATAATATCACAATGAAATGTTTAAAAATTTTTAAATCTATGATAAAGGATTAATTAAGAATAGAGTCGGTCTTGCTGGTTTTTCCTTGAGCCACAGGCTCCTATATGGCTAGCACAGTACAGCCCTTCGAACATTTCCCTGGTCCATACAGCTCAGAACAAAAACGATCTCCTATTTGGTTTCTTGATGACTTCATGACATATCTGAAGGGCAGTGGATGATGGCTTACCAGGAGCAGAGTGCCCTTCCCTACTCACAGACAAATGTCTTCTATCATAAAACTTCCTATTATTGTACGTTACAACATAATGATACTTTAGCTAGATGATGTCCACAACATCCATCTAATGAGCGTTGAGGTATGGGGTGCATGTGTTCTGCATGTAGGAATGAGGATGTTTCTGCAGGGTATAAAGGTCATTGCCTTTCAGCAGGATTCTAAATTTCCTCCATTCGTCTTACCAGCCATGGTGGCTTTAGGCCGGGAGCAAGCTCTGTATCGCTGGGCCATATGCATGTACAAATATACTTTCTAATGTTGTTTTCAGAAAGTTTCCAATTGCATATGAATGCTCTCTCGCCTGCGAAAGTACTACCATTGAAAGAGTGAAATTCAAAGCAACAAACACTGTCACAGATAAGGAAGCAGCACTCCCGGTCCATTCATTTACGAGATTCTGACAGCTGTGTAATTAGTCCAGCCCCACCGCCTGCCCGTGGGTTAGAGCCGGACCTGTGTGGAACATGACAATGCAGGGATCACTGCTATGGTTCAGCAGAGATCTGATTTCCCACATGGCATCTCCCTTTGAAAACATCACTCATTCACCAGAAAATAAAAACACATCAACAAGCTGCCAGGGACCAGGCAAGAGCTTAATTATCTGCCCTCTCTTTAATATGTGCCATCAATATTTATGCTTCTACTTCTCCAACCTCTGATTGAGATACAAAATCTATGTCCCAGGACTCATTTTTACAGAGCATTGCTAAAATTAAGCTGTGCTCAAATATCCAAAGCAGGCATCTTTGGAGGGAAAAAGAAGACAGAGAACAGATGCTTTTTAAAACTAGCTAATAAATAGGTCTCTGGCAGCAATAAACCCTGGGCTAAAGACACAACAAATAAAAACATATTTTTGCTTTGCTTTGCACCAACCAAAGCTCCTCTTGCTCAATATTACATTTTGAAGGGGCTCCAGGCATGCAGAGAAGGCATGCAAAGTTAAAGATCAACCGACATTGGAAACAATGGCAAAAACACACCATGCCCTCCCAAAAGCTATATTCCTGTTCTTGATCCCCAGGGAAATGTGGGTTTGATGTCTGGCCAGGCAGAGGGATGGCGGCATCAAAACACGGCTGGCTACTCCCCCAGTGAAGTCGGTAAGGCAATTGCTCTACCCTCAAAGGAGCGGGAAGTGAGCGAGATGACATCTGCTCAAAATCGAACAGGTTTGACCCAAATCCTCCGCGTGGTAGTTCACATTCATTCAATCATCAAATGCTTCTGAGCACCTCCTCTGTTCCAGGCATAGACAGTGAAGTCAGAGGAAGTTTTGGAGAACGTGAGGAGCTTGCTTAATGGAACCTGACAATAGCCCGGAACACGGGCAAACACAGAGGATTACTACCATAATAGGGATGGCCATGATACTCTAAGGCTCAGAGACGCATCCAGATTTAACCAAGCTGCAAAGCTAGCAAGGAGCTGAGCCAGGGATGGAAGGCTGCTCTTCCCTTTCCATCACTCCATGCTCTGTGACCCGGTGAGCACAACAGGAGCAGCTGTTGGGACCACTGGAAGGCTCCAGGCTGCAGGGATGCCCCGAGCCTTGCAAGTGTCTGAAATGGCTCCAATAGGCTCTCTGAACGTGGCACATAACCATCCAACCTGCTCACGGCCTCCAGTGTCTTCTTGCGCTGCACTCACACACAATCCTTATACTGCTAAAGAATGGCATGTCCTCAGACCCAACTCCAGGAAGGGTTAAAGGACTGTAACAAAGCTGTCAGAGGATGCCTTTTGGATACCAGGAAGCAGAATCGCCTGTTTTAACACATGATAAAAGGCGGATGCAAATTTTGCCTAAATTCAAATTTTGCAAACCACAGTCAAGTGTGTGTGTTTGAGCCCTGGAAGGCAGATACAGTGGTGGCTGATGAATCTTGTTGAATGAAGGCTCCAGGCTAAACCCTGGAATCAAAGCAAGGACTCCCGTGTTCTCTGTGGGACTGGGCACAAGTCTTAAGGCTCACAGTCTGCTCAGCCTTAAGACCAAGGAAGATGCAGCTGCCTCTTGTCATTTCTCTCGGCGGTATGTCACACACTACTGTCACACACACTAGTATGTCACACACTATAAAGGCCTACCACGTAAAACATCTTTAGAGAAGCCAATGCAAAGCCATCCATCCTTAAAATGACAGTCACAATGGTCCACGCCACTTGGGAAACCTAACAGGTGAAGGACATAAATGAAGACAAAAGGTCACTGCGCTGTGGCTGAGAAGGAGGGTGGCAGAGACAAGGAGCGCAGATTACCAGAAACCGGGTTTCTCAAAGTTCCATGACAAATTACAGGCAACAAGCGGGACCTTATTCTTCAACGAACACTCTTCCCTGTTGAGTAAATGGCAGAGAAAAATACATGTTTATGGGTCTGGAAATTTAAAGAAAATGTTTCCATGGGAAATGGAACTATATAAGCCAATGTACACAGGGGTAAAGTACAAGTAAATGTCAGAACCTAGAAAAAGCGAGGGAAGCGCGGCTTCTAAATATAGATTAATGGGCATTAGGGCATTTATTATTTATCAGTTAGCCCTGCATGGTTCTACCTACTGCTTCAAGTGCCCCTGGTAAAAAATACAATAAAATTCCATTAGTTAAAATATTTAAAAACAACTGAGCTGGAATATGACAGTCTCTCACAGTCTTATCACAGCACTATGCTTACAATGGAAGAAAAAGAAATTGGAAACCCCCTAATAATAGGTTCTATGTTGGGAAAAATAAGAGATTTTCTTTTGGTCATCAGCAGGAGGCTTTGAAGAAGAAGGCGATGTTTTTTCTCTCAGCCACTAGCTAGGGGAAAGGCAGGTGGACTGCTGGTTTTCTTCTGACCCAGTGGTCTGAGATGTCTCAGCTGTTCATTTTAATGTATAATTACATTAAATAGTCTTATTCTGGGAGACTAGACTGATTTGGATAAGGAAATTTTAGATAAACTTTTTTTTTTTTTTAAGGAAAGGAGATCCACTGAGGTTCACTGATTAGCTTTTCTGCTCTATTTCTCTGGGCAACTTGGTGGGCCAGTGTCCTCTTTACAAAGCAGCTCACAGACAGCTACCAGAAGCTCTCCAGAGGGATCTCAGCTCTGAAGATGCACTAGAAGCTTCTTAGAGCTCATGGGTCCAAGCTCATACCAGACCACATAAGGAGCTTTCTCCCCTACCTGGAACACTCTTCTATTGTATCTCTATTAATTTTTTTATTACTATCACACACTGAACTAGAGTATCATGTTCAGCAAGAAGATTTTCCATATTTGTAAGTAAAAAGCAGGCATTGATATATATTTACTAAATGATAGGAATAGAAGTTAATGCATTTTTTGAGTACGTATTGGGGTAAGCAAGAGTTTGCATCTTATGATGCTGCTCTATAATTATTCTATCATGCAGGTAAAGACTCTGAGAGGTTAAGTCACTTCAAGACCCCAAAGGAAGAAGTAGGTTAGATTTAGGTCATGTTAAATCTCCCTCAACAGTTAACGTTTAGGGCACCCGAGTAGCTCAGTCAGTTAAGAGTCTGTCTTCCGCTCAGGTCATGATCCCAGGGTCCTGGAATCGAGTCCCACATCAGGCTCATTGTCAGCAGAGAGCCTGCTTCTCTCTCTGCCTCTGGCTGCCATTCCGCCCACTTATGCTGTCTTTCTCTGTCAAATAAATACATAAAATCTTAAAAAAAAAAAAAAAAAGAGTTCATGTTTACTACTACCATTCAAGTAAAAGGATTCCTGCTGAGGAGTGGCCCAGTGAAAAGGACCATACTCACCAAATGGTATTCTTTCCTCCCCAAAACATGTCATATAACCATGCTAGCAGAAGCAACACAATTGTCAATGTTTTCCTGGCCTCCTTCATTTGATTTCCCAGATCACTAGCTACAGGAAGCCTTGCTGCAGTCTGGAAGACATCAGCCCAAGAATTAACAGCATAACTAGTGCGTGATATCAGCCGACACAGCACGGTGGTGAACAGGTGTCCTGCTAGAGTCAGATTAATGAAGTGACTGCAGCAGGAGCTTGTCAGAGCCACAATTTCTGGGAACAGAGAGAGTCATCATGTTGAAATTGCATGGCTTGGATAAACTGAAGCTACAGCCAGAGAATAATTTTGACCTTCCAGGACTAGTTCCATACTATCCCCTAATTTTAAGATAGAAATGCTATCATCTTCACATTCACAAAAATAAAGCAAGCATTTGAACACTGTCCTAGTGTCAAGGGTATTTAGAGACAGTCCCCTGAAGGGCTCATTCTCCTTTAATGGTTAGTCCACAGCCATCCCACCCTGACTGTGCCCAATGTCGGCTGATTCCAGAAGGCTGTGGATTCTTGGTGCAGAGGCACATGGGAATCCCGTGCACTATCAGACCAGAGGTTTTAGCATTAAACAGAGCTGACAACTGCAGAAACTTAGCCAAATTTTCCTAAACTTCCAAAGTCTTATTTTCCTCAACCATACAGTGAGACAACTAGTAGAATGGTTAGGATGAAAAGATGATGCATATGAAATAGGCCCTGACACATGGAGATATTGAGCATTACTAATATTACCATTTCCTAATAAAGACACGCACAATTACCTATTCTAGGTACACGGTATTTGACATTTCTCTGGCCCTCAAAGATCAGTCCAATGTTTATCTAATAAGTCTCAATCATTTTTTAAATCATATCCACATACTATCAAGGTTCCAACATGCAGAAAGTCAACTCAAGGGCCTACCCTAAATAAAATTAAATTTTATCCTGATAAGGTTAAATTAGGTTTCCGGATGCCTTCCTGTTGACTTTTATTAAATCATGAAGAGTTCCACCAATTGTGTTCCCTCCCCATTAAGCAAACTTGACACTGGAGCTGAATGAAACAGAAATATCGAAGAAATATAGATGTTCTGTGCTGAAATGTCTTAGCAACCAATTCATAGAGGCTGGCCTAATTCCAGATGATGCTGTTTGGATGAAATGAAAACTGACTGCATTACACTCCTGGAAGGAAGGGCAAACTGGACCTTCCTTTGAGTCTTCTCAAGGGATGGATCTTGAGATGGTCCTGCATCCCAAGGGATGGACCTTGAGATGGTCCCCCATCCCAAGGGATGGATGGACCTGCATGGTTCAGAATAGAAGCCACTAGGCACATATGCTATACTGAGTCTGTATGGAGCCAGTAGGAATTGAGGTATGTTGGAAGTGCAAAATATGCCCTGGACTTTGAAAAAATATATAACATATCTTATTAATAACCTTTATAATTCAGACACAGTGGGTTAATAAAATACATTGCTAGAGTTTCTTTCACCTGTTATTTATTTATTTATTTATTTATTTTTGCCCTTTTCACTAGAAAATTTACAATCATGTACGTAGTTATAATTATCTACCTATTGGATAGTACCAAGTTAGACCATGAGGTCCACAGTCAAACACATGCCCTTCAATAGGCATTTGATGGTTTCACATGTTACTTTGAGAGTTGATAGGTGTTACATTGATAAACAAAACAAAACAAAAGGAAGAAAGAAAGAAAGAAAGAAAGAAAGAAAGAAAGAAAGAAAGAAAGAAAGAAAACAAGGACAGACAATAATACAATGTCTTGGCCAATAGTGTCCTTCAATAAATGTTAGCTTCTGATCATAATGAATATGGTTAGCCAAAGCTTAAGTTTAAATAAAGCAAATTTCTTTAGTCCAGGACTTCTCAGAGCTACTACTCTATGTTTATGTGGAATCTGATTCTAAAAATTAATAGCCAGTGTTTCTCAGACTCATTTGATCGTATTATTTTTATTTAGTCAATTATTTGGTTAGTTAGTTGAGCCGCTTATAGAAATTTTCTGGGTTTTTTTTCCCCCCTAGAAGTTGTTTTGGGAAATGGCCCCACTCTTACTTTGGAATCTGGAAAGGTACAAACAGATGAGTATTTCATTCAGGACCAGAGAATCTGGAATACGACTAGCACAACAAAAAAACCCAAGAAAGAGGCGACCAGCGGGCTGGCCTAATACACACTGTCCATAGTAGATAATAGCACGTGATCAACATTCAACTTACAGCATTAGGTTTTACTAATGAACTTATGAGAAGCAGCATTTGAGCAATAATGTTTCTTACTATAACCTATTCATGAACCCAGGCCTCAGAATATCTTTTGCATAATCATTTAATTTTCAAATCTTCTCAATGCCAACTCATTCTGGGAGAGAAGTGGAGGAGCGAATCAGCAATGATGTGAGTGGTAGTGGGTAGAGATCGATAACAAAAATAGGGATTATCGATTTAGGGTTGCCATGATGGATGTTTACAGACAGTTAATCCTCCTGTCCTCCTTCTCATCATTTCTACCAAAGAATTAATATGTGCTTGTTCCATTTAGCACTAACTGCCTCACAGTATACATGGTCATTAGAGCACCGTCCCTACGGGTATTTGTTCCTACCCCAGTACTCGAGCAATCCTTCCACGCTTTCCAGAAAATCTCTGCCATGTTCTTCACCAGCTACCACTCCCAAGTTACCATTCAACTCTTCCTCAGAGGTAAAAGTGTTTAGGATGCTTTTCATAATGGCAAAGGCCTTCTAGTAATCTCTAATCGCCTTTTGGTTTTCCTACTACATTGCCTGGATCATTTACTTGCAGGTGTCTGAGGTCACCTTAAAATCCAGGCTTTTCCAGTCAGACAGATACTCTTTATCTTTATGAGCGGTCAGACACTAAGACTTGCATACATTTTGGCATTAGTTTTTTATGAGCAATATTAGTTTATATTATTATTATCTATTATTAAACATGAAATAAAGAGGAGAACGAATCTTTTTTTTTTTTTTTAAAGATTTTATTTATTTATTTGTCAGAGAGACAGCGAGCGAGAGTAAGCATAGGCAGACAGAGAGGCAGGCAGAGACAGAGGGAGAAGCAGGCTCCCTGCGGAGCAAGGAGCCCGATGTGGGACTCGATCCCAGGATGCTGGGATCATGACCTGAGCCGAAGGCAGCTGCTTAACCAACTGAGCCACCCAGGCGACCCGAGGAGAACGAATCTAAAGGAAGAAAACATCATTGTAAGAGCCTATCAGAGGACAGCTTCTATAGATGGAAGGCTAATGTTCATTGGCTGGGAGTGTAGCCACCCTCTGATCTTTTAATTCCCATTGGCTGAAACCAAGCACTCAAAGTCCGAGCAAGCAAAAGATTAAAAGACTGGGTTGTCCTACATCTTTCTCTCCTGCCCTTCCTCCCTCCCTGCCCCTCTCTCTTTCTCTTTCTCTGCATGTCAGTTTACCTATCTATGGATACTTAAAGAAAATTTTAGAGAAAACAGTGCTATAAAAACTCAGAGTTGTTTGAAAAAGTGTTTAAAAAGAGATATACTCAATGGAGGCACCCAGGTTGCTCAGCAGGTTGGACATCTGCCTTCAGCTCAGGTTATGATCTCAGGGTCTTGGGATCAAGTCCCACCTCAGGCACCCTGCTCAAGGGGTGGGGAAGAGAGGTGTGGGGCAGGTGGGGAGTCCTTCTGCCTCTGCCCTCCACTCCTGTGCTCTCTCTCTCTCACTCAGTCTCTCTCAAATAAGTAAATAAAAAATCCTAAAAAAAAAAAAAAAAAAAAAAGAGAGAGAGAGAGATACACTCAAAAACATTTGTTGCATATTTCTTAGGGATTGTACTCTGTGACCAGTTCATGCTAGGCACAGTCCCAGTTTAGGAATATAAAAGGCAAATACACAATGACCATGGTCTAAAAACTGCTTTTATTGGAAAAAAAAATTAAAGTAGCCTGCAACTAACCTTTTTCTCCCCCTATAATTTTTCAGTTCCTGCCTCTGTTCATTAATTCAGTTGCCAATTATTCACTTTCCCTCTCTTTCATATGATGTGTGCTACCAAGGAAAATAAAGGGAAAATGCATTACTAAATTTCAGAGAAACATCTACGTGCATGTGACTAACATCTAAATACTGCCATGCTAACATAACTAATGTTCACTTCCTCTCATTCAAAAAGGTTTGCTTCTTCCTCCTTTAATGTCGTTCATAAATTTGGTCTCCAGGGACTGCTGGCTGCTGTTAATTACGCATATCAAGTCCCGCTGTGCCAGAGGAAACTTAATTATTCTAATTTTCAAGGTCACAGACATATCCAAAGGTGCTAGTTTGACAGTCCGAAGAATAACGCTAGCTTCAGGGAATCAGAGGCAGGATGTGTTATGGAAGGCTGGTTACAACCTTATCCACGACTCTGTGCTGAACATTCACCAGTTTTGCAACCCGAATTAAATTGCTTAGGACAGGCTCCCCCAGAGTGACTGGAACAATGAAGCTGGCCATGAATAGGGAATACTTCTTTGCCATACTAGGGGGCAACTCTCTTTTCTGGGTGCCTCAAAACAGCAACTTCTTCTCTACAGGTCAGTGCTGACAAGGTCGCTTTCAAAACCACTTAAATTGGGGCACCTGGGTGGCTCAGTTGTTAAGCATCTGCCTTTGGCTCAGGTTCTGGTCCCAGGGTCCTGGGATTGAGCCCCACATCAGGCTCCTTGCTCAGCAGGAAGCCTGCTTCTCCCTCTCGCTTCTCCCTCTCGCTTCTCCCTCTCGCTTCTCCCTCTCGCCTCTCCCTCTCGCCTCTCCCTCTGCTTGTGTTCCTTCTCTTGCAGTGTCTCTGTCAAATAAATAAATTAAAAACCTTAAAAAAAAAAAGAAAAAAACTTAAATCTTCCTGCTTACCCACTGGGGTTTCACACATGAGGACAGGAAAGAGAAAAAGTAAGAAACAAAGTGCTTGGTAGAATTTTAAATAAAAGCTCTTCTACAGTTGCTGGGAAAACTATTTGCCTGGTAAATTTCAAGAGACTGATCAGCAAGGATCAGGATTCTATTTTAAAACTTCTTGAGGAATCCCAAGTTTATAGGATTTTCGATATTGCAACTAAAATGGGCCATACTGAAGGACCAGTTTTTAAACAATGTAAACCTATCTCATTAATAACTATTTCAAGAACATAACCTATAAAATGTATATTATCAGTTTATCAGAACCACAAAGGCAAAGGATATTTTCAGTTCCTAAAATCATCACCTAAATGGTAACTAGAGTTTGGGATTTCATGATTTTTGGAATATAATGTCTGATTCAGAAGAAGACACCGATCCAAGTTCCCATGTCTGACTCTGGGTACAAGATTTACCTCGTTCCTCCTTACTTTCCAAATCTTGCAGCTGCTAATTGTTTCCAGCCGTGTGTGGTTCATAAGGCCTGTATGGGAACTAGAGGCTGTGATACTATGTCTCCTTCAGGACCTCTACGTAGCTCATTCAGAACGATCTTCCAGGAAGCCTCCTACCAAGACTGCACCCATAAATCCCTCCACACACGCACACACCTTCCCAGACACACACACAGACACAAGGAAGCCAAACTCTGAATATGAATGCGATTAGAGAGCAGGGATCCAAGCCTGCAGAAAGCTATGCAAACCATCCTTAAAGAAAATGCCATTCAGCCATCCCATTCCAAAAAAAGGCAGAGGCAATTTTAAAGAGGCAATTAAAATGTTTAAATATTAAATACCATGATAATGACAATTTGAGAAGAAGAAGTTTGTTCTAAGACAAGGCCTCAAGCTCAGTCGGTTAAGCATCTGTTTTTGGCTCAGGTCATGATCTCAGGGTCATGAGATGAGGCCTCACGTCAGGCTCCACACTGGGCATGGAGCCTGCTTAAGATTCTCTCTCTCCCTCAGCCCCTCACTCCATGCACTTGCGCACCCTCTCCCTCTCTCAAAAAACAAAACAAACGAAAAATACCCACAAACAAAACCAAAAAACACAAAAAAACCCACAAACAAACAAACAAAAACCCAAGCCCTCAAGATGGTTGGCAGGCCCTCGGCTGGCCCACCAATGCTGAGTCCATCACGGCAAGTAGGAAGTGTACAGAGGGCTGTGACAGCCCCTTGGCGTTGGGACAGCATTTGGCTCTGGCTAAGGAGGTCATTACAATGGGGCAAGGTAAGGCATGGGGAAGGAAGCTGGTTTCCAAATAGTCAGTGGTCCAAAAGCAAGTTTTTCAGGATGCAGACTTGGGCGTCCTACCAGGTCAGAGGCAGTTTTGGAAGGAAGAAGTCCAGTGACCAGGATAGCTGCATGAGAAGAAAGTGGTCCATACTATAAAAGCCAAGGCCACCAGAACTTTCAACAGAGAGTTAACAAAAGTACAGAGGTTTTAGCAAAACTAAGAGAGAAAAAGAAGCTATCTATCATTCTTGGATAGTTTATATAAAATGTTGTTTTGGATTCCAGAGGATAAATGGCCTTTCAGGGCTCTTTCTTCCAAATTCTAATCTCTCCTTTGGAGAGACGCTTGTACTCAGTCCACGGTGGAAGAACGCACACCCACATTTAGATTTCATCTCCGCTGCTACGGAGCTGTGTAAGATTTTTGCAAGTGACTGGGTTTCTCTGTGCTCCTGTTTCCTCATCTGAACTTTCCTCCACACTGGTTTTCCTAAAGACATATTTTCCGTAAACACACTCCTGGCCTCTCTCCAACACTTGACTCACTCCATTCAGCTCCAGGAGGGGTGATTCACTGGCTGAGTACAAGTGGGGAGAATAACGAGGCGAGCTCCATTCAGCTCTATCTAGACTTCTTCCTCTTGGGAATAAGTTGCCCACAAGCAAGCCAATTTTGATTGCCCAACCTGAGCTCAGATATGCCTGGGGTCTGGGGAGCAGGTGTGGAGGCTTCCACCGATGTTGTAACTGGTGTGTCCATCTGCCTAATTCTGGGGTTCAACCTTTGCAAGCTCATTTGGCTCTGACAGTGTCTTATATCTGCCAACTTCGCATCTCCACAATAAAGAGGCTATTTTGGCTTCCATGTTTGCTCTTTGGCTTTCTTTCTCAGATTGCTTGGAACTCAGGCTGAGAAGAACGATGCTTTTCGGGGTCTTCCTCATACACCCTCAACAGTCTGCAAAATAGGGACCAGGATGTTGCAAGGATAAACAAGGAGGCACGTAAAGCCACCTAGTCTTAGTCCCATCCAGTGTAAAAACCTCACTACATGCTGGCCGAATGGAATCTTGTACTCCCCGCAGAACAGGTGACCTGAGTGGGCCCAGCACCAGTGTGCCAGCCGGCCACACACATCTCCAGATTCAAGACAGCGCCTGAGCAGCTCCACACTGCCCCTGGGAACTACCTGAGTAGCAACATCTGTGAGCCTTGTAGTACATTCTGGAGTAACAGCATGAAAAACTTAGCAGAATTCAGAGATCAGTGGCCCTACACTGGGCTTAGTGACAAGTTGAATCCCTGAGACTCTGAATGCAAAAGAGCAGAGAGAAAGGAAGCGCGATAGCATAGTGGTGTTCTGCCAATGCGCTTTCAACAGGCAGCAAGGACAAGAAATTAATGAAGGTGCAGGGAGTTCAGACCTGCCCCAAACTCCAGCTGTGGTTAGATGAATTTATCACAGAGAACAAGAAATGCACTTGGAACCCAGAGCAAATACCTTTGCTAAAACTAATTTGTGTTCTAATCTTAGGCGTGTGGGGACTGTTTAGAACTTTATCCTGCCTACAAAGGTGTTCCTTGCTACCCAGGCCTATCAGAGTACAGATTTTGCCCGTAAAGATCAGTAAGGATGACAAATAATTCCTAATATATAAAGTAACTGTCCCACAACTCTATCTTAATAACAGAACAGGCTCAGGACTTATCATTCATAACGTCATACATTTACCTGCCCCCAGAAAATCAGAAACCTCTTAAATAAAAATGCACATAAGTCGAGGTGCAATCATGAAAGAAAAAGAAGAGAGGAAAAGAAAAAATCTTGGCAAGAACAAAAGTGACCATTCAGCCCTCCAAAGGTAGGTAGATTATAATAGCTAAGATTTATTGAGTACTTTTTATTTTTTGCCATATATTGTCCTAAGCAGCTTCATAAACTGATTTACTTAATCTTCACAACAACCGGAGAAGGTTAATGCTATTTTTAACCCCACTTTACATTTAAAGGAATTAGCTGCAGAAAAGCAAAAGGACTTGTCCAAGGTCATACACTAAGTGGCTGAACCAGGAGTCGAACTCAGGGCATATGGCCCCAGAATGACTTCATTGGATCCCTTTCCAGAAGCCTTCTCACAGCTCTAGAATGAACTTTTACAGCTTCAAGTTGATGTGAACTTATTTCTGAATCTTGCCTTCTGGTACTGTGTTTGCAAGATTTTATAAAGTATCCACACTTCAGCAATGGTAAAACTGCTCTAAGTAGGCCTGCATACCCTCCCCTCTGATACTCTCAGGGTTAGCCTTGGATGAAAGAAGGCATTCTGCTTCTTTTTTTTTTTTTTTTAAAGATTTTATTTATTTATTTGAGGGAGAATGAGTGAAAGAGAGCATGAGAAAGGAGAAGGTCAGAGGGAGAAGCAGACTCCCCAAGGAGCTGGGAGCCCGATGTGGGACTCGATCCTGGAAGTCCAGGATCATGACCTGAGCCGAAGGCAGTTGCTCAACCAACTGAGCCACAAAGGTGCCCCGGCATTCTGCTTCTTTTCTTTCCACTTTTCCTCCAGAAACATCTCCGCATCCCTGACGAGTGGTCTTAGCTCATGGCAGTAGATGGACCTTCTCACATGAACACACTCAATCTGGTAACGTCGACAGGGAAACCTCACCCGGATTCAGCGAAAGAAAAGTGTTTCTGTCGCTTTTCAAATAGGACCAGATTCTCATTGTAAGACTCTCACATACACGTTGTACCCTGCTTCATACCATGACTATGGTTTAGATGGCAGTGAATCAAATTTGCATTCCAACGCTGTGGAGCTCTTCCCAGGCCAGGCCGGCACCACCTTTATTTTGCCAACTTTCTCTACCTCCTAGTAGGTATTATTTCCTCATTTTAGAGAAAAGACAACTGGGGCTCAAAAAGGTTAAGTAGCTTCCCCTGTAGTGACTCAGAGAGTGAAGAGTAGAGGAGCAAGGATATTAGTCCAAATCTGCATAATTCTGAAACACGTGCTCTACATGTGTATACATACACAGATAAAACATTAAAACAAATTTGTTTTGCAGTATGCCAAGCTCTGCAGATCGAGGGAAGAATTTCAGACAGGGTAACAACCTCCGAACGCCTGCAATCTATGTGATTTTAAGACGGAGAAAGCACTGATGGTGCCAAGACATGAGAATGTAAATGCAGATCTGTCAACTCAAGGGGCCATGTGCAGATATTTACTTTGATGACTACAAAGAACTACTTGGAACTATGTAAAAAACTGAATATGAAAACCATATATGCTAATCTGCAAAGATACAAAAACGCCAGGAGGTCGAAGACAAGAAGATAGGAGGCAAAAGAAAAAAGCGCTTCTGTGTAAGGATGAGATGATGAATACAGTTGATGGACATGTAGCTATCCTTATAATTTTATACATGAGAATATCATAAATGAGATTATTACAAAACCCATTGTATTCAAGGAAATCATACTATATTACTTTTTTGTAAATGAAAACAAGACAACTATGTTTACCCTAAAAATACCTATTTTTACCTAATATGTAATATAGTTTCTGGCTCTGGTATTTTGATTGGGAAGCTTGTTCTAACCTCATATTGGTTAGGAAACCTAAAAATCTAGCCTGCTAGAATTAGGTCTGAAAGAGTATAAAAAAAATTCAGAAGGGCTCAGGGATGAGTTGCCAGTAAGGTCAGGGTCAGCAAAGAAGAAAAACTTATTAAGAGCATGGGCTCTGGAGTCAAAATGATTCTACCACGATTTGGCCCACGGACTCTAGGGGAGTTACCAGACACCTCTGACCTGGCTTCAATTTCCTTATCTGTAAAGTAGGGATAGTGGCACATCACACGGGGATGTTTTGACATTATGATTATAAGCACTTAGCATTATTCCTGACATATGTCAGTTATTATCGTAATATTGACTTTGACTTTCCATATATTTTTTTTTCTTCTAACCTGATCTTAACTTTTGGGCTGGGTGCGGATCAGTGACTTCAGGTCAATGAAATGTTGCCTGTATATATGACTGCACAAGTGAATTTCCAAAAGGTGCTGATCAGTGTGTTCCTAAGGAGGAACGATTAGCAAACAAATGAATTAGAAGTCCAAATGACAATTCAATTGTGAACCCCGTAATTTGTTAGCATCAGACCTTTTGCCCTAACAGCAGGTTTCGAAAAGAGAAAATACTGATTAACCTAAGGTCATTGCTACAAAACATCAAACCGTGAAATTCTACCTCTACTTGTGAAAATCATTCCCAGTGTCCTTAACACTCTCATCTTGAAATGTCTAGTGAAGGAAAAAGACCTGAGGAAATCACAGACCAGAAGTATGAACGAGCTCCTAGTTGGTGGCATTATAGGTAATTTTCCTTGTTGAAGATAACAGGTACACACACACACACACACACACACACACACACGCCCACCACATACAGATGCCAAAAACAAAATGTGAGGCCATTCTCTACCTGAAGTATCAACAGAATCACTTACATACAACTTAAATTCTCCTGTCTCCCTTCTCAGAGATCCAAAGACTACTTGTGAATCAGAATTTCTACAAAATTTGGGGGTGCCTGGGTGGCTCAATTGGTTAAGCATCTGCCTTTGGCTTAGATCATGATTTTGGGGGTCTTGGGATTAAGCCCTACCTCAGGCTCCCTACTCCAGGGGAGTCTGCTTCTCCCTCTCCCTCTGCCCTTCCCCCTGCTTGTACTTTTTCTCTCTTGCTCTCTCTCAAATAAATAAAATCTTCAAAAAAAATTTTTATGAAATTTTAAATAGATACTCAGATGATTCTAAGGACGAGCCAGTTTAGACCATTACAGACCCACGTGGGATAGCTTCCTTTGCAAATAAGGAGCTTCAGCCATCTAGAGAGTAGAAGAAAGATTGGTTTTCGCTTTATTTGTAAATGACCGTCTTCCCCCTGTGTCTTCACATTGTCTTCCCTTTATATATGTCTGAGTCTAAATTTCCCCTTCTTATAAAGACTAGTCTGTACTAGAGACCATCCCAATGACCCCAATTTAATTTAATTAGCTCTGAAAACCCTATCTCCCAATACAGTTTCATGCAGAGATACTAGAGGTTAGGAATTCAACATATGAATGGGGTGGGGGGAGCAGAATTAACCCCATAACAGGTTGTGACTTTGGAAATTATATTGTGTGCCATCAGAGTGGTAGAACCTTTTCCTTCAAAGACAGAAACATTGAAAGGGTGCAGGCATTTCATTTCAATTATGTAGTTTCCGCCAATTTGTCATCAATGTATCTTTGAGAAAGGGAAGGGCTTGTTCAGTGATGGCTGTCATAGTCAGATATAGGAAGCATTCTTCTCCAACCTCTGCAAAACTGCGTCATCCATTCTTAAAAAATCAGTGCAGTTCTAAGAAATAACACAAACTATATTTTGCATTATTTTTCCAATAATATTCATTAACACATTAAAGTATTTTTCTTCTTAGGACCTTGGAGGACATTCTCCCTCTGTGTTTGAGATGAGCATTAACAACTAGCTATGTTTTGTTCTTTCTTCTCATGACAAAAATTTTATTTCATTTATTTATCAAATTTCAATATAGCAACCATGCTGTTCAGGACACTGGTTCAAGCTTTTTTGCAAACAGATTAACTAGGTCCATATTTTACACATAGAGCAATGAATGCAGATAAGGAATAAACTGATAGAAAAAAACATCAGACTTTGAATCAGAAGTTCAAGTTCTAGCTCTTTCACCTTTAAGTTATATGAGGCATAGGAAATTGTGTGGAGCCTTGGTGGCTCAGTGGGCTCAGTGTCTGACTCAGGGTTTCCGCTCAGGTCATGATCTCAGGGTTGTGAGATCAAACCCCACATTGGACTCTGCTCAGCAGAGAGTCTGCTTGGGATTCTCTCCCTCTCTCTCTGCCCCTTCCCTCCTGCAAATTGAAGTTTTCACTCTCAAATAAAGTAAATAAAAAATAAAATCATTTTTTAAACTACATTTCTTCATGTATGAAATCAATGCTCTCACTGAGCTGTTTTAAATATTATGAGGAAACGCAGAAGTTAGACACTAACACATAAAATCACTTTGTAAAATAATAGAATAATCACTTCTTAACTCTTCTTTTTTCTCCTTCTGCTCATTCTTCTCAAACCACCAACATCAGTATGACACTTTGGAACAAGGGATTAGAAGTAAGGAGCTCGTTGAGAGACAGCCATCTGCCCACATACAATGGATTGATTTCTTGCAAAGCCCTTTTGGAAATATCTCAAAATGTAATGTTTTAGAATGAAAATAAAATGCATGCTTCCTGCTAGCCTGGCCTTGGTGGCTTGAAATATTAACTGGACAATTCTCACGTGTAAGAGTCCACATGGCTATTCATCTTTGGTTTTCAACTTCTGTTCTCAGGGCCAAGTTAAGGGCTTAAATCATAAACTGGCAACAGTTCAAAAGACTCCAGGAGAACCTGAACATTTCTATAAAAACAAAATAAAAAAAGCATACTGTGTTAAGTTGTTAGAACAAAACACATATGCCAGGAATTTTCTCAGTAGCTCTGCGAACATTTGACCATACAGTGCACGTAGCAGGCACTTGGGGACATTCGGCTACTGACATCCCAGCCCTGCTTCCCAACAGCTGTGCCAAATTAGGAAAGCTTATTTTTAGAAACAATAAACTAGAAAGAACCTCTTCTCTGTCAAAAGACTGGTTTGCTCATGTGATTTGCCTCTCACTCATAAAGGAGATTTCTGAATTACACCTCTAGATTTGAAAACACGAACTCGTGCAAACATACAAGATGTGAAAATATTTCTTGGCTAAACCTTTTAAACAGTAATGTTTACAATTACAATAAAAACCAAAACGGACACATGAGAGGAATCAACTACGGGCAAGTCCATCGAGAGCCAGCCTCTACTTGTGTTTGCACACGGCTGTAGAGTTTTCAAAGGGTGTTTCTATATAGCACGCTTTTTCATTTGTGACTAGAAATATTATTTGAAAATAGAAAAGAAAGGAATGTCATCTCCATTTTAAAGGATGATGAAGCCCCGTGAGGTCAAGCACCTCAGTTCAAGTAGCTCAGTTAAAAGGTGGCATCCAGGAAAAACTGAACCTAGGGACTTTTAAAGATGTACCTGGGGTTTCTTTTGACATCATGGAACATGGACAAGTGCCTGATGAGGTTCATCAGAGAAGGGGGAGGCATCCTGCTTTTTGTTTCAGTGGTGTGAAAATATTGCTGCCCCTGGTACCCGAGCAGCTTGACACAGAAACATATTAAGGCGCATTACATGCAGGCAGACAGACAGAATGAAGAAGCTGGACCACAGTCAGGTCTCTCTCCTTTTGCCATCAGCTTTGCAGGAAATTCAAGGCATCCCTGCCTGACTGCTGCTTTGTAAAGTACATTAGTATTTGCCAAGAATATCTTAAGTTTCTCCAAGACAGGGAGAGTATAGATGTATTTGTCTTTTTTAGTTACTATTTTAGGTGGCAAAAGCAATCTGAATAGCACAGTTGTGAAAATACGTTTCCTAAGTTTTGCATATAAAAAAAGCCAATCATTTATTTCAGGATGTCAACACCTCATAGAATGCCCCGTTAAAGAGGTACACTCATTAGCCTCGAAAACATCTCATTTGTAAAATAACCCTGGGTCATGGTGGGAAGTTGCAGGCAAAGTACACTTCTGAGGGATCTTTCTAGAGTTTGGTCAAGTTTTGCATCCATATCTTAGAAATGGATGAAGCTGCGGATAAGATATTTCCTGAGGTGCTTTCCTGCTCGTGGTGTGTGAATCTCGAATTAATTTGGTTGTAACTATTTATATTTCAAATCCTAATCCAGGTCCACTGGAGTCTATGTGATGGTGGAGGGACAGAAAGAGACAAAGACTGTTTCATGGCAGTTTAAACACAGATGCCCCTAATTGGTATGAGATGCCACTTGTAGTTTTAAATCAGAGGGACAGACAGCAGATTCTCTGGCTTCTTGGGGAGCAATGAAATGAATCAAGCAGCTGAAGACCGATATTAAAGCCCGCACCTACTGTGGACTCCCAATTGGTCATATTCACCCCTCCCGATGTAGGGGTCAGCCACAATTCACAGTCAAGGCTAAAATGCTTTAAGAAGTATTTATTATCTTCCAGACATAATTTACTGCTTTTGATTATTCATTTTTCATTACTATGGAAAGCAAGATTAAATTGTTTCAGAAGCAACTGCTTATATTAATCTTTCAAACACATGCTCCATGTAAAAACCCTCTGTCAGGAAAATGCACATAATTCCTGCTGCCAAAACAGCTGTAGATAAAAGTAAACTAACACTAAATAATAATAGCTTTAGAGCCCAAAATGTGGTGGAGAAACAGGAGCAGACAGAGAGAGAAGACACAAAGTAGACGATAGAAGGGTGGATGGGGGTGGGGAGGAGTGCTCAAGAGTTCATTTATTAGACCCAGCAAATTTATCCTGTGAACATTTTAATTTCAAAAGTAATTTAAATTAGCTCTTTTATTTAACTGTGAAATTAGATTACTTCTCTGTTTAACATGCAATACACTCAGGAACTTAATAAACGACAAGGAGTGAGGTAGGAGTCACACCACATCTTTGAATCCATACAAATTGCATCTTAGCGCTGGGAGAGATTGGAAATAAACCACCTCCCTGGACAGGTCAGGAGGCTGGGATCTTAGAGGAGACTGCAGCTTTCTGAGCTGCAGAGGGGATTAGATCACACAGCTAGATAGGAGCAGAGCCAGAACCAAAACCAAGTTACAGAGAAAAACCACTCCACTGTACCACTCAGCTTAACACATACTTGGATAGTTTGGGGTTTGAAAGACCAGCGATTACTATCTTTTGGTAAAATATTACTTTCCTCTTGACTTGCTCTCCTTATTGAAATTCTCCCTCCTAGTGACCCCCAAGACACCGATGGCAATCTGCTGTGTTTCTTGCCATCCCTAGTTTAGTCAGTGGACGCCTCCCCCACCGACTACAAATGTAATGGAGGCACTTCCAACATTCTATTCTCTTCCTTCTCTACATGCTGAAAGCTGTAATTACCAACACCACATGCTGCCCAGGAGTTTTTTATTCTACTTACAGAAGAACACTCCAATGGTAAGGGCCAGCATCAGGGCCCCTGAAAGCCATTCTTAACCAATGATGGCTGGGAAGTGTTGACATTGGGTTGCGGGTTTGGGTTGCGGGTTCCTTGGCCCTCAGGTGAGATAAATCTGAGGTCATTGCAAACTATGACTCCAGAACTCCCTCCATGGGGTTGAGCTCTGTGGCCCACAGGGGATACTGGCTTCATGATACAACATTTACTGGTTTACTTCCCTTTCTGACCTCACTTCTTCACTAACCTCTTAATGTTTCCCAGCATCACTCTAATAAACAACTTGCATTCAAATCCTTGCCTCCGGTTTTGCTTCTAAGGGAATCCCAGACATGACGTTATCTAAACTCCATGCTAAACAGCTCCATGTATACAGTCTGAGTGGGGCCATTTGCTCCATCTGGAACATATCTATCATGCATATCCACCCTTATCAAAGTTACCCACCCATCAAGGCTCAAGGCCAGGCTCACCGCTACCAATACTCCTAAGACATTCACCCAGGAAGAACTCCACCCAACTCCAGAAACTCCATGGGTTTCTTATTGAAAGATTCTTCCTTATGGAGTTATTTTCTTATCTTACAGGGATCTCTGGCTTTAACATTCTGGAATGAATATGCCTAATAAGGCAGAGTAGATGAGAGAAACGTGCTAAAATGGTTCAATTCTCTTAGTTTTGGATCAGAGGCACTGGATCCTGTCTGTTATAGAGAACTAAAAAAAAAAAAAAAAAATACACTTACATCAATGGATAGATCACCCAGACAGAAAATCAATAAGGAAACATTGGCCTTAAAGGACATGTCAGACCAAATGGACTTAAAAAAATATTTACAGAATATTTTATCCTAAAGCAACAGAATACACATTCCTCTCAAGTTCACATGGAAAATTGTCTAAGATAGATAATATATTAGGCAACAAAACAAGTCTTAAATTTAAGAGGACTGAAAGCATTATCAAGCATCTTTTCTGATCAAAATGGTATGAAAGTAGAAACTAATTACACAAAGAAAATTGGAGAATTCAGAAATATGTAGGGATTAAACAACATGCTGCTGAACAACCAATGATTCAAAGAATAAATCAAAAAAGAAATTTTAAAAATACCTTAAGAAAAAAAAATCGAAATGTAACATCAAAATTTATGGGATGTAGCAAAAGCATTTCTAAAAGGGAAGTTCATAGAGGTGCATGCCTAGAAACAAGGAAAGTCTCAAATAACCTTACACTTCAAGGGATAAGGAATGGAAGAAAAAACAAACCCCAAAGTTAACAGAAGGAGGGAAATAACAAAGGTTAGAGCAGAAATAAAGGACATAAGGACTAAAACAAAAGATCAATGAAACGAACAGCTTGTTCTTTGGAAAGATAAGACTGACGAACCTCTAGCTAGACTCACTGATAAAAAAAAAAAAAAAAAGAGAGAGGACTCAAATAAAATTAAAACAGAAGGAGGAGATTTTATAACTGATACCACAGAAATGCAAAGGATCATAAGAGACTACTGTGAAGAATTATATGCCAACAAATTGGATAACCTAGAAGATATTAATAAATTTCTAGAAACATACAACCTACCAAGAATGAATCATAATGAAATAGAAAATCTGAACAGACAATTACTGCTAATAGGATTGAATTAGATAGTGTCAAAAACTTCCCAATAAACAGAAGTCCAAGAACAGACAGCTTCACTGGTGAATTCTACCAAACATTTAAAGAGTTATTAATACCAACCCTTCTCAAACTCTTCCAAAAAATATGAGAGTGGGAAGTCTTCCAAACTCATTTTACAACACCAGCATTACTCTGTTAACACATCCAGACAAGGATGCTACAAGAGAAGAAAATTACAAGCCAATAGATTTTTTAAAAATCCTCAAATGAATGCAAACTGCATTCAACAATACATTAAAAGGACCATTCACTAAGGTCAACTGGGATTCATTCCAACAATGTGAGTATGATATGATATCTGAGAATCAGTAAATGTGATATACCACATTAAAAAAGTGAAGAATTAGGGGCACCTGGGTGGCTCACTGGGTTAAACCTCTGCCTTCAGCTCAGGTCATGATCTCAGGGTTCTGGGATCAAGCCCTGCATCAGGCTCTCTGCTCAGTGGGGAGCCTGCTTCCCCCTCTCTGTCTTCTCTCTGCCTACTTGTGATCTCTCTCTGTCAAATAAATAAAATCTTAAAAAAAAAAAAGTGAAGGATATAAATTATATGATCACCTCAGTAGATGCATAAAAAGGATTTGTTAAAATTCAACATCATTTATAATAAAAATTCTCAACAAAGGAGGTGTAGAGGGAACATATCTTAACATAATATAGGTCATATATGACAAACTCATAGCTAACAATATACTTAATGGTGAAATGTTGAAAACTGTTCCTCCAGGTTCAGGAACAACACAAGGATCTCCACTGTTGTCCCATTTATTAAACATAGTATTGGAAGTCCTAGCCAGAGCAAATCAGCAAGAAAAAGAAAAAGCACCCAAATTGGAAAGGAAGAAGTAAAGCTTTCATTATTTGCAGATGACATGATATTATGCATAAACCTTAAAGACTCTACCAAAAACTATTAGAATTAATAAACAACTTCAGTAACATTGTAGGATACAAAGTGAATATATTCAAAATTCTGTTGCACTTCTAAACATCAATAAGGAACTACCAGGAAGAGAAATTAAGAAAATCATCTCATTTATAATTTCATCCAAATGAATAAAATATCTAAGAATAAATTTAACCAAGGTGATAAAAAACCTACATACTGAAAATTATGAGACAGTAAAGAAATTAATTGAAGAAGACTCAACTAAATTCTATATTCACAGAATGTAAGAATTAATATTGTTAAAATGTCCATACTACCCAAAGAAACCAAAGATTCAATGCAACCTTTACCTAAATTCCCTTTTTTTCACAGACATAGAATAAATAATCTTAAAATTTGTATGAAACCATGAAAGACCCTGAAGAGCCAAAGTTATCATGAGAAAGAAGAATAAAGCTAGAAGCATCACATTTTCTGATTTCAAACTGTATCACAAAGTTCTAGTAATTAAAACAGCATGGTACTGGCCTAAAAACAGGCTGATAGATCCATAAAACAAAATAAATCACCCAGAAATAAAATCACACATATATAGTCAATAAATTTGTGACAAAGGAGCCAGGGATATACAATCATGAAAGGAAAATCTCTTCAGTAGATAGTATTGGGAAAATCAAATAGCCGCATGCAAAAGAATGAAACTGGACCACCCCTTTATACCACACACAAAAATGAACCCAAACTGGATTAAAGATTTCAGTGTAAGACCTGAAACCATAAAACAGTTATACAAAAGCACAGGCAGTAAGCTCCTTGACATAAGTCTTGGTGATGATTTTTTTTTTTATTCTGACACAGAAAACAAAGGCAGCAAAAGCAAAACTGAACAAGTAGGACCACATCAAACTAAAAAGCTTCCACACAGCAGAATAAAACACCAACAAAATCAAAAGGCACCTTAATGAATGGGAGAAAATACTGCAAATCATCTATTTGATAAGGAGTTAATATCCAAACTATATAAATAACTCCTATAACTCAATAGCAAAAAAGACAATCCAACTTAAAAACGGGCAGAAAATCTGAACAGACATTTTTTTCCAAAGAAGATATGTAGATGGAGGAGCAAGGACAGGAAATGATGCTTCCGTTGTTAATCATTGGGGAAATGGGAATCAAAACCACACTGAAATCTCACTTCACACTGGCCAGAATGGCGGGTATCAAAAGAGATGATAACAAATGTTAGCGAAGATGTGGAGAAAAGGGAACCCTAGTGCAGTGTTGGTGATAATGTAAATTAGTGCAGTTATAAAGGAACATCGTAAGGAGTGTCCTCAAAATATTAAAAATAGAACTACTGCATGATCCAACTATTCCACTGGTGAGTATTTATCTGAAAAAAATAAAAACACTAACTCAAAAAGATAGAAGCACCCTTATGTTCACTGAAGCCTTGTTTCCAATAGCCATAACACAGGAACAGCCTAATGAGTGGATGAATGGGTTAATAAATTGTGATGTTTCTATATAATGGAACATGAGTCAGTTAAAAAAAGAATGAACTCTTGCCATTTGCAAGAACATGGATGGGCTGGAGGGCATTAGGATAAATGAAATAAGTCAGACAGAGGAAGACAAATTCTGTATGATCTCTTTTAATATATGGAAACTAAAACTAACTAGCTAAGGAAATAACCAAGCTAACAGATAGAGAGAGTGGCCTGGTGGCTTCCAGAAGCAGGAGGTGGGGGAAGGGAGAAATAAGTGAACTTATTTGTTTTTTTACTTGAAATAAATTGACTTATTCTTTAAAAAAAAAATAATTACATCATAGATGCAGTATCTGGCATGTTATAGGAACCTCACAAGTGTTACTTTCATCCTAAGATGAGATTCACATGAGACCTTTGTCTATGTCCCTCCGTAACATGATATTTACAACTTGCCAATGGTCCACCCAATTCCCAACCATTATTTATCTTAGATAATTTGCCAGGGATGTGTGAGAAGAAAAGGAAAGAAGAAAGTCCTGCAGGAGGAATTTATTCCTAGGGCATCTGGACAGAATATATCTCCTCCTACACCATATCATGCAAACTCCATTCAGATATACATGAGTACGACTGGGTTTCTGGGGAGAAAGGAAGCCTAAACTGAAATAGTCTTGTATTTTGTTACTTTGAGACTTTTTGTTAATGTTTGTGCAACAAAAGTTCCTGTAAGTGAAGGAATTTAGGCATCAGAGAATCTAATTATACAGCATGAAATTGATGTTGAGAGTCTTTCTTTTAAAGATTTATTTTCTTAAATGTATTTATTTTAGAGAGAGAGAGAGTGTGTGTGTGTGTGTGTGTGCGTGCGCGCTAGTGGGAGGAGGGACAGAGTGCGAGGGAAAGAGAGAATGCTCAAGCCAACTTCTCACTGAGTGCAGAGCCCAATGTGGGGATCCATCCCAGGACCCGAGATCATGATTTGAACCAACATCAAGAGTAGCCTGCTTGACCGACTGAGACCTGAAGCAGCCCTGCTGTTGAGATTCTTGATGCTAAACAAGAATTGTTCTCCCACAGTTAGCCACACGCCAACGTAAGGACTTCTGCCTCTATCTCTGTTTTTGTCACATCATAACCTTAACCTATTTGGATCTCTTGGTTTCCTGAAGTTGGTATGACAGTGTACCCGCAAGCTTGGTTATGGAGCTATTGGTTTAGACACACTTTCCACGGTGCTAAAATCTCCTGGCTCACACCAGAAGCCTGCAGGTCCTCAGGAGCTCCTCGGTCCCATCACCATAAACTTGGCAGCCTGGGTTTATCACAGGAAAAAGCACCATCTAGTTCAAGGTGATTAAACACTATACATGAAAACATTAGGAAAACTTGGCCTTCTCAGTTCCTGCACTTCCTTTCTATTCCAACTGTGTGATCCTGAGTCAGGGTATGATTTCTGCGTCATGGCAATAATATTCTAGCTAGTCTCAAGTCCTCGCTTCGTATTTTTAAACCAAAATTGTGTTTTGGCTACAAAATTAAAAAATTCAAACAACACATGAAAGTATTAAGAATGCAAAAACATGGCATATACCCGAGAGATGGAGAGTGGAGATGTTTACCCAACAATATGAATATATTTACCATAAAGCTGTACACTTAAAAATGGCTAAATAGTAAATTTTATGTTATATATGTTTTACTATAATAAAAAAAAGTTACCTATGACACAACCACCCAAATATAACCACTGTTTTCATTTGGGTTTAGATCCTTTCTGGATGACTGAATGAAGGCACAGGACTTTACACATACACATATATTTTTAAAATGAGATCACACTAACATAATATTTTATACCTTCCAAATTATTTCAGCACTATCTTGGTGATCTATGCTGATAAATGACACCATTTTTACTTGATAGATAATATTAAGTTATATAGATGTATCAATATTTAACCAAGTCCCCATTACCATGTATTTAGGTTGTTAGTTTTAAAGCATTGTTTCAGCTTACTTTTCTAAAATTACAATTACCAGGCCAAAGGCAGGCACATTTTTAAGTTCTCAACAGAGACTGCCAGATTACAATCATAATTTCCCTTTTTTAACCTCCTGTCTGTGTGTCTATCTCACTCTCAAATGCACACCAATTAAAGCCAGCCAGCCACACAGCTCCCTCCTTTCCCCCAGACTACTCACTGAAGTTTAAATTCCACACCCTGGCATCCATGACCATCCGTGATCAGGTTTCAACCACTTGGTCAGAGTTTGCCACTCTGTCAGAGTTTACCTCTCCCTTCTTGCATTCAGGCCCCACACAGCACAGCCAAGCTAGATTACTCCCAACGTTCCCATTAAGACTGCCAATTCCCTGACTCTGTGTCCTTCCTTCCTGGAATATCCTCACCCACCACTAACACCTGTTGAAAATGGGTTCCTTTTTCATGGCTCAGCTCAGAGTGGATTTGCTCCTGTCCTTCTCCACTTTCTGTCAGGGGAACAGCTAACGTTAACCACAGAGCACTAACCAGTGGCAAGCACATCTCACTTAACTTGACAACAGCTCTAAAAGCTACATTGAAATAATCACCCTTCTCATATAGATGAGGAATACGAAGCTTGGAGAGGTAAAATAACTCGCCCAAGGTCACACAGTTAATAAGAGGGGGAGATGGATTCAAACTCAGTCCTTTTGCCTCCTATGAATCACTTTGCAGTTCACAACTAGGCAAAACTTCAACTTGGCTTTAAGTTTTCTCCCTGCTAAAATGAGGGAGGGTAGGGGGTGCCTGGGTGGCTCAATCAGTTAGACTTCTGCCTTTGGCTTTGGTGTGATTCCCCTGGGGCTCCTTGCTCAGCAGGGAGTCTGCTGCTATCTCTCCCTTTGCCTCACACCCCACCACCCAGGCTCTCTTATAGCTCTCTCACTCTCTCAAATAAGTAAATAAAATCTTTAAACAAAAAATGAGTGAATGTAGGCTAAACAATGATGAACTGACTTTCAACTCTAATACGCGATGAGAAGTTAAGAGTTTCTTAAATATTTCATGCATCTAAGTTCAAGTCCTTTGCATCCCTCAAAATAAGGATGAAAGTTTATTTGCTGCCTGCTCAGAACATAGCTTAATTAAGTAATATTTTGTCCTCCAAGTTCACTGGAGACAGGATGAAAAATACCAACACACTGAATAAATGCCATTGTTTTTACTACTTCTCAGTGATCAATCCAATGATGAAAATAGCAGCATAAATATTAACCAAAAATGCAAAGACAGGACTGAAAATAGCATTAGGAAACTAGTGTCAGGAAGCTGCTTTTCATGCAAGACTGAAGTTTCCAGAGGCTTCCATAGCAAGTGCAAAACTATGCCTCCTCTTGATTTTTTTCATTTGAGGGTTGCTGTGCTCAGGAAGCAAAGCAATACAGAACAGGAACCTGAAAATCAAAGCAGATCTGTCAGAAATTGGGAACTCAGAGGCCAAAATGGAACAGATGGGCCTCAAAGCTGGCTCGGGGCATGGAGCCAGAAGCCTCTCTTGAAGGGACCTTGCTCCAGGATGTTAGAAGCAGATGTTCATCTTCGCCCATAAGAAGAGTGGTGCCTGATGCCAACCCAGTCACTCAAATAACTGGGAAGAGCGGTACAAGGACCCGGGTCCTTGAAGGTAGGCTCAGCTGACTGACAGTGTGTGAACTCTGAAAGGTGGGAACTCACTCCTTTGAGAAGGATGCTTGTCAAAGCTGAGATAACTTTGAGGATTCAAAGGAGGCTAAAGAGCCCTTCAGAACCATGAACAGTTAGGGTGTGTCCCAGGAGAATGAGAACAGCAACAACTTGCTTTAATTTATGCATATTTATGTTAGTAATCTGGGAAAGACTGGACTACAAAAATGACATGAGATCAGAAAGGGTATTTTACTCAACTTTAAACGCTCAGCATGTACCGTGTTATTAGACACAGAGTAGATCATGAAAATACAAATAAAATAAGAAGGGAGAGAATGTCCTAAAGATTAAAGTCCTTAAGAGCTGTGTTTTCACATTTAGCTATTTCTTATGATTCTTAAAGATTTGCTTATTTATTTTAGAGGGAGGGGGCAGAGGGAGAGAGAGACACTCAAGAAGACTCCCCACCAAGTGCAGAGCCTGACCAGGGCTCCATGTCACCCCCCTGAAATGATGACATGAGACAAAACCAAGAGTCAGAGCTTAACTGACTGAGCCAACCAGCCGCCCCTGTTTCTTATTATTCTAATATCAGTTATTACAATCACAGTACAGACACTGGGGAAGAGCCATCCACTGTAACACTGATTTAGAAATCATTTGGGCCATTCATTAATAAAAATACAAACAGCTTCGTATAATAAATACTCAGCAATATGCCAAGTAATGTATGAACTGCCAGAAGTACATTATGATTATACAATCCCCAAAACAACTCTCAGAAGTAGCTGCTACATCTCCATGTGACAGAAGAACCGAGTCCCGGGGCATCAAGCAGCAAGTCAGTAACAGAGGCTGATTTCGAAGTTGAAACCTCTCTGGTTCTAGAAGCAGTGCTACAAACCAGCATCAAACTCTCCAGAATGGGACAAAGTCTCTACAATGGCAGAAACAGGAGAGCTTGGTGTTAACTAAACATACTGTGGTAATCAGTTTGCATTATATATAAATACAGAATCATGTTGTACACCTAAAACTAATGTAATAGTAGATGTCAGTTATACCTCAAGGAAAAAAAAACAGCAGCAAGAAGAGGAGGTGGGCAGGATTCCAAGTCCTTGAATCTTCCTCAAGGTCTTCCCACATTGCATCAAGAGCAAAGGCTTCTAGAGTGGTAATACCAGCTTGTCTGACCACATTTGGTGTGGAAATAAAGGCAAATTGAGGGCTCTTCAGATGAGCTACTGCTGAAGATTACTTTCATCACTCGTCCATTTTAAAGAGTAGAAAGGATGACATCAGATATGAGCCCTTCTTGTACTTTGGCTATCAGCAGAAATTATATAAACAGACATGTACCGGGGCCCCAGGTGGCTCAGTCAGTTAAGCATCTGCCTTCTGCTCAGGTCATGATCTCATGGTCCTGGGATCTAGCCCCGCATCAGGCTCCCTGCTGAACAGGAACCTGCTTCTCCCTTTCCCTCTGCTGCTTCCCGAACTTGTGCTTGCTTGCTCTCTCTCTATCAGATTAAAAAAAACTCCAAAAAAACAAAACAAAACAAAAAACCAAATATGGGGGAGGAGTCAAGATGGCGGAGAAGTAGCAGGCTAAGACTACTTCAGCTAGCAGGAGATCAGCTAGATAGCTTATCTAAAGATTGCAAACACCTGCAAATCCATCGGCAGATCAAAGAGAAGAAGAACAGCAATTATAGAAACAGAAAAACAACCACTTTCTGAAAGGTAGGACAGGCAGAGAAGTGAATCCAAAGCGACGGGAAGATAGACACTGGGGGGAGGGGCTGGCTCCCAGCAAGCGGCAGAGCAATGGAGCACAAAATCAGGACTTTTAAAAATCTGTTCCGCTGAGGGACATCGCTCCAGAGGCTAAAGGCGAAGCCCACATGGAGTCAGCATGGCCTCAGGTCCCGCAGGGTCACAGAAGGATTGGGGGTGTCTGAGAGTCGCAGAGCTTGCGGGTATTGGAATGGGAAAGCCGGCTACAGAAACAGAGCCAACAGTGAGCTCACAGCTCGGAGTTACCTTGAACCGGTCGCAGACTCGGTGAGCTTGGAGCACGGCCGGAGGTCAGGCAGACGGGAGTTACTGGGCGCTGTTCTCTTAGGGTGCACTGAGGAGTGGGGCCCCGATCTCTCGCTCCTCGGAGCCGGAGACCAGGAGGCCGCCATTTGTATTCCTGTCCTCTGGAACTCTACGGAAAGTGCTCAGGGAACAAAAGCTCCTGAAAGGAAAGCCGAGCGGATTACTCACCCCAGCCGCTGGTAAGGGTGGTGCAATTCCGCCTGGGACAAATACACTTGAGAATCACTACACCAGGCCCCTCCCCCAGAAGATCAACAAGAAATCCAGCCAAGACCAAGTTCACCTACCAAGGAGTGTGGTTTCAATACCAAGGAGAGCAGCAGAATTC
Organism: Mustela nigripes; assembly: GCF_022355385.1. Taxonomy (NCBI): domain Eukaryota; kingdom Metazoa; phylum Chordata; class Mammalia; order Carnivora; family Mustelidae; genus Mustela; species Mustela nigripes. Next base: position 66,563,990 of record NC_081557.1, on the reverse strand, counting down.
CAGAGGAGGAGAAGACAAAGCACGGAACTCATGGCTTTCTCCCTGTGATTTTTAAGTCTTGCAGTTAATTTAATTTTTTTCTTTTTCATTTTTTTTCTCTTCTTCTGC